>NW_009951950.1:2633794-2647510 GCF_000747805.2 Chaetura pelagica | reverse complement strand
TCTTTCTCTAAGTTGTCTGCTTCTGAAATGAGCTAACGAATTATCTGGACCTTTGGTCTGAGCCACTGTCACTGCAATAAGACATTACATATGATATAAAATGTACATTGAAAAACTAGAATTTATTGCAGGTGATGATCAAGTTTATTCAACTCACATGAATGCCTTACCTTTGGCAGGAGCTAATATCTGATGCCTTGGGAGAAAGGCATTTCTGCCCTAAAAATCTATTTCTTGTGCCCCTGGCAATCTGTACCAAAGACTGACTCTTCCCTCATCTCCCACAGATGCTTGGCTAAATCCATAAACCATGACATTACCTTTATCATTGATTTAACTGTCACCACTCAAAGTAGTTAGCAGTCCTGAAATAAGCCAGCAACCATATTTGAAGCAATGTCCTCCCAAGGCACATATTTCCTTTTATTAGTTCTTAAATTAATTCTCCTTCATTGCATGAAGTGTGCCTTATTCTCACTTTGCAGGATGAGTGAAACGGAAGTACTGATCACTTTTTATCTCAGGCACCATAATTTTGCACACTCAGCTGCTCTCCCTTCTGCTCCTTCGCCTTTCCAGCCGACACAGGCCAAGATTTCCCGATGATTTCCTTCCCCGTGAGGAATCCCTTTCCTCACTGAGGTGCGGCTGCTGTGGACACAGTGAGGGAGAAAGTCGTGCGTCTGGGGATGAGTTACATGTCCCTGTCCACTGGTAAGACAGGGCAGGACAGGTGAGAATCCCTTGCCACCACGGCGGGACCACACCGGCACCAGAGCGCTTGGCTTGCTGTCTGTTCTCGGCTTGCTCCATGCAAAAACAGCCGGCGTTTGTCACTGCTACCAGTCTAGCATGTCCTGCCAGCTCTAAGCGTTTCCTTTTTGAAAAAAAAAACAAACAACAAACAAGGTTTGATCATTCACTTTTGGGGCTATGCTAAACTTGCCAGCATCTGTTCCCTCTGAAAGAGGCGGGGGATGGGGGGGGAGGGGGAAAGGAAACACAAATCCTGGACCAGGAAAGAAAGGAAAAGGAACTAGGTACCAAGTTGCAATTTGAGAAACAAAGCCAAGAAAAACAGCATCTCAAGAGATATTAAAGACAAAAACAAATGTGGTAAACAGGAGCAGAGACAGATTTCAGAGGAAAGGCAGGAAGACAGTGACTAAAACAAGAGTGAAACAGTGTGCACATGGAAACGGAGTCCAGAGTCCCAGGGTTTCTTTGTTCTTGTTTTTCCTACCATTTCACAGAAACCACTATGCTGTCAAGATCCCTCTATACCCAAGGGTCAGTGATGTCAATGAAAGTTGGTGGAGCTGCACTGATTTATAGCCACTAAGAAGGAACTCTCAAAGATTTCCCAGAATTACTAGGGTTTAAAATATTGCCCTGAGAACCCTGTTGAAAACAGCAACTGGGATTCTTAAACCAGGTCATATTAAAAGCCAGATTAAATATAATTAAGAATACCTCCATTATTTTTTAAACAGTTGCAAAATTCCTAACTTTGGGTGGTCACATTGGAAGCACAACCCTAGAAAAACGTGTGTATGACACTTTTCTAACAGCTCAAAAGTCATGACAAATGCAGACAGACCTCTACCAATTCCAGCTCAGGAGCAACTCCTTTAGAAAGCAAAATAAATAAATACAATCTCTGTTGTCCCCAAGCTTTTGTTTAACTTTTTGGATTTACCTTTCCAGCACTCTCCCCTTCCTTCAAAATGTGATAGGTGGATTTAAAAATAAAAACTTTAGGGTTTTGTTTGTTTGTTTTTCCTGGGTGTTTGCCAGATTAAAGTAGAGGTTGCAAATACTTAGGGGTGCCTTTGCAGGTGAAACTGGTCCTCACCTTCATTCTAACTGCATGTGCAGGACACAAAGCCTTCTATGGCTCACATTCTGCATGCATGCTGGGCAGATGACAGCCCAGGGCTCTGTGTGCCTCTCTCGAAGGTGCAAAGGAAACAGAAGAAGTGAAATAAAACTGGGCCAGAGGATCTGGTTCCACAGCCTAAGCAGCACGGTCAGGCAGGTCTCCCCTTCCCCACTCTCCCCCAGGCATGGTCCCCTTACAAACTCCTGCCACCCACCCCCTTTCCCTCCTTTTGAGCATCCCCTCCCCAGCCCAGGCTCCTTAAAGACCGTCTCCACCAGCCTCAGCACCCCTGTCCCCCACAGGCAGCTGCATTGGGTGCTTTCCCAACTGCTTCTGCTAGAGCTGAGGGCATCCCCACCTGCAGCAGGGGCACTGCTGCAGTGCAGGGCTGCAGCAGGAACCTCAGCTTGTTTAAAGCCAGCCAAGGCATCTCCACAGCACCGCACACACAATCCCAGGCCAGCTAAACCTGCAACTTTCCAGTATTTTTTTAATCCTCAAATTATATTTGAAAGGAAAAAAGGCATCACCTCCAGAATCCCTCCCTCTCTTCCCTTTTGCTCCTTTTCCATCATTGCCTTAATCTGGCTGGGGCCCTCTGACAGCTCAAGGTGACACGGATGGGGTGCTCATTTGGCAGCCACTAAACCACCATGCCTGACCCTTTTCACTCCATGGACCTCTCCTACTGCCAGATTTGATAACCCGATTACTACAGACTTGGGTTAAATTCAGACAGATTGCCTACCAGTGAAAGGCTCAATATCCCATTATCAGATTTGTGAGCCCATCATTCCTCTTCATTTAGTATATAATAGAAAGCGTCAGTAATGTCATATGGATTTAGGCTTTAAAATGAGTCTTAATTATGCAAGTCATTTGTATGTATCAGGAGAAATTACTCCACAGAATCAGCTGCAGGACAACAATTTTAAAACATTTTTTATTTAAATATTAAATAAAACACATTGACTAATCATTTTGGTGTACACCTCTCATTTTAACATAAGAAATAAAATGATTGTTCAGTCATGATAAAAAATAAACTATACATCTCAACTAAACCAATCACGTAGTGTCTTTAAATACCCTATTGCATTGCAGTCTGCAGAACAGCACTGTCAAGATATCTACAAAAGAACCCAGACTTTTAAAATGACCTCTTTCTGCTCCAGCAATAATTCCAAAGAGGTTCTACAGCAATTGGAAAAGAAAAAATACTATGAAAGTAAAGTGCTTGTCATTGCTCAGGACAGGAAACAAAAGAATCTGTGGCCTTTTGATCCATGGCATCAAACAAAACAATTATTGAAGAGAAAACGCTGTGGTTTAAGTATGTGTGCTACCCCTTACAAAACTGAAGGCAAAGTTGCTGCTTTCTGATGAGCTGGCTGCTTCTTGCCCTCCTCTCCAGCCATCTCCATGCAATCTGGTTTTTGGGTTGGGTTCTTTTTTTTGGTTGTTTTTTTTGGTTTTGGTTGGTTTTTTTTTTAAACCACTACAAATGAGCCTGAGACTTTGGTGTTTTTTTCTGCTGCAAGGCACCACTTATTAATAGAAATTCAACTGAAACCATTTTCTCTCACTTTGAAGCTTCCAGACCATGTAGCAGCACTGACGAGCTGGAGATGCACCAATACAAACACACAGATACAACACACAAATAAAGAGGTCGTTTATGGAGAGCCACAGACAGAGCCACATGACATCTTCAACCCTTCCTACTCCAATTAACCTGGTCAATCTTTGGCTTTTTTCTTTTAAAACAAACAAACAAACAAACCAACCAAACAGGTATCTGTATTATTTGCAGATGCATAATACTGCAGGTTGCATGAAGCCAAGGTAACTTGAAGGCACCCTGTGTCACACTAAAGAGATGGGTCCTTTAAGCATTTAGACAGAATGCAGCTATTTTCTGACATTTGGATGGCAGCTTCCAGCCGAGCTGGCTCATTATTTGCTCACCTGCTTCCAAAATTTGCACGCCCTACCCAACTCACTTCTGTAGGGGCACAGTCTGTTCTCCCCTTCATACCTAAGCATAACATCTGTTGATACCAATAGAAGTCATGCTCTGCCTTGGAAGGGGAGTGGGGTTTATACCAGAAACACAATATAAGCATATTACAAAATATAAAAAATAACTAGTGTTATATAGTCTTCTGCTTCCTATTTATATACATATACAGCATTAAAAACCATACGAAAAAACACCTATCTAATCCAAAACCTCATTTTGCTAATATGCCAAAAAACAAACCAAGCAAGAACAAACACCCAAAGATTGTGCTGTTATAGTCACTTTTAATACAGTTTTGTTCAGAAATAGCTGTACTCTGTTGGAGTAGAATTCTGTTCTAACCTATTCCTTTTTTCTTTGTCAGTATATCATTATAACCTCAATATTGCACATTTCCCCAAGAGTCAGTTCTGTTTGGACCCTGATAATGAAATGCATAAAAACATAATTAGCAGCGGAAATAACAATGTGCAGCACTAAGAAATACTCCTAATGCAACTCTGTAGGCAACCTCTAGGAGAGCTTTTTAAAAAGAAAACCCTCCCCATCACCCAGTCAGTATTAATGCTTCCCTCCTCAGTGCCTCTGCAAGAATATGAAAAAAACTGAGCTTTTATAAAAAGATTCCTAAAGATTATTCAGACCAACAAAATCTATGTATGTCTGTATGTGTGTATATACACACATCACCCCCAGACATCCCTGCAAAAGATCAGACATAATGCAATTTGGAGCCTGATCTCAAGGGACACATTTTCAATAGCTTAGTTGCTTCTATACTAATTAGAAGGGGGGGTTTCTAAGCTTTTCCAGCTGATGTATCAAGCAAGAAGTTCACAGTTTTCACTTAAAGTATATGTATCTGGGGGATGTGGAATGGGGATGTTGTTTTCTTTAAATAAAACGATTGTTAACAGGAGAAAAAACAAACAACAAATGGCAATGCTTCCATTTTTGTCTTCTATGAATGCATAATGCTGCATGCCACTGGTTTTCTGTTTATTTTCTTTAAAAGAGGTAATCATCTTCACAAACCCATAAATTAATATTGTGAAAAAGGGAGGCTCTGGTCCCTTCTTTGAAAAGCCTCTCCCTGCTGTGTCACCACTACTGACAGCTGCTAATCTTGCATAACAGCAGAGCTGTATTGGTCTGACTTGAGTACAGTACCGAAGAGTTCTTCCCCGACCACATCCCTCCCTCTCCCCACAAATGCCCCACCCATCTTCCCCACCATTATTTTTCCTTTAAAAAAATTCAGTTTCTATTCATATTTGTTCAGTGCAAGAATAGTAGAAGCAAAAAGACATACATATTGCTTGTTTCAGTTCTATAAAGTTGCTAGCTTTCTGAGCCAGACAGCCTCTTCACATACTTCAAAATTTATTGCTTCTGAGAGTCACTTGTCCACAAGACACCAGCCAGCCATGGACCCACACAAGCCATGGAACAGTGGTGAAAGTTCTTCACAGCAAGAGCAGCATGAGCTACAGCAGTCAGGGCTCTCATTTGACCAGGACAAACTTTCCTAGCTGGTTGGAAGTCAGGTCCTCCATCTCACAGTCTCCATGCTGCAGACTGACAGCATCATAGCTTGGAGACTGTGCAGAGAAACCCTGTTGCTGAGAGAAGGTGGTGCCAACTGGAGAGACATTGCTGCTGATGTACAGGTGTGTGTCTAGGAGGTGAGCTGCTGAGGACACTGGTGACACGCTGAGACCAAAGAAATGAGGCTGCAGTAGTTGGCTGTTGCCAGCAAAGGCCAGCTCCAACGAGTTCTCTCTTTGTAGCTCAGACAACAGAAGAGAATTGGATGCTTTGCAGGTACCTACACTATCAGAGGAGGGGACGCCATTTGTTGCAGATGTCTGAGTAGGAGTCTGGGGACAAGCTGTCTGGAGTAGCTGGTGATGCTGGAGCTGGAGCATTCTGAACAAAATTCAAAGATGAAAGAGGTTAACTTGCATACCTCCTGGTCTTGCCTCCACCCCTGACCATATTTTCCCATGTTTCCTTCTGTGAAACCTCTCCTTACCCAGCCACTACAATTAAAAGAAGCTGGTCATGCCAGGTCAAAGTGTTTTCACTTGGCTTTTCCTCATATTGGAGAGGGTGACTATGGCCAGAAAGTTATCTAGTCACCATTTGGCCTGCTAATAATAGATGTTCTAGAGACAACGTGTGCAGATAAACCAGAAACTCTTATTTTCCATCTTGCTTCCATGGGAATGAAGAGGTGCTACCACACATGACATTTGAGGCGACTGGAACTGTGCCTCCTTTGTGGGCTGTAACTTTTCCAAATTACAAGGTCTCACTTCCTTGCCATGGGAAAATTACAGGAGGAGGCAGAGGAGGAAAGAAATCCTTCCCAAAACTAACAAAGAAAAACACAGCTTGCTATGGGGAAAAGTAATGTCTTCCCCCACAGTATCAAATTGCTTCTCAATTTAACAACCCCCAAATATTTGGATGTCGAGATTTTTCAGTGGAACTGCACATCCTGTGTTACGCATGCAGTGCAGGAAGCCAAACAGTTTATCTGCTGCCATACAGCAAAGATAGAGGATAGGAATTCCCAGTGACTAAACTCCCCAACCTCTTTTGCTGTGTTGACTCCTCCTCATTTGCCCCTAACCAAAGTAACTCCAAGGAAAACAGGAAAACTCCTCCCAGCCAGCTTCTCACCTCTGCTGCTGTAGTACCTCCTCCAGGAGGCTTCTTCCCTCTCTGCTGCTCCCGCTGCTGCTGTACATGCAGGTGCTTGGCTGTGTGTGTTGGAAAGGGCTCATGCCACTCCTTGCTGCCCGAGATGAGGAGGACTGACACACCTGCCGAGCAAAGCCTTTGATTTTATTCAAGCCAAGAAACCCCTTGGCTCGAGCGTTCTTCCGCAGCTGCTGTCTAAAAGCCTTCAAGCCTGTGGGACATGAGGAAAAGAAATGCACTTTAATCCTCCTTAGCATTTGCCTAGGAACCTACTTTACAGATCAGCCTTTCTGGGCAGCTGCCTTCATTTGCATGAGAACTGCTCTGGAGGAGACTGTGACTCTTCAATTCACATTCACCCCTCATGTTCACCCCTCTGCCTAATGATGAGAGCAAAATTTATGTAATGGAACAAGGTCTGGGACAGCTGCACCCCTCTGTGAATGGGCACATGCACAGCAAACGAGAAACCCGATAGAAATCATGATGTTGTGCATGCATATTTTAGGAGGAATGTGGAGCCTGCCATCTCGCTCACAGCAGCAGAAATATCTTCATGGTCAGGCTGCATCAGAGTCTGAGAACATCCCATCTACGCACCTTCCTCAGGGCACCCGACCCTCCCCCAGGGCCCGTGAATAGAAGAGGCACAATACCCAGGTGGCTGGCCTCAGTGTAACACTAACATGGGCAAGCAAGTATCCCTGCATGCTGCCCTTCCCTAGTGGCAGCTGGAAGGGTGCAATTCCCCAGCAATAAAGCGAGGAAGACATTACCTTGGGTTAATGAGGTATCAGATGCTCGCCTTCCTTCTTGGAAGCTGACAGGCAGGAGAGCAGCACCTCCCATGCAGCCCTGGGCTTGTAACACTGGAGCGTCAGACTGGGAAGCTAGGAAGGGCGACGTCATCCTAGCTGTGGCTGGGCTCCCCGTCATTACTTGACCTGCCAAACAGCTGCTGAGGGCCACTAAGCTGTCATTTGAAGATGAAGTAAGGCAGCTGTCCGAACTAGTTCCCTCTGTGGGGCTTGCAGAAGAGGAAATGACTATACCTACGGAAGGGAAGGAGCAAGAGAAAGAGCATTCCCAAGATGAGTATGGGAAGGAACAAATATGACATCAGAGCCTTCTGCTCACCTACACTGGCACTAATAAGCAGCTGAGAGCTGGAGAGGTGTCCAGCAACTTGTGCTGTCACAGGGTTTGACTCCAGCAAGGGGTCATCAACAAATACCCGAAGTTTGGGCTCCTGTCCAGCCAGCCTTGCTATGCCAGCAACTCCAGCATCATCAGACTAGCTGGATCAGACCTACAGTGTTTCACACACTGTCATACACAATGCAGTTACTGATAACTTAATTTTTTTAATTTACCTCCCCCCCCAAAATAACAGCAGAAGCAAGGAGAGAAGGGTTATGTCCTGCTTGTGAGAAAGCTTCCCTCTAAAGTTATCTAGAAGAAATACGACAGTGCAACGTCTCTTCCTTAAGGGCCATGCTTATTTATAGGAAGACAACACTGGGAAAGGCAGAGCATAGCCATCTTTTCTAGGCTTTCCCATCCCAGTCAAGGTAAAATCAGCACACACTCCCCAGGCATTTGTTCACTATGGCACTCCTGCCCTGCCCTTTTCCTCTAACTACGGACACCCTTCATCTCTCCCAGACTTACTTACATGGAGGGGCATGCTGATAGAAATGAGTGGTCACTTCAGCCAGTGTGTGCCTCCTGCTGGTGTTGCTAGGGATGAGGATGGGGTGATCATATGCCTTTATTTCATCTTCCAGCTCCTTCTCTTGCCTAACTTCTTCACTAATGGTGGTCTCCAGCAGGCTGTTGGGGGAGATGGAGCGGTTCCGGAAAAGCCCGTTGAAGTTGGGATCCACAGGAAAGAACACAGGCTGCAAAACATGTCAGATCACAAACTGAAGAATGTTTCACTTATTTCTACGCTACCTTTTAATACCCTTCACAGCCCTGAGGCAAGTCTTGTATGGTTTGAGAGGCTACTATGACACCATGCCCAAATACCAAACAAAAGATTGGAGGGAGAGAACAACAGAGTCATGACCCCTGTTGTTTTGGATTGGCAGAACAAAAAAAAAAAAAAAGAGGGACACACAGTTTAGCTGAGAACACCAACCTGTAATGGATTGCTCATGTCACAGTCCATTTCTGCCTGCAGGGATGGCTGAATCAGGCTCTGAGGTTGCTGGTAAAGCAGAGATGATCGCAGGGTTTCATTAGTGAGACTGTCCTGAGGCATCTGGAGAGAGACAGCAGTGCATAGAAGCCATCACATATACTGCAGTTCCACATGACTTTTCGGATACTGGAGGCTCAAGGAATTTCAGAGCCACCTTCCCTGCAAGCTTTCTCCAGGCGCTTTCTATGGAAATTAACAAAACTAGTCCTTCAGTGCCAACATGAACACAAACTCCTTCCCCTACGTTAGGCAACTTAACTGCAAGTACAATTTGAAAGGCACTCAGAGCACACTTGAAAGGAGGAGGGGGTGAGGAAAAGAATGTCAGTAAAACACACAAAATCAATCATGGAGTACTTTGGAGAATCCTAAAATGCATCAAAGAAGTGTAACCGATCCACCCCTATGAGGGCAAATTTCCATGAGAAGCCTTATCTTCTGACTCCTTCTTGACCTGCAGTGGAGGCAGACTACTCTTTGGGCCATGACCCAGAGTCACTTCTTAGGAAACAGGCCATTAGCATTCAATCAGCCTACAGCTGAAGAACAGTAGGTTGTGTCCTATCAGAGGGCACCAATACCAGAACTGATTTTCAGAAGCCTGGAAGTTAACATTTTGTATCTTCCTAGAGCAAGGGGCAGCAAAAAGAGAGCCAAAGGAGACAGCTTCCCAGTCAGTCATGCACTTCCTTACCTCAACACTGCTGATCTCAGAGCTCCTTGGCCTTTGCTGACGGCCAGCTGCTGGACGACTCGACAGCTGGCTGCCTCGGTACTCCTTGAGGCGCTCCAAGAGCAGGTAGTAAATGGCAGCAAAATGGTTGTAGCTGCTGTTTTGCAGAGACTAGAAGACATGGAAAGGACCCTTGAGTTGCAGGTAACTCAGGATATATGCAGCCAAAACTCGTAAGTAAGATCTCATAGTAGCATACTCAAAAAGTATGTAAAACTCCAGAGAGGCAGTGACGATTTTACTGCACCATGACACTGGATCAAGTCTGGTCACTGAATGACGTATATATGACTGCACCACTGCCATTCTGGTAGATGTACCTGAGGGGCAAGCACTTCTCACCTCAACAGTTCTCTGTCTGTCGATGCCAAGTGTTTGCATGATCCCCAGGACCTGCTCATTGTAGTCACCCAGGTTTGAGTTATAGTTTTGCATGGAGAAGGACAAAGACGGGTGCTGCTGAAGGGACGGGTCAGCTTGCATCCACTTGTGCTGCTTTATTTGGGAAATGGTTATTCGTTTGGTTGGGTCCACAACCAGCATCCGTCGGATAAGTGTTTCACAGTCTGGATGACAAAGACAAACTCATGAGCAAGGCGTAAAACTAACAACTCAGCCTCAGGTCACTGCTAAAAAACCTTCCCAGCAACAGCGTATGATGCCTGTGAAAGCAGGAATTAAAGGTTTCTGAGCAGCTGATGCCTGATCTGGCCACCAGATATTCAAAAGAGCACAAGCAATCCAAGTCCAAATACACTTCACAAAAGCAACACGTCACTACAGGAAATGGATTCTGGTACTGGATTCTGACAGGTTTCAGGTGGTCTTGCACCTTGTAGGAGCAGCTAGTTTTGAACAGATGCAGGTTTAATGATGCTACATTTGCTTGAAATAGGTCAGAATTTAGTACAGAACTCCATCACATACATCCTCCTGGTCCATATATACTGCTTATCTGTTTATAACCAGGGACTCAAACCAGTCTGCAGCTATAGCTGATAAAGGCCAGACTTAAAAATACACTCTTCACTGGAAGAAGAGATCCATTCACTTATTTTCAAATCCAGATCAGAAAGAGGTGATAATACTCTTCAGCTCCTTTTTCTCAACAGTCTGTTGGAGTGCTCAAGAAACAGTGCTAAGCCTCACTATTTCTGCTGTCCTTGACAGCTTAGACACAATGAAATATACCTCCTCTACATACTTAAAATATCTTAAGAGAACTACACCCATCTCAGCATTGCAGGCTACACTCATTAAAATCCTGTTTTCACTCTTTTGTAATTATTTCTTCAGCTAGGGTGTCAAGTATTTTTGTAATCCATAGAGATACCCTAAGAAAGGAAACAGCAGCCTTTTAGATGCACCAGAAAGCTCAGCTGTAAGCCCTGTCCTACAGAAATTACTGGATACATAAAGACAAAGTCACTGCCAGCTGCAAAACCAGTCACATTTGTCACTGCCCCACGAAGGGACAGGGTAACAGGAAACCTATTCCTTTATTTCTGTCCCCTTTTCTAATATTAAGGAACTGAAAAAAATACCTTCAGACATGAAGTAAGGGATGCGGAACCGTCCCTCCAGCACTCTTTGCCTCAGAGTAGGTAAATTGGGTCCATCAAAAGGCAGAGAACCACAGACAAGGACATATAGCACCACCCCAAGGCTCTGTCAATAGAAAACAGTACGGCATGTGAGTGACTGCAGTAGCAGCAATGACTTTCAAAGCCCACAGATGCTCACAAAATGTGAAATGCAATTTCTAAGGAATATCAAGCTCACCCATATATCAAGGTGTGGTCCTTCATATTCTTTGCCTTCAAAAACTTCTGGAGCTGCATAGGGTGGGCTTCCACACCACGTAGAGAGGGGCTCTCCTGACTTGTAGAAGTTTCCAAAACCAAAGTCTATAATGAAGGTAAAAGACATCACTCAACCACATACTAATATTTCAGAAGTAGCAGAAAACAGAGACAAAGGAGTAGTGTTTTGTTCTCTGCCTATTAATTTAAGCTTTTCTCTTTCGTCCAGAAGGTATGTTCAGAGGAATATCAGTAACTTTTGTTTAATTTTCAGTTACCATAAATACATTTACAATATCATTCTAGGGAGACTGAATTTGACTACATGCCTAATGTTGTTTACAGAGCAACCATGCTCTTACTTGTCTTATTACCTGCTAACTTGATATTCATGTTAGCATCTAGCAGAAGGTTCTCTGTTTTGAGATCTCTATGCACTATGTGGTGGCTGTGACAATATTCCACGGCAGAAAGAATCTGCCAGAACTTCTTCCGTGCTTCACTTTCACTTAAGTGCCCATTGGAGGTCAGATGATCTGCAAGACAAAATAGAAGAGGCATGGGATTTAGAAACACCTGGAGGAAATAATCCCACTGGTGCCGCACTTGCTGTTTGACAGCTGACAACACCAACCCTAGATTTTGAATCAGAATGTATTGCTCAGAAAGGACAGCAACCAAGCCATGGTTTCTAAATCTAAAGAACTGTTAGCTCCAGCAGTGTGGGAAACAGTTCTTCTTCTTCCCCACACAGCCCCCCTGGCAATGGCTCATGAGATTCAGTGAGGACTTACCAAACATTTCTCCATTCTTTGCAAACTCAGTAACTATGTAAAGCATGTCCTTTGTCTCCATAACCTGTAAAGACACAAGAGTACATGCTTAAAAAACAAGGTAGAACTCTGTATCATTGATTAATTTTTCTAAGTATATTCTCAAACATACCAGTTCTATTATTTATTTGCCACAGCAGCTGGCAGTAAAGGCATCTAATTTTGCACCACAGTGTTCTTTCAAAGCAAACTGGTAAACAAAAACATAACAAATCAATGCTTGTGTGCCTACAATGTGCAATGGCTTCCCATGACATTGTTCTTCTCACCACTACCATGCCACCTATCTCCATAAAGTAACTGATGAGCATTTCAACAATTTCATACAGTTCCATGAATTCCTTTTTTGTTAAAATACACATATATAGTTTTACAATTAATTTGATATATTTTGAACGTGCAAAGCCACTTGAAGTTCATATAAAGTCGCCTCTGTTTCAAGACTAACAAGTACTCAGATCAGGAGAGATAGCTGCAACTTGGACAAATCAAGAAGCAGTATCAAATACCCTGCTCCCATTTGGTGTTGGCCAGGGACACAGCAAGCCTCCCATGCAGGGGACAATAGGTTGCTGTTTGTGTAATGGCAGTGCTTGCTGCACACCAGCTACTCTCAGTATATCATCCAGCACTCAGCTATCAATCTAGCAGCAACTTCCTTTGATTCTTGAATTTTTTAAGAAGAACTAAAAACCAAACAATGAATGAGAAATGCTGAATGCTTCCAAATACATCTTCAGTTACTATGGCACATCTTTCAAATACAGCACTTCAGCTTTTAAAATACAGCATTTCCCTGGAACTGGACTCTCAAGGAGCAGATATTTTACTTTGGAAGCAGAAGACTCACAACGGGTTAACCATCAAAAAAGCGTCAATACTACTTCAAAGGCTTTAGCTTCCAGTCTACTAACATGTAACCTTTTTCGAAGACTCTTGTCCTCCCCTCACTACAAGTACACACAGACACAAAATGAAAATAAACAATCAGGGAGCAAAGGAAGAGAGGTTCCCAGTTTAAAAAACTGAAGGAAAGTGTTCTGGGAAAGTTGCCAGCTGGATGAAATTAAGACGCCTTGCTGAAACTAAAACAATGATGAAATAATACAAGAACACACACCCTACATTGGTATGTCATCTAATTCCATCCCTGCTTCTCAGACTCCACCAAACAGGTAAAGCATCAGTTACAACAACAAAGAAAAGAAAACTTCACTGAAAAGAAATTATGGTCCACCACCAACGTCATTTGCTCCATCAAGTGAAGTGGTTCAACTAGATGGAATTTAACCTGCTTTTCTAAAAGCTTCGAAATGGTATTTTCACCCACATCATTCCACCAAAATGAAATCAACCAAACTGTTAGAATGTTTCTGTTGCCCTATGGGCAGCAATGACGTCAGATGTTAACACAGAATAATTTTTGTTATGGTGGTTAAAACTATAAGTATCAAGCACTTCATGTGTGTCAAGGTCTTTAAAAATAATGCCTTGCCTAAGCACCTGCCTTACTGGCTCTTCAGCCCTA
>NW_009951950.1:2631888-2633584 GCF_000747805.2 Chaetura pelagica | reverse complement strand
CCTACACGATAATTAACTTTTTTTTCCTTGTTCTTTTTCTTTTTTTTTTTTTTTCCTTTTTCAAAGCTAACAAACCCAACGGTAAGATTGCAGCTGATAATAGTGTTTACTACTGCACACGGACTTTCAGACCTGCTGCTTCATCCATCTATTCCTGTCTTCCCCCCCTTCCCCCCCCAGGCAGGTCCAGACACACAGTGATACCTCATCTTCTTACATCCACATGGCACTATTTAAGATGATTAAGAGGAACTTACACCAAATGCTAATTAGACTGAATATTTAGAATTTGCAAAGCAGTCCTTGCTCACTAGACAGATGTGATCCTGTTTTCTGCACAAAGCATAATTTGTTCTTACTGTTTAAATACCCATCAGTGCAGAAACTGAACAAATCTAAGCCAAAATTCACGTTGTGAAACTCTACAAGAGGAAAGATACTTAAAATTCACTTTCAAAACTACACAAACTGGAACAGAACAACCAACCAGGTAATTTTAAAGCATATTCTAAGACTGCAACATCTGCTGGCTTTTTGTTTTCTATTTAGATAAAAATTCTAATTCTCACATTAGATTTCTACTTAGATTTTTCTACTTAGATTGATTTGGTTCAATTCTTGTTGATTTTACATCACTTCCACTTATGGCCAACTCAGCTTTTGCCCTTTCTCTGCTATCCTACACAAGTTTAAGCCTTCCTCTTACCGAAAGCACACAAGAAGTCCTAGTACTCTAAACTGGAAAAGCAGAGGAGTTAGGAAAGGCAAGTTGATCACAGAAGTTCAGATCATCAGTTCCTTAATCTGAAACGAACTTCAGCCTGGTTTTAATCGCAAACTTTACAGTCCATTGTCAAAAAGCTGCCTAACGTAGCAGAATCCTGTTCAAGGAATCACGAACGACTTTTTCAAAACCCAGTTCAAGTATTTTTCAAAAGGCATTTTAATATGCATTATCTCTGCAAACACTTGATGCAAAGCCACGTGCAAGAGAAGGGCACAAGCGTATCTCAGCTACACGCCGCGCTTCAAGGCTGACCTCTTACCTGATACAGCTTGATAATGTGGGGATGATTCAAGAGCTTCATTATCTGAACTTCTCTATAAATCTTCTCCAGATTGCTCGGGTCTAACCTCGTTTTGTCTATTATTTTTATTGCAACCTGAAGATTTAAAAAAAATAAATAATAAAGCAACCCCAGCTATTACAAAGTAGTTACTCTTACTGTTAAGGTATCTTAAAAAAAAACAAAGGACAAACCTTCCCAACGCCCCCCCCCCAATTCAAAATCCAAGTAAAGCAGCTTTTAAAGCACAGACCTGACAAAGCTGCATCTGTTTTTTTTCCTGACCTGCACAGAACTCACAACACAGCGTGTTTTCATTTTTCTCTTCTACGTCAAAGGCTCACACACAAGGTAGTGAGCAGAGCGGCAGAAATTAGCGCTGGGCAGGATTCGGGAAATCTCTTAATCCACCCCACGCCGGCGAAAAACAGGTTCCCGCAACAGACCATTTTCTGCTGCAGGGACCGACACGACGTTGACACGGAGTAGAAACATAAAACACTCATTAAAAAACTACGCCTGCGATTAACGCTGCGAGTCCTTCGCTCTCGAAGCAAATGTCTCGAAGTGTCTGCAGGCGGAAAAAACTAAACCACCCTCAAGCCTTCGAAAGCCCCTTCGCCGCTCGG
>NW_009951950.1:2622891-2628189 GCF_000747805.2 Chaetura pelagica | reverse complement strand
GGCGTCGGGTTTGGGGACATCGGGGCTGGGGACACCGGGGCTGGGGACATCGGGGCTGGGGACACCGGAGCTGCGTTCAGGCGTGCGGGTCTTCAGCGTTCGCGCGGCAAGTGACCGGAACGTTCGTACATTTGGTCTCAAATCCCAGCCCCAAAAGCACGTCTTGAGCGACGCCTGCCACATCTGTCCCTCGCCTTTATCTTCCCTGCTAGAGCCAGCCCGGGCGTTTTTCAGACAAGTGGTTCCCCGGTCGGTCGGTCGGTGGGGTGACGTCCTGACTGGACGTCCTAGACCGAACCCCCGGCCTGGCCACCGTGGCCGGTGTCACACGCAGGGTGCTGGCCCTCCCGGCCCGCCAGAGGTTCCATGCAAAGGGGTTTGCCAGGCGTCTTGAAGTGTGGTGGTGCCTGGGGTGGGAGGGGTGTAGCTCTGTGGGAGAGGTGTGCCTGTGCTTCACACCGACTTCACAGCCATCAGCACAGCTGTTTTCACCTGTAGTTGACGGTCTCCTTAGGGGCTGAAAGAGGGTAGATTTAGATCCGATTTTAGGAAGAAATTGTTTACTCTGAGGGTGGTGGGAATCTGGAAGAGGTCACTCAGAGAAACTGTGGATGCCCCCTCCCTGGAAGCTTTTGAGGCTTGGAGCAACCTGGTCTAGCAGGAGGTGTCCCTGCCCATGGCAGAGGGGTTGGGACCAGGTGATTTTTAAAGGTCCCTTCTAACCCAAACCATTCGCTATGATTCACTGTGACCCAGGTCACGGGACTGCTGCGCGATTCGCTGTAAGGGAAGGAATAGCACCTGGGCAATTGTAACACTCAATTAGTGCTTACACAGTGCCTTGAATAACTCACATGCAAAGCTGCCTTATTATTATTATTATTGTTGTTGTTATTATTAAGCTAACAGTATATTCTCCACGGAGCTGATGAAGAGGAGGTGACGCACGAGCAGCACATACAGTAGCAACTGTGAACAGTGCCCCAGGAGTTAAAAAGGGGGAAAAAAAAATTACCTTAATAATTATTCCTCTGCTGTGGCGGGATTTTTCTCCCTTTAATTTTAGTTGCTGTTTTCATTTGAAATTGATTAAGTGTTTTAGGATGGCAAACAAAACTGGTCTTTTTAGAGAGAACACTCAGCACAGCCAGCCTCAGCTAGGAGTGTGACATTCTTGTTTCCTTTCAAGAACTCAGTTTCTTCCTTCCCACATGGAAAGGAGAGGACTGGATTTGGTGCTCACCCTAGCACCTCACGACTTTTTCCATCCTAAGGAGAGGCAGACCCCTGTGCCATGGGACTGCCTGGAGGGTGTGAGACCTCACTGGAGGACTGCGCTGGGGAGAATCCACCCACCATCCTGGCTTTAATGACCTGCATTAGATAGAAGAGGCAAGAAGAACTGGCAAGCGTTGCTCTCTGTGGAAAGTACTTATGTGGACCTGCCAGCTCTAGCCTGCAATATGGGGTACACCCAGCTTCTGCTGTGGAGGAGGGAGCATATAGTTTTTAAGAGTTACAGCACTAGTGTCTGATTTATTGAGAGTTAAAGACTTCCTGCATCTATTACTCTAAGCAGCTTTTGGGTATTTCTCTTCCATTTTGATACACGTGGGTCACTACAGGTTCCAGCAGCGCTGCTCAGAAGTAGCCATTGCCCCATTTTGGTGGTGTCATAATGACATTTGTTTTTCCACCACTTTCACCATGAATTCATACTGTCAAGGCATGATGAATCTCTTACACAATCCCGTTTTATCATCAGAGAGGTGCTTCTGTTGGGAAGGTTGATGCTGTTGTAATTTCTGCTTTGACACTTTTGCTGCCCTCTGGTGTTTTGCATATCCTGAACAAGGGATCACCTCAGAGAAATACCCATGGTTAGAAGAGGTATAATTATGGTGCTGGCTGGTGCATAACTAGGGTAGAAAAGTGAGGAAAGTGGAGAGGCACTTTCCAAAGCATTTCCAAGAGGACATTCCTTTGATTTCTCTAGGCAGAAAGGGAAACTGGGAGGACACAACTGCTAAGTTTTTCCATTGCAGCAGTCCTGTGCTCCCTCCCTAAGGGTGGCATGGTCTACAGATGGAAATATGCATGATGATTGCTGCCTTCCAGAACTCATCTTGTAGATATTTCCAGCAATTCAATCTTTAGTCATTTCACTCAGCATTTTCTATCAGTTTCAAAACAAACTAACAACAATAGCAACTTTCTTCACTTGGCAAAGAGAAAACAAAGCAAAGAAACGGAAGCATTCCTTTCTACCCATTTCACCCTCCACAGATGAAGTCAGAAGTCAGCCCGGTTTGCTATGGTAGGTTTGCTGGAGTGATGCAGTATAATTGTAGGGGTTTTGCTTGGTTGTTTTGTTGGGTTTTTTGTTTGTTTTCTGTTTGGTTGTTTGGGTTTTTTTTCCCCCAGAAAGCACCAATGTAATTATTTTGAAAATCAGATTTGTTGGGCTATTTTCAGCACCCCGTCATTTACACAGTTTCATTTACTAAAACCTTGATGAAGTCAATAGAGTTGTTCCCCATCAGAGCACGTTGGACTCTGACCTAGAAAAAAAGTAAAATTAAAGGTGTCATGTTCCAAAAACTGTAGGGACATTTAAAGTAAAGAAGCTTAGATAATCAACTAAAATACTTGTAGGCTTATTTTAAAGACAAAAGCATTATCTTGAAAAAAAATAAAATAATGGTACATGACTATTTCTAATATGACTTCAAAGTGTCTTTGAATTTGAAAAACTCCAGGCTGCCACTGCAATTTTGGCAAAAATACTTCAAAGCTAGCATATCCTTACTGAGGCATCACAATGGTATCCAGAAATATATTGCAGCCCACTGGAATGTCTTTGGTCATAATATTGCATCAGAGTTACATAATTACGAACACAACAGTGATCTTTTGTCATTAATGTTTATGACATTTCATAATGAATGAAGTGGTGACATTTCACTGACCTAATACATTGAGCTTGTCTTGCAGAATAAAGGTACATAGAGCTTCTCTTCAGCAGTCATCCTTATGTAGGGCTATAAAAGATCTTTTTAAAGGGTCATCACCAGGTATGTCAGGGTTCTCTGCTTTCCTAGCTATAAGATGCTACAAAAACTACTGTTAATATCCAGGCTCTGACCGGTTTTGTTTCCATTAAGGGAAGTGCAAACACGGAACAAACAAGGTGGGCTATGCCCTTGGGAGCGTCTTTCTTCTACTGTAATTGTTTCCCTTCCGTGTATGTCACTCTAATCGTGCTCCACTGTGCTGGGGCATGTGAACCTAGCTAACAACTGGCAACCAACATATGAAAAGATTATGTAAAAAGAGAAGTGGGCCAGGTTATTTCCATCGCGCAGGATGAAAAAAATGCAGAAGCTAAACAACCAACATTGAATAATGGTGTTTGAATTAGAGGTGGTTTTTTTTTCAATTGTTTAAGCTGAATGACCAAAGGTGGTGCTAGCAGTAAAAGTGAATGCAAACCTGTAATCTAACCGTGCCTGTTTAAATGTAGCTGAAGGTCATTTTAGAGTATGTGTGTTAATTTTCAGAGAGAGTGAGTATCCACAGTTTCTGCTGATTTTAATGGAAGCTGCAATTGCTCAACAGCTCTTAAAACACCCACCTGTAAGCTATCCTGCAAGGTAAAGTACATATTCTGCCAAAGGATTTGACTGAGGAGGACTCCAAGAGCCTCTGGGGCTGAGTACATCTATGTTAAGCTACCATTACTATTAGCATCAGGATTAACCAGGTCAGCATCTTCCTGGGGCATAACCATATGGCGTTCAGGTGCCTATAGACGAATATTTGGAAATGGCACTTTCCCATCAAGCATGTATGATCTTCATAGGCAAAATGGACAGGAGTTAAGGAAAAGATGAAATTTCCCCAACTTGCTACACTTGCTGTCCTCCTGGGAGGGCAAAAAAGACTACAAGATTAAGTGTCTTGCCCATGGTGGTGATTTGGCAAGTCTGTGGCGGAAGCTGTGAGATATATTTTTGGGTCCTGTGCCCTGGCAAACTGCTTTAACTGCAAGGCCATCCTTCACACTGCAATTAAGTGATTAATGTTAGTCTTACAGCTGCTATAAATAAAGCTATATACATGCTGGATTTAGTACAGTTTATACAATAGACAGCTCTTATATGTGATTTTTCACATCAGTCTGGACTTTCTGTAAGAGTAATACTTGTAATTTAACGTTAGTGACCCACTTCCAGCTGGAGTGTGGACAGAGGGGCAGGTCAGAGTCAGCTCGCTTTCTGGTGCTCTCAAGGTTTTGTCTTTGCCAGCAGTTTCTGTTGAGAGTGTGTGTGGCTTTTTGCTGCTCCCTGAAACATCCTACATGATGCAGTAGCTCTTGTATTGTTTTGTGGTTTACGTTTCTTTAGGCCACACCTGACAGGGAGGTTTAGCAGTGTAAGATCAGTCAGAAGCTGCCAGCTCCAAAGCAAAAAATAAATGGTAAGTAGACTTCAGATATGAGTGTAGAGGTGGAAGACATGTCCTTGATCCATTTAACAGGGGGCTTAGTTCCTGTGAAATTATCCTTCCTCTCCTCTGGCCCAGCATCCTTCCTTGCTCACTGCTATACACACAGCTGTAATTTGAAGCTATTGGTCCTCCCAGGGCCCCAGACAGAGCCAACAGCTGAGAAGAAGGCAAAGGTTCTGAGACTGAAGAGGCTGCAGACAGGGTGAAATGGAAACAACAAGCAGCAGGCAGCAGAAGGGGGGTAGTGCTGGAAACCCCTTGCAAGGGTGAGGGAAGAGAACCCGCTGACACAGCTGCAGAAAGACCAGTTGTGTGAAAAAGCTTGTGCTAAGGCAGGAATGAGTTGAAGAGTCTGCCATGCATGGGTTCTGAGCTGTCATATAGGAGGATGCTTGGTCACCCTGTCATCCATGTCCAGTCACTTCACAGCCAGAGGACACCACCAGCCCCAGCCAGGGCTCTCAGTGGGAGCACCACATTTAAGCTTTGAAGAAGAATGGCTCAATAACTTCTTTGCTTCACAATTACTTCTTTGCTTCAGTCTTCTCTGACAAGTGCTCCAACCCCAACACAAGGGCCAGAGAAGGTGAAAACAGGGACTGGGAGAATGAATTACCCCCCACCATAGGTGTAGAGCAGGTTCATGACCATCTAAAGAACCTGAAGGTGCACAAATCTATGGGACCTGATGGGGTCCATCCACAGGTCCTGAGGGAGCTGGCAGTTGCAGTTGCTAAGCCTCTGTCCATCATATTTGAGAGGTCATGGCAGTATGGTGATGTTCCTGCT
>NW_009951950.1:2619330-2622259 GCF_000747805.2 Chaetura pelagica | reverse complement strand
ACATGAGCCACCAGTGTGTGCTGGAGCCCAGAGAGCCAAACACATCCTGGGCTGCATCAAAAGATGTGTGGCCAGCAGGGCCAGGGAGGGGATTCTGCCCCTCTGCTCTGGTCAGGTGAGACCTTACCCAGAGTACTGTGTACAGTTCTTGTGCCCTCAGCACAGGAAAGACATGGACCTGCTGGAGAGGGTCCAGAGAAGGGCCACCAAGATGATCAAAGGGCTGGAGCACCTCTGCTATGAAGACAGGCTGAGAGAGTTGGGGTTGCTCAGCCTAGAGAAGGCAAGGCTCCAGGGAGACCTTATAGCACCTCCCAGTACCTGAAGGGGCTACAGAAAAGCTGGGGAGGGGCTTTTCATCAGAGAAGATAGTGATAGGACAAGGGGTAGTGGTTTTAAACTGAGAGAGGGAAGATTTGAGTTAGCTATTAGGAAGAAATTCTTCACTATAAGGGTGGTGAGGACATGGAATGGGTTTCCCAGGGAGGTTGTTGATGCCCCATCCCTGGGGGATTTAAGGCCAGGTTGGATGAGGTTTTGTGCAACCTGATCTAGTGGTGGGGTTCCCTGCTCATGGCAGGGGGGTTGGAGCTTGATGATCTCTAAGGTCCCTTCCAACCTTTATGATTCTATGATTCTAAGAACCAAAGCTCTTGAAGCCAAACTGTCTTGTGCCTGTTTTTCCTTGCCTTAGCCAGGATCTTTTCTCTTTGTGATCCCTATAAATCGGTGAGGTCAATTCTGTCAGCCTGATAGAAGTGGTGGAAAACCAGCCCCCATTCAACTGGTTTTGGAATCCTGCCCTAGATAGTCCAGAAGACTGAAGGCTGTTGCCCTTGGCTTTATGGCTGCTGGGGTTGCCACAAAGTGTTCCCACTTGGGCAAGACCTGCTAGTTATTCTTCAGCCTGTGCAGATACCCTCACTGGGGCTGGATGTCTGCCCCCATGCTGGGCTGGGGGGGACAACCTTGAGGGCAGGAAGGTAACAGCCTCATTCCTTTTGGCTTGACCTTAACCAACGTCCTGCTGCTCTTTACAGGACTGCTGTAGGATGCAGAGATGCCCTGCTGGTGCATCCGTGGGCGACATGGACATGTGCCAGTGAGGAAGTAGCCTGAGACAATGGAATTCATTGCACACGTATGTTCTTTGCTGTTTGTTCTGCTGAAAACAGTGACCCAAATGTGGCAGTTTTGATGTCCCTTCTCTCCAGCCTCCGCTCCCTTTCCCTCACTTGTGAGTGACTCATGCAGAAAGCTACACATCCTTCCCCTGGGACAAAGTTAATAAGGCTCTCCCTCACTTCTCCTCTATATTAGTGCATTATCATTTGAGATCCACTGTGCTTTTGCTGCAGTTTCAAATAGAAAGGCTATCACCTTCCTGGTGTCCCAAGTAATTGCCTCATCTGCTTGTGCTTGCCTGTACCTCTGCCAGGCAAGGGGGCATGCACTGGCTCCTTTGAAGAGAGTGGTAACAGCATTTATCTACTGCATACTGAAATATCAGGAGCTTCTCCCCTCCCCCTTCCCCGCCTCTACTTTGTTCATTCTGAAAGAAAACAGAAACAAAATAAAAGTGGCGTTTGCAGCACAGTGCCAGTGGTACAGTTATTCCACAGGGAAAACCTGATATATCCACCTATTGTCTGAGCCACTACTAGGAGACCTTAGTGAATGAGCAAGTTACGAAAACAGGTATCCTTCCTTAGAGATTAATGTGATGTTTGCCTCTGATATTTCCTGCCATACAGCACAGATTGTTTGTGCCGATGGACGAGTGAGAAGTACGGCTTTCCAGAGGGAGGAAGGATTGTTGCAACACACCTTTATTGTCCTCCTCTGGAACAGCATATTAAATTCATTTTCCATCCATCCCTGTAAATACATTTCCTATAATTGCTACTGTGTCAGATCCACTGTAATCCGTTCCCTCCTACGTCAGCTGCATTGTTGTCACCCCCCCTCCGATGTCAGGAGAACTGTAATCCTCTTCTTGTGTTACATAGGAGCTGCATCTCTGACATTTTCAATTGCATTCACCCAAAGTCAGACAGAGCACGGACAGAGAACAAAACACCAGTTTCCACACCATGAATGTAATGAGCTCTCCGGCATTTTGAGGGTGCACGTGGGTGTTTGAAAGTAAGGTCAAGCATATTTTACACACTCGGGAGCTGGCTTTTTCCAGTCACAGACCAGCGACAGGTCACTCTTGGTGCCGAACGAGAGAACCTCAGCAGAGTTTTTGCATGGCATTGAATCATGTGTCATGCATTCTTACGTACTGGTTCTGCATGTAGGCTGTGATGAAGGGGAAGACAATAAATAACATTTTGGAGCACAAAGGATTAGCAAAAATCTTACTTTGTGAGCCCCATCTGATGAAATTACTCCACTGAAGGAGTGGGGGAGGTGGGTGGGCTTACAGTTTGTGAGTGGGACACCAAGACAACCTATTTGCTATTTTTTTATGTGCACACGTTACACTTCAGTCCCGGGGCTGAGCAAGAGCGTGTGAACAATAACACACTCAAGGCAAATTTCTTACGTGCAATTCTTGGCACAAGCCAACCCTCAGTTTCCAGGCAAGCAGAATACAGGGCATATGGCATCTAAATATATGCAATCATGGATGACAAGAAACATGGAAGAACTTTTTGAATGAAGCTGTTTGTTGACATCCTGAAAATATCTTTCATGAGACAGATACTGATGAGACAACTCAAAACCAGATGGTTCTCCTGTGGTTGTTTCAAAAGATCTTTAACTTAGGGACGGAGCAGTTTGTGGTGCTGGAGAAGACTGATTGTGACCCCTCAGATAGGAAAGCAGATGTTCATACTTCTGCTAGTACTACTTGTCTCATAACTACATGATCTTTGAGGACCCTTCCAACCCAAAGCATTCTATGATTCCATAATTCTAT
>NW_009951950.1:2610578-2619304 GCF_000747805.2 Chaetura pelagica | reverse complement strand
CTTCATGTTGAATGTTCTAGATCAATTTTTGGGTTGGCTCAAACTGTTTACATTCTGTAGATAGCCATCACCTCTCAGAAGATCAGTGACAGAGCTTTTTATTTCCCTGCCCAATTTAGGCTTTTCTGTTTGGCAGATGATTCCCCAGTCTTGTGGTACATACCAGGAGAAAACCCTTACAATTGGATCTGCAGCTACTAATCTTGGTGGTTAAGATAGACTGATGTTTTGGTTTCCCAAGATGCCTTTTTTGAAGATATTATGATTATGTGAATATAGCAAGATCATATTCTATATGTATTTATTTTAATGAATAACACTGCTAGATGCATAAAGTGTAGAGGGTCAGATTAGGAAAAGACCTAGTCACACAGCAATTCTCACTGAAAGCAAGGGAGAGGAAGTCAGGAACTGAACTGATCTGAGCTCTGGTCACCTAGATTCCTTAACAGGACCTGAACTCTGTGACATGGACCCTTCCAGTCATCGTGACTCTACTTTTTAAAGTCACTCATGTCAGCAAGGCTTTTTGAGCTGAAAGCCTCTAAATACTGTCATTTGTAAGGGAAGGAGGAAGACTGTGAAGAGGGGAGAACAAAATGGGTATTGATTTGCACTAGGTTCCAGTGCAAAACACCTTCTGGCGGGTCTCTATGTGGACAAGTGTATGCAATACCTGTGGCTGCAGATGGGCACATCCCATCAGGGGTAATGATCTGGCATGGAGAAAACTGCCAGTAATAGAGTGTATAATCTGAAAGGCCTCTGGAGGCATCTTCTTGCTTCACTGCCTGTCAATAAAAGCCAAATCTTTCCACAGGCTCATTTGCTAGATATACTGGATAAGAAAGTTAATATATTTTCATGTTTGTTCCTTTGACAGCATGAAACTGTTCTGTTGGTTTGTAATACCAAATACAGTCTAACCTAGGATTCAAGGCTTTAACCTACTAGCTATATTGTAAATATTTTCCTTAGTCAAAAAAAATAGATTTCTCACCTTTGAAATCAAAGTGATAAGCCAAAAAGAACTATGTGCCTTCTCTCTTAGCACTACAAGGTACTGCTCCTGATGCTCTTGGGGAAGCAGAATAAGCTGCTTTACAGAACACACATTGAAATGGATAAACACAAGCTTGCAGTGTAGTGTGGACACAGTACAGAACAGAGCAACACTCATCACCACAAGTAGGATGGGGCTGTGGTGAGGACATCTATTACTGTGTCTTCACAAAAAAAAACAGAAAGGTCTTACGGAGGATCCTACAGCAGCTTCTCTGTTTGCAGAATCTTTCTTTGCTTTCTTTTATAAGCGGAAGGCTTGTTAAATAACACAGCAGCCACATGAGCATTTAGACAGAATGTACTCATGCAAAAACCTTTATGAAAAGGACATACTTGTTCAGGAATCAGGGGTTAGAAAAAAGTGCCAAGGTCAAAGCCACAGAATGAGCAATGAGTATGAAACGCGTGAAGGGCAGTACAGTTCACTGGGTGATCCTGTGCTGCTCACTGGAGCTGTTCACTGAGGAATTTCCAGTGATAACAAACTCCCAAGACTCTGCGTCCAGCTTCATAAACAGACAGAAAGACAATTTCTATTGAACGTGTAGTTAGTGGCAAACAGTTTTCTCAGCATTAGAAGAGATCAGAGTGGGAATCTGTGGCTCATCATCCTTAAGAGCCTGTACTTAGGGTCTCTAACTACTCACTACATTTTGAGGAAAACCTGGGAATGCTGACAGGAAACAGCAATACTGGACTGGCACTGCAGACTGGGGGGTGTCACAGGCTCCTGAGCAGAAAGAAACATGCAAAAAATTGCTACCTATTATAAGAGAGATGGCTAGTGAGGAAAGGTGCTACTTGCAGTGATGGAAGTGCACCTTGTCCTGACCAACGAGTTATGGATCCACAAGAACTGGGAAGTCTCTGTAGGACAGGCTACTACAGCTAGAGTACCCTGAATCACCAGCCACTCTCCTCACCTAAGGCTTCGCTCTCAAGCCTACCATGTGTGTGTGTGTATGTGTTCAGGCACATGTCAGCATCTGGAGGAGGCAGATCCTCTCTAAATCATCTTCCTGCTGCACATGGAGGCAATGAGCTGAATGCCTGGTGTTATCTACCCCTAGCAGAGTGCTGCAGCCCAAGACTGAGGATGGGCCACAAGGAGAGAGGTGCAGACACCTCATCGACAGAGGATTTCCACATTTTGACAGTTCATATTTTCCCTTAGAATTAACACTCAGAGGCTATGTCCTTGCCAACTGTGCCAGTATATCATCATGTCCTGACCAGAGGTACCAGCAGTTCTGCACTGCTCTGGCAAATGTCACTGGAAGGGACAGGGAAGCTTAGCAGAAATATCACTTGTGTAGGCTGCTGGCCTTTACAGTCTGATCAGTGAATAGTTTTACAAAAAAGCCTTTAGTGGACAGAGTAAAAACACAGTGAGCCATAAACCAGTCATCCTAATAGAGCTTAGGCAAAAAGGCTGGCTCTGCACCTGAAGTAATGGTGGCGATTTCTTGTCAACGGGAGTAGCATGAGAAAGCTGCAGACTTGTACTGGGTACACAGTGAGGAACATGCTGGAGCAGGAAGCAGCTGAGCCCTGCTGAGGTTGGAGGACACAGGCAGGGCATGCCCCACCCCTGAAGCTGTGGGTACCAGCCATTTTCACAGCAGATTGGAAAGACCAAGGAGGGGCAGGCACAGTCACTCAAGGATGCTTTGCTGCTCTGCTTCCTGAGGACTGGTCTGCCCTCCTCCAGCATCTGGCTTACCCAGCCTGATCCCAGCCCATCCTGGCAGCAGCTCCTGGTGCTCAGCATGCTAGCAGTTAGCTATTTTTCCCAGGCCTGTATCTCTTCCTTGTTACCTGTCTGGGTAGGAAATTACAGAAGTACTTCACCCCTACTCCAAAGGCAGAGAGGAGGCACATATTGCCCAGAGTCATAATCACCTCAGGCCTCTTTGGCAGCCACAACTTTAGAGCAAATGCAATGAGATCCTCCCTGTGCTTACATAACCTACACTCCCCAGGAAAGATGGAAGGACATCCTATGATTGGTTTTTTAACAGGTTCCTTTGTTCTTTCCTCATCTGGAAGCTGAGCTGGCAGGAGAGCAAGGAGATCACAAGAAGCAAAGAGCAAACCCTCTGCACCAGTATATCTAGTTTGGATGGGACCTTCAGAGAAGGACCTTTTTCATCAGAGAAGATAGTGATAAGACAAGGGTAATGGTTTTAAACTGAGAGAAGGGAGATTTAGGTTAGATATTAGGAAGAAATTCTTCACTATAAGGGTGATGAGGAACTGGGTTGGGTTGCCCAGGTAGGTGGTTGATGCCCCATCCCTGGAGGTTTTTAAGGCCAGGTTGGATGAGGTTTTGTGCAACCTGATCTAGTGTAGGGTTCCCTGCTCATGGCAGGGGGCTTGGAACTAGATGATCTCTAAGGTCCCTTCCAACCTTAATGATTCTATGATGCAGAGCCATAGTTGGTCCACTGACCACAAGCTTTGTTGTAACCACTGCACCAAAGCAGTACTAGCATAAGGGATGCTGCACCTGATCAACTCCTGCATCTGTTCCACCAGTGCTGGCCCACTGCTGGCAGTGGCTCAAGGAATCCTTGCCTGAACAAGAGGACATTTCCCCTTGCTCCTAATTCACTCCAACAGTGCACCCTCACCCACAACATGGATGTGTTGTTGGAATGGCAGATCCCCAAAAAAAGGAAGAAAGAAGGGGGGAAAAAAGCTTTTAAAAGCTTTAAAAGAAAGAAAATTGTCAGTGACTTCTACTGGATGCAGGTATTCCTCTTGGGCTTCCCTCTCACTTAACTGCCAATGGTAAATGAGGATGGCTTGAAGCCCTTGGGGGGTGAATGGTCATAACTAAAATAGAATGGGGGGGGGAGGGGAAAGGTGAAAGAAGGCAAAAAAATACAACATTTCCTCCTCTCTGTGGGTTTCTGTGTGTTACAGAAGCTCACATTTTTCCCCTCTTCCTCAATTGCAAGTTGCCCCTTGTTGGAAGCTTTTCCTCTTTATTGCCTTTCTCTCTCTTCTTTCATATCCCCAACTGTAAAGCATGTGATGGATCTGACCCTTCTGCACAGGGAGAAGTGTGGACACATGTAAAGCCCCACTGTGCTGTGTTGGCACAGCCCCTTGTCAGGGAGGTTAGTGGAAAGGCTGCGCAGCTGCTCAGGTTTTCTCCACGCAGCAGTCCTGCAGGCACACTAGGACAAAATTCCCTTTGCCATTTGCAAACAGATACTGTCTACCCAGCAGCAGGGACCTGCCCTTTCCTGGCAGCTTTGATCCTTATGTTGCTGCCTGCTGCCTCTGTGGTCTCCATTTAGCTTATGCCAAGGCCAAGCAAGGGAAACTCTATATATCTTGCCAGCTCCTTCTCCCAGGAAAAGTCCTGGCCCTTTGCCCTCTGCTGCTGGATCTTCTGACAGTGGAAGTCTTTGTGCAGGCATACAGGGTGCATGCCTGAGCTGGGAGGAACCCCATGGTCTCCTTCCTGCCTTTGAAAGCTGGCCTTGGATGTCTAGGCAGGACCAAACCAGGCTGACCACACACCCCATCCTCCATCCTTTGTGGCCTGGGGTGCAGTCTGAGAGGGAGGGCTGCTCCTGGGGTTCCCAAGTGGCTCAGCTTCATCTCCCAGTGGCTCCCTGGCAGATGCAGTTGGTTAGCCTTTAAAGCCCTCACAGCTGTCGAGTCTTTCATTTGCTCTGGAGCCAGGATAATTGGTGTGCTCCGGGTCCAAAATATTTTAAGACAACTGCATCCTGTCCACCTAGAAGTCACCCTGCAGGTTCTTGTGGATGGCCCCCAGCAGCTGGTTGGTGTTTACACAAGCTGTTTAACAGCTGTATCTTGGAAAGGGAGAAAGGACTCCGGTATCATGTGCAGTTGTCTCAACTGCCCTGGAAAGAAACAGCAAGCTGTCTGTCCTGGCTTGACTGAAAATGCCCTCAGCCAGTGCTAACTGTGCCAAAACCATAATTACCTTGTCTTCCTTGTTCTTCTGGGATAACAGAGAGCTGTTTTTTAATAGGTGATAATAGCAGTGCTTCTTCTTTTCCTAGCAAGCTTGTATGAGCTGCTTCTGATGTGGGAATTTCTTGAATCCGTAAGTGCAAGTGAAGTGAATTCCCTACCTGCTCTGCAACTGCATGTTAAGAGCTGGGCACAGAGATGGTGTACTCTGCCTGCCTTGAGGCTGACGGACTCTTGGCTACAGCATCGCCAGGTGTTCAGAGGTAACAGAAGAAGATGCCAGAAAAAGAAATTGTGATGGTGTGGTCTTCAGTTTGCAAAGCTGCAGTGCCTTTCTGCGTAAGCAACCCCCTGCAGACAGTA
This sequence comes from Chaetura pelagica, assembly GCF_000747805.2. Taxonomy (NCBI): domain Eukaryota; kingdom Metazoa; phylum Chordata; class Aves; order Apodiformes; family Apodidae; genus Chaetura; species Chaetura pelagica. The sequence continues at coordinate 2,613,919 of NW_009951950.1, read as the reverse complement.
GGTGAGTGCATTGTTCACCCTGCAAAAAATATGAAGCATCTGCATAATTTGGCCAAGTGCGTGCAAAGGATTTGGACAAGTTCTGGTGGCTCCGGGTTCCCTCACGGAGTGGATGTGGTGAGTCTGGCAGGGTTGACTGCCCACCCACTAGGTTAGATTTTCTGCTCAATGATCAGCATTAAGTTCTGACTTTAATTAATCTATGCACATGAAAATAAAGAAAAAAAATCATTCTTTGCATCTTGGGCACTGTTTTCTCTCCAACCACTGTGATCCAGCATTCAGCTTCCTCCTCTCTCAGCTCCTGGGGAAAGAACCTTTATATTAAACAGCCAGGTCAGCACAAAGATGTGTTTGCCAGGTCAGTAAACAGCAGTGACATATGAAGCTGCGAAGAGGCAGAACTTCTGTTTTCATGGCTAGAGAATTCAAACAAATGTAGGTAAGGAAATGTACCACTCCTCTGCTTTTGCCACCACCCCCTAACATCAAAGGCCCTGCTGACTCAAGAGACTGACACAGATGTCTGTGGGTAGGCACATCCTTTTTGCCTTTACGCCATGAAGGAGTAAGTCATGAAGGAGACTGATTCATGAAGACTTCCCTGACACACAGTCTTTGCAGAAGGAGCAAGCCCCTTTGTCCTAGTTTGTGTGGAGAAACCCAATGCAGTAAAATGGTCACTGACATATAAGCTACATTAATGAGCAAAGAAGGGCACGTCACCCTGCTTGTCCATGCTGCTGAATTTCTAGCTTTCTCTGTGGGTCTCTTTTGGACTGCACCAGCCAGCTCTCTCCAACATAAGTGTGCTAGGAAGTGGCCTTATCCTGCACAGTGGGTAACTGAGTGAGCAGGTCCTACATGGGGTCAGTCTGTGGCTGGTTTTTGACCAGTGGGATGTGAGTGCCACAGGGGCCTAGGTGCTTTCAGCAGCTGGAATCAGTGAGCAATTACCTGGTTTTCAGGATCTGTCCCCTAGGATCTGATGCACAGCCCAGAAAGCATGCACACAAATTCAATAGGCCCAGACAAACAATGTTGACTTCACCTGCCCTGCACATGAGGTATTTTTAATGTCTACATTGTGTTAAACAGTGAAAATGAATGCTTCCCTAATAATTGCTCTCAGGAAGAGGTAACATTATAGTCAAGGCATCCTGCAGAAACACCTTGAGTCAGAGGAGAGGTAATTTCAAGACAATCTTGCTGTTAGCTGGGGTCCAAGCTATGAAGATTTTGCACAGATCGAAGTAGGACTATAATTTTGAGTCTATCCTACTTAATTTTCCCTTTTTTCTATGAATATGTGCCTGCTCTGAACCCCAGGGCAGGCTTATTGTATTGCCTGCATTCACAGGGGTGGAAGTACGTTTCAGATTCATGGCTTGCATCATTAGTCACAGACTTTGATCCTTCTGCTCCCATTTCCTCTGTGGCAAGAGCCCAATTCTTTCTGACTCCACTCTGCAGGGCTCAGTCCTTTTTGCCACTGCTCTGAACAGCATTGCAATGTTTTCAGTAGCTCCTCAAGAATCCAGTGACCGGACTTCAGATGGAAATGCCCAAAAATATACCAGTACATACATACATATGAATAACATCCAAACCTTGTTGAGCAATACAATTTCAGCAGGGCTACTGCAATACTCCTGGAGGACTGTAGAGTCCTGTCTGAGGGGTAGGCACATGAAATGGCCAGCTCTTCATATCATACAATTTTTGCTAATGTGTTGGACATGTCAGACAGATGGGCTGGGCACCAAGCCTCATGCATTTAATCTGTCCTGGGATTGGGATTTCCTGTGCCAGGGATTGTGTCTCATAGGCAAAGAGTTAAGCACACCATTGGCTATTTGCAAATACCACATCAACAGCTGGCATTTTCAGTGGCCTGAACTTCAAAGGCCAAGGAATTGGAGTTCTCTGGGCATGGGGGTGGTGCATGGTGGAGATGCACAGGGACAGGACAAGAGGCAACAGAAACAGGTTGCAAGGGGGAAATTCAGATTAGATACTGGAAAAAAATTCTTTCCCTGTGAGGGTGGTCACACACTGAACCAAACTGACCAGAGATACTGTGTAATCTGCAGCCTTGGAGATACTCAGGGCTCAGCTGGAAGATTCCCCGAATGTCTTTATCTATGTTGGCCATGCTTTGAGCAGGGACTGGGACCAGATGTCATCCAAGGTCCTGCCTGAGCTGCACAAGTCAATGGTCCTATGACTCTGTGGCCAGTGCTGGCTGAGTAACAGTAATTCAAGAAGGCATCCCAAGAATGGAGACTGAACTGATTTCTCCCATACTTAATAACTATTAAATAAGAAGATGCAAAAATCCTCTTACCTCAGCAACTGTGGGAGCTACAACTTTATTAGGGCAGGATTTATCTTCTGGCTGATAGCTTATTTGCAAGAAACATGGTTCCAATCAGCCATGAAGCATGCAGTTCCTGTTTAGTAGCTGACACATCAGGGGGGAATAACAAAGCCATTGGGACCCAGCAGCAGCATTTTGTGGTCAGGGAACAGAGCTGAGCTGTGGGAAACCCGTCTGCCTCTTTCAGAGCAAGCAGTGGAAGTGGGATGACCCACCACACAAGGAAGTCTCTTAACTCCCAGGTCATCCTCTCTTTGGCTCCTGGTTATTTAAAGAGCCTATAGAAAGGGGAAAAACTCCAGCAGGAGCGACTGAGAGCAACCCACCCCCAGAGAGCAGGGAGACATGGTCAGGATGCTGCAGAGGAGGCTGGAGACGTGGGTTTCCCTCAAGGGGTGAAGTGGTGGGCTCTATGTAGCCCACATCCTGTGTGAGAGCCCTCAGCCCAGGGACAGGGAGGCACCAGCACCCCCATGCATCCTGCCTGGTGTCCTGCTGCTCCTGCAAGGTGGAGCACCCAGAGCAGGAGGGGAACAGGCACCTGGGGGTGCTTGCTGAGGGACCCCATCCCATGCAAAACTTACTGCTCTCTTTTGCTGCCAGGAGAATAAAGCAAATGGTGTCCCCAGGGGGCAAGGCGCAGGGGCATGGCAATGCCCGACACACCTTAGCCAGAGAGCAAACAAGAGAGAGGGAGGTGAACAGGATTTATAACTGTGACCCTTGAAGCTTTCACCACATCTTACTCCACATAGTAGGTAGTTTTCTTTGAATGAATTGCAACCCAGAAACAACCTCTTGCACTCAATAACAGAGCAAGGAGGAGGGGAGGAGTGGTGTGCATGTGCATTTCAAAACAAAAATCAAGAATTAAACCAGTCACAACTATTAAAAAAATGTAGAAGAAAAGCAACAATATGAGAAGTGAGCACAAGTATTTTCACAGGAACTGTCTGCTCTT
>NW_009951950.1:2605087-2610165 GCF_000747805.2 Chaetura pelagica | reverse complement strand
CCACACATAAACAACATTGCTCACAACTCACAAGGAAATTTGACCAGCAGAACAGGCTGCCTGGGTGGGGAGATATTTTTGTCCTAAGGCCCAGAAGAGGAACAAACAATATTGAGAAGAGAGCACAGATGAAACCCAAGGCAAAGGAAGCCAGCTCTAGGGCAGCGTGGGGAACGTGGGCACATTGTTCAGAAGGTGAAAGCAAAACCTCTCATGGTCAGAGGGAAGTAGCTGGGAGAGACGGGAAGTGGGAGGTGGGAGCAGGAGTCAGATATGGGTAGCGTGGAAGAAGAGATGACCCTGCAGTGCTCCCATGAGAAGGGGAAGAGTTGGAGGGAAGTTGATCTGAGTTGTGGGTAGAGGCTGCTCAGCCCAGAGTTTTAAATGTCAGGATGAAGAGCTTGACCAAACATGGAAGGGAAGGGACCGGGATGGCAGGGAGGGGAAGGGGCAGCCCCACAGACAGGGAGTACAGCATCACCACTGAGTGCTGTGGGGACACCTGCCATGCCCTGCACAGGATGAGTGCAGAGCAAGAAGGGAAGGAAGAAGAGGCAGCAGCGCGGGGTTCCCAGGGTGCTGGGAGACCTCATTACATCCCCAAGAAATACTGGGCACTGTGGTGGTGGGAACAAATGGCCCTTTCAGAGATCTCTGCAGTAAACAGGAAGGAGGAGATAAAGCTGCAGCCAGAGCTGCTTGCTTTCGAGGGAGATTTCCTCTGTCTGAGAAAGACCAAGGCATGTTTGCAGCTGAGTGGCTGGGCCTGAGGGAAGCACAACCCAAGGATGGAGGAGAGGGTCCTGCTGGCTCCTCACAGACAGGCCCATACCAAGGAGCATCGTGGCAGAGTGATGTGGAGGAGTGTGGGTGCAGCTCCCCTTCATAAACACAGCTTCACCCCATCTGTCATGTTGGCACTTTCTGCATGCTCAGGTGTCATGGTCACCAGTGTCCCTGATCTCCTTCCCACAGGAGGAGGACATCAGCATTTTGAGATCAGCTTCACAGAGCCCAGCCACCAGAGGAGGTTTCCCTGCAACGGGCTCCATGGAGAGCTGCTGCCCAGATACAGTGGGTCAGTGGCTGCCAGCAGTGCTAGTGACACCTTGGGCTGCCTTCCTCTGCATGCTCAGCCCCTGTACTGTCCCATCCTGTCCCAACCCACTTCATCTTGTTTCATCTTCAGGCTAGGAGCAGGCTGTACTGAAGCAGCAGCAATGCAAAGGAGATGCAGGAAAACACAAATTGATGCACTCCCATTAAAGCATCAATGGATGGGGCTGCAAATGTTCAACCCCAGGGAGCACATCTCCGTTAGGTCACACCTCTGGCCTCATCTCCTAGTGCCTCTATGTATGGAACTAGGTGAGGTCTGGGAAATGGTGCTACGTGACCCAGGCAAGCCACGGTCTATTGGTTTTGAAGAACTGTCACACATGGGCATTCTTTCAGCTCTTGTCCAGATTTGTTTTCTGACCCCCCCAGCAACGGCTACTGTCAGCATGTCCATCCTGGGCAGCCCTGGAAGGCGAGGCAGGTCTATGGGTACTTTCCTTTAACCACAATGTAACCTGACCTGAGGCAGGGTAGAAGTCCTCCTGCAGCCTTGTCTGCCATACTGCTCTCAGCCCCCACTGTCACCAAGCAGTGATAGCAGAGGGGAAGTGTTGGCTTCCAGCAAGTGTTATTTTCCTAAGGATTCCTATCCCTTGTGAGTCACTGGAGGTTTTTCCACTGACTTCAAGGAATGAAATCCTAGCACTGAGATATTTAAAAAATGTGTGCAGTGGTCAGGAATGTTGCTTTATCAGCTTTTAGGACACCATTTGGTTATAAGACAACTTTGATTAGAGTTACTAATTACAATTTAGAGGCCACATCTTCAAGTGAAACACATGGGCACAGCTTTCTCTGTCCAAAAGAGCTGTGCTACCCCAAAACAAAGTGCTACCATGATATATGTTTAGCCCACTGTGGGCTTGATTAAATTATTTTGTCCATGAGAAGCATCTGAATTTGGGCTTCAGTGCTAACTGACCCCCACGAGTTTTCTACACAGGGGTACACGGCGATGGGGTAATGTCAGTCACAGCACAGAGTGCAGCATCATTTCCCAGCCCAGAGTTCCTTCCTCCCAGCTTCCCCAGATGTCAGCAGTCGAGCACTTCCATCCCACACTGTCAGAACAGCAGGTCAGGATATTCTCAAACAAGTAGACACCAACTAAAAGCAAAGTTCAGAGTTTTAATAAATCAACAGTTTGTGTGCAGCTGAAGAAATTCTCTGGGTGGTTACTGCATAGTCTGGGGGAAAAAGCTGCATTTACCTACAAATATCCATTTTTCTGCAAAGAGAGTGCTTTTTCTGAGCTTTCTTGGAAAGAGCCCTCCAGGTGGAATCATCCCAACCATCACATGGGAAGGATTTTCAAACTAATGTGCAGAAAGATGAAGACTCTAAGTGCTGGTTTAGAACTCCTGAAGAAGGTCAAGACCCTGTTTAACTTCCATTAATGTCACTCCAGTCACTTTTGATAGTACTGAATAGTACTATCTTAAAAGCTTTTAAAAAATACCACATTCTTAAAGAAAATGGTATTTGCTTTAAAGTGGCTTTAAAGGAAAAGAAAGGATGAAAGAACAAATGTTTTTTCAGTGATTCCCAAATGATGAGCTGGGCACAGGGACAGCAGATGTGATTTGATGCTTGTTGGACACTGAGATGGATTGAGAGTTGCCCTTACCACTGCTGATGTGGCCAAAGATGGTCAGATACCAGTGGGGAGCATGGGGAGGGAAGTGTCCCCTGGTGCCCCTGCATTTTGGGAGCAGCACAGCATAAGCAAAATGAAAGTCAGGCTCTGTCTTGCATAGCAGAGCAAAGGGTCGGACAGAAAAGCTGTAGGAAATGTGTTCCGTCCAGATGGAAGAGAAGCAGTGGTCGTGAGCTCAGAGAGACCACAACTGCTTCCTGCAATGCATAAATGTCACACAGTGTTTAAAATACTTGATCATCAGCCTTGTACAGCCACCAATAAATGCCGTGTTCTACTTTTTAATATCTTTCCCTCGAACAACCATCTAGCAACACACTGTATTCAAAAAAGCTCCACAGTTGCAGTTCAAGATTTATTTTAACTTTTCAGAAAAACAAAACCTCAGAATCCAAACAAAAAGAGCCAGAAGGGAATGTGGGGAAGCTTTTTCCTAGATAAACGTGAGTTTAGATTATTTTGCTCTTTCCACCCTGGCAGTACTGTTGGGATGCCACCCGGAGAGGACGAAGGATGTGTGGTCTAATGAATAACAAGGCTGGAGGAGTCTGAGTCCAGACATTACAAAACACCTCAGGCAAATTGCTAATTGCCTGTGACTTATTCCCATTTATCTGAGGGGCAGAGGCTCAGTCCCAGGAATGCGGCAAGCGTTTAATCAATTAGGGCTCAGTTGCTGCTTTGAAATCCTAGCTTCGAAAATGAAACGTGCAGGGTAATTGCAGAAAGTCCTTTATTGTTCCAGTCAGCAGGGACAACACCACAACGTTCGTGCACACAGATCAAACCCTTCCCAAGCCCGACTAGATCCCTTGCTCCTCTGGGTGACCTGCTGATGTGATGATTCATGGCTAGAGGAGGTGGCTGCGCTGCACATCATTAGCTGGAGCCTTCTTTGAACCCTGCCAGACGGGGCTGTGAGAGGGGAACCTCAAGCAGACAGAGGGTAGGCAACCAGAGGACTGTGGCAGTTGCTGCACTGATGAGAGAGAACAACCAGTTGGCAACCTCATCCCCAAAGGATGGCACTGAAAGGAAGCTGGGAACCTGGCTGTGTTCCTGGGAGGGAGGGACTTGCCTTGGAGCTGGAGATGGAGTAGGCTGAGGTGACTACAGTCAATGGAAATGTCAGTGACCTTTAACTAAAGTTCCCTTGTTCTTTGCAGACCAATACGGCTGAAACACCCAGCTGGGTGGCGAGCTGGAGGCAGCAGCAAGCTCTTCACTGCCCCATGCCCCTGGCAGCAGCACCCATGCCCTCAGCTTCCTGGCAGGGGAAGCAGGACCACCTGCAGGGACCGCAGCTGCCACCCCGGGCTGCAGAGGGGTGAGCCTGTGCCCCCACGCAGCGCCCACGGCGGGAGCCAGTGCATCCGGCACGCAGCCACCGGGCTGGAGCGGGGCTGTCCGTCAGCTGCATGGAAGGAAGCCAAGCGAAATGTTTTTGAGGCATCTCAAACAAGAAGAAGGTTAACTACTATTACTAGATAAGGCATTTTCCATCTAAGCAGGACGTTTTAAAATGCCCCATTCCCAAACAAGAATTTCTGAGAAGCCGGAGCAAAAACAAAGTGTCAGAACCCATTGGTTTGAGCTCCTCCTGTTTTGACCCCCTGTGGCCTTGCTTCCCCCTTTGCCTTCTTTCAAGGAAGGAAAAAAAAATGTTGAAATTGGAAGGCTGCCAGCAGGACTGAAATTTCATTTTCCAGAAGCCTCAGTTGTCTGCGGGGCCCTAGTGCTGGGTGAGGCTGTGACCCAAGGTGACAGTCCTGTGGCACCATGGGGCTGGCAGCAGCAGCCACTGCCAGGCTCTGCTGGGACACAGAGGCTGATAGAGTTGGCATCAAGTGGGGTGGCATTTCTACCCACCCACAAAGCAGGGGGAGCTGGGGGGTCTGGGAGAGCTGCAAGCACCAACTTCTTTCTCCAGCTATTGCTCATCCTTGAGAGGATTATAAGCTAATGGCTCCAGAGGGGCTCAATCCTTTTTCCTCGCTAGCTTTGTGCCTTTTGCTGTCAAAATCAATGCCCCTGGTTGTGGTTTCCCTTCTTCTGTGGGACTGTCACCCACCTTCAAACCTAGTACCTAAGTGCCCAACCTGCCAGGGGCAGCCTCATTTTGGAGGCTTGGCGTGCCCAAGGAGGACAACCAATCCTAGGAAACGTCCTACAGATGTGACATTCTGCTGTAGCCTGCTGTGTCCGGAGGAGACGGCTGGGTTCAGCGCCTGTGCTGGTGACTCAGCTCCTCGCCGCAAAACCCCCGTGGCCGAAGCTCTGGTGGCTGCTGCGTCGAGGCGAC
>NW_009951950.1:2604650-2605040 GCF_000747805.2 Chaetura pelagica | reverse complement strand
TGTATTAAAGGATTTAAAATACAGAGCTAGATAGATGGTGACTCAGCTCCTCGCCGCAAAACCCCCGTGGCCGGGGAAGCTCTGGCTGCTGCGTCGAGGCGACGGGCTGAACTTGTGACGGAGGTCTCCAGGCCAGAGAGTGCAAACCAACCTTTCCCAGGAAGCTGTTGAGCCAGAAGAAAATGTTGCCTCTGGAGAGCAGGAGTAAAACCTGGCTCCTCGCAGACACAGCGATGCGGCAGAGCTCGAGGGACGTGAACTGGGGCTTCCACGGCAGCGACGACCCACAGGCTGTGGGGAACACCACGAACGCCAGGGCTGCCTTCTCCACATTTGCCGGGGAAGACACCTCAGTGTAATGATTTCCTGTATGGCAGTGCTGTCTTCCTG
>NW_009951950.1:2601289-2603933 GCF_000747805.2 Chaetura pelagica | reverse complement strand
GGTCGGCGGGCGGCCGGGGGGAAGCAGCGGCAGGGCGAGGGCTTGGGCGCTCCCTCGCCGCGGGACGCGCGAGTGCAGGAGCAGGGAGAGGAGGGCTGAGAAATACAAGATCTTGTGGAGAACTGTAACAGCTCCCCGGGGAGCCCGCAGCAGGGAAATGCCATCGATTCATGTTTCCTGATGAATGGCATTGCCACACGACTGAGAAAATGGGAGGTGGAACAGTGCAGAGGCTGTCTCATTACCTTCTCCCTGTCTCTCTTCTTCTACTCCCTATAGCTCATCCCACATCATGTCTGCTGGGATGCATTTATTTCTCCCTCTTACCAGGCTGTGGCTGCCTTCATGGTGAAAGAGGTATGTTTTAAGATGCCATTTACTCCCTGTTAGCTTTAGCAATGATTCCCCAAGGTACAGATAAACTTTCTCCAGTGACACCCTTTTTTCCAGCAGCCAAGCCAGGGCCCCTTCACAGCCACGATGAGTGCCAGGACCTGTCAGAAGGCATCCCCCTGCTGTGACTGGTTTGTGCCATTCTCTCTCCCTCGGCAGATATGTGCCTCACCAGAGCCTGACACCCAGGCCTGAGGCTGCCTGAGGAGGTGGCTGTGCTGCGCTACGCTGGGAACAGGGACAGCTCCTACGTGAGGGTGAGAGTAGCTGGATTGCCTGGAAAACAGATGGGAGATTGGACTTCTTCAAAAGGTTGACTTCTGAGAGCTCCAGGCTGGCTCCAACCATTTGCAGCTTCAGTGCCCCCACATGCTCCAAAACGTCTCCAATTGCTGTTTATCGGTGTGGATGATGCAGCCCAAGCATACTTGACATCACCAGTGAGCAAAGGGGAAAAACAGCTCAGTGACAAGGCAGCAGTTGTTGGTATGGGTACCTCTGACGCAGATGTCCCAGTGTGACAGCAGTTCTTCATTTCTCAATCCCTGCCCTCTCTTGCAGCTCTGTCCTGAAAGGATGTTTCTGTTTCCTCCTGAAAGATCACTGGCTGCCTCAGTGGTGAGAGGATTTTGGAGATTTTTCTTCTGGAAGAATACTTTATTTTCACTTTTAGTGACATATCCAAACACAAACATATACAGACCATGCACATAGGATAGTTGTGCATCCAGCTACCCTCTTATTTCAGCTGTAAGCTTACTCGCCCCACAGAGTGCCTCCTCCTACACTTCACCCCACATCCTTCATCCCAGCTGACCCCACAGGGCTTCCATTACCCCTCTCAGCCTCAGGCTTAAACGTGTTGGAGATCCCACACACCTCCTGTCCTCCCACAGGTTGCATAGACCACTGAGCAGCATCCCACAGCTTGTTTCCTGAGATGTCCAACAGGCTCCATTGAGACTGAACTGAAATGCCTTTAAAAGCATTTAAGGGCTGTCTCTCTACAGCTTGCAGCAGAAACATGGTCTGCAGGGAAAAGGAGCCCAAGTCCTCACTTGTAACCCTCCCATGTAGGTAGCAGAAAACAGAGAGTTGAAAAAGTGCTTATGAAAAGCCCCTTCCCAAACCCTGGGACACTGAACTATGTTATTTTCCATCCAGAAAGGGGCTGCCAGCCTGCTAACCCAGGGAGGGGACATTTACCACCACAGCAGAAAGTGTGGCTGCCTCCCCATGCCGAAGGCGTCCTCTCCCAGCCAGAGCCAAAAGCCACGTGCTGCCCCTTTGGATAACCCGCCTGGGACAGGCTGAGCTCTGCTGTGATCCCACCAGGGGATCCTGGGGGGAGGAGCTCATCAGCCTTGCTGGGAAGAAGCCGTGTTCCCACAGTGCCCAGGTCAGCACAATAAAGCCACTTCTCAGGGAAGATTAATAATTTAGGAATAAACTGAAGCCTCTATTGTGTTCTGAACAGGCTGTCGTATTTACTTATCAGGACAATGTCTGAGCCCCTTCCGGTAATGGGCTTGGCTATCTGATGAATGTTTGGTGTGTTTGTTCTCTTGTCTGCTCCCCAAAAAGAGAGTGCCAGCCTGTCCAGTTTCTTGAACAGTGGGAGGCACTCGCTGAAGTGCTGGACACCATTTAGCAGATAAAAAGATGGTCCTATTGTAGCCATTCTGAATAGGGTCTAACAACCCAAGATAGTAATGAGCAGGGACCATTCATGGTCCACTGAAAGCTTAGAAACACAAGCCCCTGAAGATGGGCTCCCAATTGTTTTGACAGCTCTCTCTGCAATCTGGTGTCTATGTTGAACCCACATAGACCACTGGGACTGATTTAGGTTCTTCAGTTTTCCTCTGTGATTCCTGGAACTGTTCTGGGATAGCTTTTCCTGGATAAGGCCATGTGCCAGTACCCCTGTCCCAGAGTACACATGTGACTCAGTTCATCCATTTCAGTCGAGGCACCCAGGAGGAGGTACTGTGCTTTAAATTTGCAGCCGTCATTAACACGAGAGAGATACTGTGTGTGTACAGGTCCCAGGGAAAAACAGATTATCCTGGAAACGTTCATGGTCATCTCCTATTGCAAAGGGGTAATAAGGCACACCACAGTTCAGGAGCAAGACCCAAGCTATAAACATAAGTACAACCGGAATTTAAGGGTGAGACACGCTTACTTTCCATCAGCTAAACCAAGGGACTGCAGCTCCTATGGAAAGTGCTTAATGAGAAAGGAAAGA
>NW_009951950.1:2591275-2601272 GCF_000747805.2 Chaetura pelagica | reverse complement strand
TTTCAGCACATTTCATAAAACCAACACATTGAGAGATCCCTTCTGAGAAGCCTGGAAATGGGGTGACCGGAAGCCGGCTGGTTTGCAGGTTAACACAGCACGTAGCATGGTCTCCTCCGTTAGCTGGATGGAGGGAAGAGCTTAGTCACCCCTGGGGACTGAAACCCTCCCCTCCTGTTGCAACAGAGAAGTTGTTTTTCTTGCCCAAGACTTATGTCACCTCTTGTGCACAGCAGAAAACTCCCGTCCCCACTTCCCAGCAAACCTCCCATGTTACTGAGTCACACCATTGATGTCCCCATGGGGAGGTGCCTGAAAATTAATATCTCCCAGGGAATTTTGCAAATACCTTGGGTGAACAGCTGCTGCAGTGCAAGGGAATGCAGGTTCATGGGGACTGATCTTTGGGTAATGCTACAGCCTCTTGCTGAAACTACAGCTCTTTAAAAGAAGCAACAAGGGTCCTCCAGGGGCTTGAGTCAGTGGCCATGAGGTAAATGCCTTTGATCAGAGGCCAACCAAAAGGTTCCCTGAGATCAAAAGAGACTCATGCTGATCCCAGTGGGTTTTTACTCAGGGGTTGAAGGGTCTAGGGTTAGATTTGCAGAGGAACTAAGATGTTACTTCTGTTCATGAGCTAAGGCTGGGTTCATCCTGTCAAACTCTTCCTGGCAGCAGCACCCTTGTATCTAAGGGTTTGAGAATTAAAACCTCTGAGTAAAGGGATTTAAACCCGCATTTCCCATCCCATGGAACACTGCAAAACATGCTGGCATTGAAAGAGATGATCTCATTCCCTCCTGCTGCAGCTGTTCCACTTGACATAGATAAATTAAGTATTGATGCAAGTATTGATTACTGTTGTGCTACATATCGGAAGACTTATCCTCATCCTTTAGTGGACATTTTTCCATCTCTCTATAATTAGATACCCAGGCAGATACTTCTCCCACTGAGGAGGTGAGGCTGGATCCTCACAGAGTCTAATAGATCAAGACCAGGGCTAGTGGGCAAGGTGGTAGGAGAAGGCACCATTGCTTTGGCAGGCACGGGGGGACCACAGCAGCTGGAAGCCAGGGCAGTGACACCAGCAGAGCCCACAGCTGAGGACTGCAGATTTTAGAGGCTGTGTCTGAAGATCAGAGTGACTGCAATGGGGAGATCCTCTGAGAGGGTCTCAGTGCATGGGAAGTCACTGGCTGGGAGGACCCTCGGTAGGATGTTTCTAAGGAAAAGGCTCCTCAGGCACTGTGACTCTGAGTGTGACTTTTAAACAGTGTTTATGAAGCCATTATATGAGATCATATCTGCAACGGGAGCATTTTACCTACCTAGGTTTAATAACATCAGCAAGGCACATGGCTTTCATTGTGCTTTAGGTCAACACAGGCACCTCCCTGAGCAAGGCTGAGCAAACTGTTCCTGGTGCTCACTGTGATTTTGCTCAGGGAGTTTGATGGATGGACCACTCAGTGGATAAGGAATTGGCGGTTGCACTCAAAGAGTAGTGATCAACAGCTCAATATCCAAATGCAGACAAGCAATAAGTGGCATTCCTCAAGGGTCAGTACTGCCACCAGTGCTATTTAACATCTTTGTTGGTGACATGGACAATGGAATTGAGCGTGGTGCAGCTGACATGCTGGAGGGAAGGGAGGCCATGAGCCAGCAATATGTTTTTGCAGCCCAGAAACCCAACCATATCCTGGGCTGCTCCCAGGTCAAGGGAGGTGATTCTCCCCCTCTACTCCACTCTCTTGAGGGCCCACCTGGAGTACTGTGTCCAGTTTTGTATTACCCCAACACATAAAGGACATGGAGCTGTTGAAGCAAGTCCAGAGGAAGGCCATGAAGATGATCAGAGGGCTGGGCACCTCTCCTATGAAGACAGGCTCAGAGAGTTGGGCTGTTCAGCCTGGAGAAGAGAAGGCTCCAAGGTGACCTTATAGCACCTTCCAGTACCTGAAAGGGATCTATAAGAAAGATAGGGACAAACTTTTTAGTAGGGCCTGTAGTGATAAGAAAAGGAGTAATGGCTTTAAACTGGAAGAAGGTAGATTCAAGGTAGACATTAGAAAGAAATTCTTTAGCTTGAGGGTGGTGAGACACCGAAACATGTTGCCCAGAGGAGCTGTGGATGCCCCCTCCCTGGAAGTGTTCCAGGCCATGTTAGATGGGGCTTTGAGCAACCTGGTCTAGTGGGAGGTGTCCCTGCCCATGGCAGGGGGTTGGAACTAGGTGATCTTTAAGGTGCCTTCCAACCAAAACTGTTCTGTAATTCTGTGAGTTTGCAAACTCTCTTGGTGAGGATCACACCTCTTTATAAACCAGCTTAGCCCAGCGGGTCTGTAGTACAGAAGTGGTTTGCACTAATCACATCCTCTGCCTGCACAAAGACACCTTTTGAAAACACATCAATTATTTTACATTTTGGAAGCTCTTAATCTGCAAGATGCAAAGAATGTCTTATAAATACTAAAGCCCTGAAAACAGAATAGGACAAAATAGTTCCTCCCACTATGCAGTTTGATCTATGCCCTTTCAGATTTTGCTCTGAATCACAAGGTTAATCCAGGTCTTACAGCAGAGATCCATGTTCAGCAGCTTGAGTAGTTTCAGTTAAATACATGTTAAGGTGATGAACAACACAATAGTTTTGTATCTATCAGGCAAAATTAGAAGGAAATGCATTGTTTTGGTCAAAAAATCTGACTGATCTTTTGATCAGAAGTAGATTTTCCAATGAGACTGCAATTCAGGTACACCTACATCAGAGGTGAACGTGCCTGGGCCATTCCCACAAGCATAGCAATCAGCCCCATGGTTCTGACCCTGTGTCACTGATAATCTCTGGGCTTTTTGAGAGAAGTCATGGGGCTCTGTGCCAAAGCCATTCACTGGCATAGGGTGCATTCACTTCAGAAATAAGGAGTGAACAACAGGTCAGATAAGAAATGTCACATGTTATTCACAAACAGTGAAAACAAAACTTAAATAGGCCAGTTTTTCTTAATATCATGTAAGCTAAAGCTCTGATGTTTGTCAATAAAGGCATCCTTGAGTATTTACTGCCACTGAGGGAAGCAACCAAAACATGTTGCAATTTATCAGCCTATCTGTAGGGTGAATGCTTGCACACGGTGAAGCTTTTCGTTTTTCTTTTTCTTTTCTTTCCCAAAATCTTGAAGTGCATGATTTCTCACTGAAAACATCACTGTTTTTTGCAGTTCTGCCAGAATCAATAGATTCCAGCAATGCCTTTGATGTGGAGATGTGTTAGCAAACTCACTGCAGCCTGTTTTTAGTGCTTTTGGCATGTATGTTCTCATTGGAGAAGACTAGAGAGAGGGAGATGAAACAAAAATACAAAATGCATTTCACACAACACTTTATCCCACCCAGAAGCAAGTTCCACTTGACATAGATAAATTAAGTATTGATGCAAGTATTGATTACTGTTGTGCTACATATCGGAAGACTTATCCTCATCCTTTAGTGGACATTTTTCCATCTCTCTATAATTAGATACCCAGACAGATACTTCTCCCACTGAGGAGGTGAGGCTGGATCCTCACAGAGTCTAATAGATCAAGACCAGGGCTAGTGGGCAAGGTGGTAGGAGAAGGCACCATTGCTTTGGCAGGCACGGGGGGAGCACAGCAGCTGGAAGCCAGGGCAGTGACACCAGCAGAGCCCACAGCTGAGGACTGCAGATTTTAGAGGCTGTGTCTGAAGATCAGAGTGACTGCAATGGGGAGATCCTCTGAGAGGGTCTCAGTGCATGGGAAGTCACTGGCTGGGAGGACCCTCGGTAGGATGTTTCTAAGGAAAAGGCTCCTCAGGCACTGTGACTCTGAGTGTGACTTTTAAACAGTGTTTATGAAGCCATTATATGAGATCATATCTGCAACGGGAGCATTTTACCTACCTAGGTTTAATAACATCAGCAAGGCACATGGCTTTCATTGTGCTTTAGGTCAACACAGGCACCTCCCTGAGCAAGGCTGAGCAAACTGTTCCTGGTGCTCACTGTGATTTTGCTCAGGGAGTTTGATGGATGGACCACTCAGTGGATAAGGAATTGGCTGGTTGCACTCAAAGAGTAGTGATCAACAGCTCAATATCCAAATGCAGACAAGCAATAAGTGGCATTCCTCAAGGGTCAGTACTGCCACCAGTGCTATTTAACATCTTTGTTGGTGACGTGGACAATGGAATTGAGCATGGTGCAGCTGACATGCTGGAGGGAAGGGAGGCCATGAGCCAGCAATATGTTTTTGCAGCCCAGAAACCCAACCATATCCTGGGCTGCTCCCAGGTCAAGGGAGGTGATTCTCCCCCTCTACTCCACTCTCTTGAGGGCCCACCTGGAGTACTGTGTCCAGTTTTGTATTACCCCAACACATAAAGGACATGGAGCTGTTGGAGCAAGTCCAGAGGAAGGCCATGAAGATGATCAGAGGGCTGGGCACCTCTCCTATGAAGACAGGCTCAGAGAGTTGGGCTGTTCAGCCTGGAGAAGAGAAGGCTCCAAAGTGACCTTATAGCACCTTCCAGTACCTGAAAGGGATCTATAAGAAAGATAGGGACAAACTTTTTAGTAGGGCCTGTAGTGATAAGAAAAGGAGTAATGGCTTTAAACTGGAAGAAGGTAGATTCAAGGTAGACATTAGAAAGAAATTCTTTAGCTTGAGGGTGGTGAGACACCGAAACATGTTGCCCAGAGGAGCTGTGGATGCCCCCTCCCTGGAAGTGTTCCAGGCCATGTTAGATGGGGCTTTGAGCAACCTGGTCTAGTGGGAGGTGTCCCTGCCCATGGCAGGGGGTTGGAACTAGGTGATCTTTAAGGTGCCTTCCAACCAAAACTGTTCTGTAATTCTGTGAGTTTGCAAACTCTCTTGGTGAGGATCACACCTCTTTATAAACCAGCTTAGCCCAGCGGGTCTGTAGTACAGAAGTGGTTTGCACTAATCACATCCTCTGCCTGCACAAAGACACCTTTTGAAAACACATCAATTATTTTACATTTTGGAAGCTCTTAATCTGCAAGATGCAAAGAATGTCTTATAAATACTAAAGCCCTGAAAACAGAATAGGACAAAATAGTTCCTCCCACTATGCAGTTTGATCTATGCCCTTTCAGATTTTGCTCTGAATCACAAGGTTAATCCAGGTCTTACAGCAGAGATCCATGTTCAGCAGCTTGAGTAGTTTCAGTTAAATACATGTTAAGGTGATGAACAACACAATAGTTTTGTATCTATCAGGCAAAATTAGAAGGAAATGCATTGTTTTGGTCAAAAAATCTGACTGATCTTTTGATCAGAAGTAGATTTTCCAATGAGACTGCAATTCAGGTACACCTACATCAGAGGTGAACGTGCCTGGGCCATTCCCACAAGCATAGCAATCAGCCCCATGGTTCTGACCCTGTGTCACTGATAATCTCTGGGCTTTTTGAGAGAAGTCATGGGGCTCTGTGCCAAAGCCATTCACTGGCATAGGGTGCATTCACTTCAGAAATAAGGAGTGAACAACAGGTCAGATAAGAAATGTCACATGTTATTCACAAACAGTGAAAACAAAACTTAAATAGGCCAGTTTTTCTTAATATCATGTAAGCTAAAGCTCTGATGTTTGTCAATAAAGGCATCCTTGAGTATTTACTGCCACTGAGGGAAGCAACCAAAACATGTTGCAATTTATCAGCCTATCTGTAGGGTGAATGCTTGCACACGGTGAAGCTTTTCGTTTTTCTTTTTCTTTTCTTTCCCAAAATCTTGAAGTGCATGATTTCTCACTGAAAACATCACTGTTTTTTGCAGTTCTGCCAGAATCAATAGATTCCAGCAATGCCTTTGATGTGGAGATGTGTTAGCAAACTCACTGCAGCCTGTTTTTAGTGCTTTTGGCATGTATGTTCTCATTGGAGAAGACTAGAGAGAGGGAGATGAAACAAAAATACAAAATGCATTTCACACAACACTTTATCCCACCCAGAAGCAAAGAAGCACTTAAATCTCACAGTTCCTCACTTAACAGTGCTTCTGGCAACAGTTTAAGACAAGATTGCCTAAAGTGGCATTTATCTTTGGGGCTATCTCTCAGATTCCTTTCCAATTTTGTTACGTGCACGCTCCTTGCTATTTACGCTGCACTTGGTTAAAGGGAACCTTTGTTGCTTCTCCACAGCATAGAGCAAGGTCAGGACTGAGCACTGCACACCCTTTCGCTTCCGAAATATCAGACACTTAATCCCAAAGTCTCTGTCATGGGGGTGAAAATGCACCTACAAGGATGCCTGTTCTCCAGTCCTCCTGTAAGGTTACCGCTGCATGCAGAAGGCAGTGGCTGCATGGGAAGCCTTCTGTGGAAGCCTGTCTGGAGGTCTGTAGCCTAAGGATGAGCCTATGTAGAATTTCAGAGAGAAATGACCCAGTTTCTTCCTGCTTTAGGCTTATGTTCAAAGCTTGGTGAGAAGGAATTTATCCTCCTGCTGACACTTCTGAGACTGGCAACGGAAATCAGGTCTTGGAATGACCTGGGTGGTGGTCCCAGCCCAGGCCAGGGGCGGCACAAGGTATCCTTGTGTAACTCACCACCTTGCTCCAGTTCCCCTAGGTGTATGGGGTTGTATCTTTTGCTGGACATTTTGAGAATGACCACACAGTACTTACATGTCATTAATCCAACATCCATTAAAACTGGAAGGCAAATCTCCACTGCCTTTAGCTTGTCAGTGGAAGTGTTGGGTTATCTGAAGTGGTGGAAGGAGGAGTTATGATTTAGAAATTCTATCGTTTCTTTGCTTTGGCCCGTGAGACAAAAATTAGGGCATTGGTGAACAACATCAACCATGTCTAGCGCCTTACAGGTGTTTGTGTGCCAGGGAGGCTACACCTCCTTTCTCTCCACTGCCCCCAGGGGGAGGGTCCAGGTGCTACGTGGTGTCACAGCAGGAGCAGCAAAGCACTTTAGGAGGCAAGATCCCACCTGCCGTTGCTGTTGGAGAGAGACAGCAGTAAGCAGAGCCCCAGCCGCTCTGGGGAAGCACTTGGCAAAGGTGAAGTCAGCCCAGCCTTTAAACCAGCACACACTGAGCTGAGTCTTCGTGGTCAGCTCATCCCCAGGAAACCTGCTGTCCCCTGCCACTGAGCAGGACAAGTGGTAGATTCCTTCTTTAGTGCTCTAACGGGAATTACTTGCACAGGGAAGAAACATTTTATGTTAAATGCCACCCCAGGCTTCTTAACCACTATAGAATCCCTTCCTTAGGGATGCCTCTACACTGCAAAAAAGGCTACAACAAAATGTCAGAGTGGGGCAACTGAGTCAGGATTTTGAAGCCAAAGTTATGCTTATGATCCTTCAGATAAGACAGAGGAATAACCCCTGTGGACAGAAGATCTGAAGAAGCAAATTAAGAGGAAATGAAAACACCATGCATAGTCGAAAGCCTGCATGTTCCTGAGCTCTCAGAGCTTCTCCACCTCCTTGAGGGACCATGAGAGCTTGATTGATTCCTCCAGCTGCAAGAGAGAAGGCAACTGTGGAACACTATTAATACCTCTGACTCCAAGTGGTGAGCAGTCGTGGTTTGCATCTCATGAATTTCAGTAGGAGTCCGACAAAAACAGAAGGTTTCTCTTCTCTTTATGGCACACAAACAGCTATTCAAGAGGAGAAACATCTCTGCAGTGGACCAGTCTGCCATAAAAGTCATCCCTAGATTTTGGGGAATTTCTGGCAGTTTAATCCTTTCTATGCCACAGGTGTCCGAGCTAGGCTGACAGCAAACAAACACCCCTATGTCTCAGACAGATGCCTGTAAATCTGATGGAGAAGGCAAAGTTAAGACCAGGCTAATGGAATTAACTTTAAGGAAGTTCTTCTGATTTACATCTGTGTGCCCAGAAGAAGAATCAAGAGCTGTTTGCTTAATCCATTTCACCATGTCATGGTTTTGTACAACTAGTGAAGATGAACATGCTAAACCAGGGATAAAACATCTGTGGACAACTTCATGGTTAAATGGTTACATTCTGGTCTGTTTTACAGTGGTGTAAGTCAAGAGACAACATAACCTTTGACGGCATCTCTCCAGTGGAGATCTGCTGGTCTGACACGTTTCATACTCACATCAAAGTAAGCAGGAGCAAAAAGTGGCAGGCATGATTGGTCAAACAGCAAATGAGCTCAGACATCCCTGCTCCATAACCCTTTGCAGAGGAGAACATTTCCAGCAATTCCATTTATTCACTCCTGTGCATCAGGCTCCAGAATCTTTTCAGAGACATTGAAATCTGGCAATGGGCCCTTACCAGGCACCAACAAAATGAGATGACTGCATTCAACAATTAGGAGAACTATTAATCCACACATGTCACGGGGAGGAATAGCAGCTTTTCTCCTACGTGAACAGTCTCACAAAGTTTTTCTCAGCCCTTTGGAACATCTCTATGCAGGCTGATGTGCCTGTGCAGGTGTATAATCGTGTCTCTGTGCAGAGTGGGCCATACAGTGAGACATGTCTTCACTGAAGACACAGCCATTGCTGAAGGGGTTGTGTTTTTTTAAATTTTTTTTTCCTGACCACAGCAAACATTTAAGGGCTGTGAGAACTTCCTTCGCTACTTGTATGCCTGGGAAGGACACACTTCTGAAATAACAACTGCAAGGGAGAGTTGCCTGCACAGGCAGCCTTGACCCCACCAGCGCTCCTTCCTCCCACCCCACCAGGGCAGTCTCTACTGCTGCACTTTTTGGGTACTGGCTTTTGCTGCCCCATCCTCCAGGAAAGCCAAGGCAGCCTTTTTACTGCAAAACCCTGTGTCTGTCTGTGGGTGCACGTGTGCAGCTGAGGGGGATTCTTTCTGATGGGAACTGGGAGTAGGATGGGTGCAAAAGCTGCACAGCCCTGTGCTCAGGGCTTGTAGGGAGGAGAGCAGTGGGAATCGATAAACAGGAGGATGAATGCACATGTCCACGCTCCCTGTAAATCCCCAGGCTGCCAGTACAGCCTGCCTAGGGAAGAGTTAATAGCAGAGCTCTGGAAAGTTTGGCCAGATGACTTCCTGATGGAGTTTATACAAGTATAGTGTGCGCAAGGACGTATGTGCCTACGTGCCACTTCTCCCGAAGCAGCCCGAGCTGTGCAGAGGGAGGAAAAAAAATAATGAAACATCACAGATGGGACCAGGCTGAAAACAAGCATCTGATGAATGTGCAGGGTCATGACACCCCTCTCATTACAAACCAGCCAGACAAATCTGTATGATGCCTCCTCTGCTATGCAGCCCCCTTGCTGAAGAGCAAGAGCACAGAGGGCAGAGGCAGGGGTGAGGCAGTAGAGGACATTAGCACAGGGAATTTGCATTTCCCCAAACCAGCTGCCAGTTGTTCAGCTCTCAGGACATCCCCAGCAGTCAAGGAGATCATGCAGTCATCTGCAGTCACTTGGGATGCCAGATTGATGCAGGGATGATGTAGAGGTGATGCCAGGGAGATTCCAGAGTTATGCTGTGGAGATTCTAGGGAGATACTGGGGTGATGCAGGGGTGATGCCTATAGGCTCAGTTCTGGACGTGTGATGACATGTAGGTACATACAAGTTGGTGCTGTAAGACCCAGCCTGGGTAGAAGTATCAGTGAAACACTAACACAAGCTTGTTAGCATGGATTTTAAAACCTGTGCAGGACTATGCTCAAACTATGCTCAAACTGTTCCTTCTGTCCTGCTAGCTGTGCATGTGCTGTCTAGATGGCAAACCTTAATGGTTAGCTCCATACACTCACATGCAGCTCTGAAGTCATGATAGCCAGAGCTGCTAACCATGAGGGAAATGGGCTTGCATGTGCACAGGAACTTAATTCTCACTACTATTATTTCTTCCAGGGAAGGATCTGCAAAGATGGCTAACCATGGTTTCAGTCTTCCTGCAGCTGGCTACCCCTTCTCCACTCCTTTCAGCCTGGGCTGTACCTAGTACTCTTTGTA
>NW_009951950.1:2558854-2591085 GCF_000747805.2 Chaetura pelagica | reverse complement strand
TGCACAAAAGTAGACAGTAATTTATGCAGCAATTTACAACAAGCGTGTATTCTAACTTCTTACTTGAACTTTGGTTTAGAGCTGAGACTTCAGTATTGCAGCTATATAGAAGAGGATTTCTCTCCTAAGACTTCTCAACGTGCATAAGAACAGGGGAACACAGAGCTGGCACAGGATCCAAAGAAACACTTGAGATTATCAGCTTTAATTGCCTTGAGACTGTGAGCCTTTGGTACCATGAGCTGAGTTGGAGCCCTCTCTGAGAAGAGAGGAGCAGGGACAAGGAGGTAGGGAAAAATCAAGGACTATGTAGAGTGGCCTGATCGATAAACTGTCCAGCTCTAGGCAGATCAGTAAGAAGGCAACCTCCATATTGTTAACATTTAGCAACAGATCAACCTTACTCTCAATTATGTCATTTCTCTAGACCTCATTTGCCTCCTTCTCTTTCAGAGCTGGGTGAGAGGGCACCATCTATGAAAGGATTAAGCATCAGTCCCTTTAGGGATGCTTAGTCAGTAAACTCGTGCTTCTCATTACATACTTCCAACCTGCCGTCATTTGATAATCTCATGGAAGGGTTTACAAGTTTGTGCTGCCTCAGAAATTCCTGCTTGTTCATTGCAGCTGTACCCAGAGGGGATGCCCTGTGCACAAAAACTCTCTCAGTGAGACCCTGGCTAATTGCACTAGGAGGTCAAAAGGAAGGTCTTCCAAAGTGCTAAGGTTGCAAATGCCACCTGCATTCCCAAAGTCAAGCCAGATTGCTTACAGATCCATCATTAGCATCAGTAACTAGAAAGCTCCAGATGAAATTTTCATAATGTGAAGCAAAAAATTTAAAAATCTAATTCTTCTCCTGATAGTTGTGCTGACTTTGGAAGGATGTGTAAATAGTAGAAATTTGTTGTCAAAGTAAAATGAGAATTTTATTAATTGATATAATTTAGATCAGAATACTAACACTGAATACCATTGTTTGACCATTAAGGTTCCAAAAGTCATGTTATTTTATTCAGATGGCCTCCCCCCATCTTTTTTTTTTTTTTTTTTTTTTTTTTTTTTTTTTTTTTTTTTTTTTTTTTTTTTTTTTTTTTTTTAATTGAGCCCACAAACTTGTCTTTGGCTGAAGCAACTACAAATCGTAAATTCTTTAATGTAACTTTCCAGAAGGAAGTTTTGAATTTTTACTTACTCTATCCCTTTTCTGGATATTCCCATCTTTGCATTTCTGTCAAAGATCTCTATCATTTCCATCTTGTTTCTCTAATGCCCAAAGCAAAAGAAACCTGTTGTCTTACAGTCTGCAGTGCAGGTAGGGTATTAGGAGGAAGATATGCTACATTTTGCATCAGCAACAAGAAGTCTGCTGAAGATGAGAAGCCAGAAATTTATTTTTGCAGTGGCAGATTCAGAGCTGATTTTCTACCTCTCTGCATTTCACCTTCTTTACAGACTAGTACAGGCTCAAGACAGGATGATTAGGATTAGCATGAAGTGAGATAGAGGAAAAGAAGTGATTTCATCTCAACGCAAGCATTTCACACTGGATTGTCTCCTGCTTGAGCTGATGTGTTAAACAACAGAGCTGTTTACTTGTGTGTGGTAAACTTAATTTACACTGGGTACACAGCCTGCCTTGCATTGCAACCAAAAGTATCCCTGCTCTTGGGTTGCTGCCTGAAACATGGTTGGAGAGCACAGAGCACGGTTCATTCTCCCTACCTGAATGACAGATGTCTAATGCCAGTCTCTACAGTAGCTTCCCTGTTTGGGTGGGAAGGATGGGCAGCATCAAACAATGGGTGGATTCATACCAGATTTGCTCCAAAACCGAAAAATCAAATCCATCTTTCCTAAGAAACAAGCTCCCTTTTCAAAAAGAAGAGTGATTTAAGGTCAAATACTTTCATCCTAAGCAAAATAAACTGAAGAATAGCAAAATTTGGTTGGCATCCTGTGTGGTTTACCAGCAGTCCCTTGGTTAGGGGGAGGAATGCAACATCCCGCATGCACAATGCAAAGGCCAGCAAGCCCTGTCGCAACACCGCGTGGCAACGGAATGACATCAGGTCACATTACATGGGAGTGTGCCACGCAGAAAATGTCATACCCTGGGCTCAAACCCAGCCTGCCCCACTTGGAAAGTGGATTTCTGTACCCAGCACTGGCTGCCTTGGTCTGGAAAATGCCTACTCAGGCTCAGTTTCCCCAGGATTGCATGCAGATGCCACCCAAGCCCCCGACAGCAGCTGGTCCTTGGCAGGGAAGCTCTGAGCAAGCTCAGGCAGTAGGGAAAAATAAGAGTCAAAAGGAAGGGCTCGTTTCTTAGAAAGAGAAGAGGAACAGGTCACTCTGGGTCTGGCCAGCAGTACAGGGTGTTTCACAAGCACCAGACCTACATGAACTGAAATGGCTGCCAAGAGCTGTCCAGAAATAAGCTCGACCCTCCTAGGACAGCCGCAGCTGTCCCTTGCAGGACAACTTCTCCCTCTCTTTCTTCTTTTTGGTTTTTTTCCTGAACTTCTCCAAGCTAAATGTAGACCCACAGGGGCTGGCAGATACCAGCAATGTCTCACAATTGCCCCCACAGATGTAATCAGTCATGTCTGTGTCCTCCCCACCTGGTACAAATCGCCATGTGTCCCTATGTTATAAAGCAGCACGCTGTGCCCTTGCACGTGCCAGCTCTCTGGGAGACAGTCTGATGTCCCTTGCTCGTCTTTTCACCACTTTGCAACAGCAGTGTGCCTGCTCTCTGCCCAGCAACACAAACCCCTGGGGAATGGTGGGCAATGTGGTCCCCAAAGCCATCCTTCTTAGGCAGGAACTGTGTTTTATCTCCCATGAGATAACCCAGCATCCTCCAGCACCCGTGGCAGCGACTGCCACTAGAAGCTGAGCTGGTGTTCTTTGGTGGTGCCTCACTGTGCTTTGCCCTCCCACCCATCCAACGATCAGTACCCAGAGGGCTGTGTTTCCAACCTCAGAGGGACTCTGCCCTGCCTAATTTTTTGGCTTTGTACCACCAAATTCTTTCCAAGGGACTGCATTCAGGCTGGGCTGTGGCTTATCCCCATTTATTAAAGTGCCTTCCAGTTTGGATGTTTGTCGACCTGATGGCTTCACTGCTGAAGCAGGCTGAGAAGGGAAGCACATGCCAAATTCCCCTAGTCTGGGGGAGGTAACAGGGTTTATGTGGCTAGTGATGACTTCTGGTACATCCAAGTCCAGTGCTCATACTGTAACACTCAAAGCCTGGCTTAGACCAGGAAAAAGAAAAGTAGACCCTAAACCACTTGCATTCCCCATCCTTAAAAGTGCCCCATGGCTTTCTTCCTGACACAAGGTGGAACAGCCACTTGCATCTCCCTTGGAGAGGGAGGACACTCAAACACCTCACAAGGACATGTTTCTCACCCAACTGGCATCTGTGCAAATGGTGATGTCCTAGCAGACTGCCAGACTCAGTGACCAAGTGTCAAAGAGACACAGTGTCAGTTCTTGGGACCCTAAAATGAACAGAATGGAATGGAATGGAATGGAATGGAATGGAATGGAATGGAATGGAATAGAATAGAATAGAATAGAATAGAATAGAATAGAATAGAATAGAATAGAATATTTCCATTGAAAGGCACCTACAGTGATCATCTAGTCCAACTGTCTGACCAAAAGTTCAAGTATTGAATTACAGAATGGTTTGGGGTTGGAAGGGACATTTAAAGGTCACCTAGTCCAACCCCCCTGCAATTAGCAGGGACCTTTTCAACTAGATTGCACTGCTCAGAGCCCTGCCCAACCCAACCTTGAATGTTTCCAGGGATGGGGCTTCTACCACCCCTCTGGGCAACCTGTTTCAGCGTTTCACAACCTTAATTGTAAAAAAAATGTTCCTTATATCTAGTCTAAACCTACCCTCTTCCAGTTTGCAACCATTACCCCTTGTCCTATCGCTACAGAGCTTACTAAAAAGCTTGTCCCCATTTGGGGGACCATACTGGACATTTAGATGGGATACTTGACTTAAAGCTTAGGCTGCTCAGGTTGGGCTGCAGATGAAGTCTGGTCTCTACTGAAGTCAATGGCAGTTTCACCTTTGGTTTTAATGGGGAGGTAATTTTGCCCTATATGGTGCTGACCTGCTGTTTGTCAGCGACCCTGCAGGCATAAGCAGAGGCCACAGCCATTCTTGTCCTCATCCTGCTCTGACAAGCAAATTGCTGTGTGACTGGCAGTGACACTACTTTTTCGTGCCTCAGTTTCCCCCTCTGTATCTACAAGGAAGCCAAAGTTGAAAATGCACCTTTCCCTCCCCTTCTTCATAAAGTTCTTTGGTACAGAGATCTAAAGTAAAACATAGAGATAGCATTAACCTTCACTTTCCTTTACCATGTCCAGACCTGTTTAGTGCCTATTTATGGCAACTTGGTCATTAGCACTATAAGAACAAATTCAGCACAAAGAAAGCTTTAAACCACTGAAGTAGGGTGTGCCAGGATGTCAGAACAGCTATTGTACAATACTTTTCTCCTTGCCCTATCAAAAGACAAAAGCTGCATTTGATGATTGAAGACACAGAAACCAGAATAGCAATGGGAGCTCCTCCTGGAAAGAAGGAATTCCGTGCTTCCTAACCCCCATATTTTCCCTTTCCTCCCTGGACCTGTCCACAACGGGATCAGAGCACGACTCTTCCCCCAGCTTCCAGCTCACCTCTTGCAGCCCCTCAAGTCAGTCCTGGGTTAAGCTATTCCAGCAGTCTCAGAAGAGCTTGTCATGTGTACATTTTTCTGTCGTTCTGTTTTCAGACAAACAACGCAGCAGGCAGCTGATGTGAGATGTGGACGGTCTCTTTGTCAGGCAGGGAGCTGCTGCCACTTGCTGGCATCGTGTTATGCACAAGCAAAAAGGTTTTTTCCTTCTGCATTTCTTTCCCTGGGAGGTTTGAAGGGTGAAAACAAATTGAAAGGAGGGGATGCGCCTCCTGCTGAGTCTGGACAAATTTTTCATGCATGGTTTCAGGTTCCATCGTAGCTCTCTTAGCACTCATTGGACTTGCTTTGCACATTTCCTTTTCTTTTCTCTCTGTCCCTCTTTCTGGAGCCTGCTCAGCTCTAGTTCTAGAGCCAGAGGACAGCAAGATGCCTTTGCCTCAGTGAAACTCAGAGACAATGAGAAGACCTGAGTTAAGCAGATCTTTCATGACTCTCTTTTTGAACTAAAATCAGGCTGGAATGGGATATTCGTGCTCAGATGTTAACAACAGTGAGATTTCTTCAGAGAGAAGAAAAACCTAAGAATCCCATTGTGAAAACATAATGTCCTGGTGGGTTTAACTTTAATTGAAACAATTGTGGTAGCAGCTTAATACGCCTTGAAAACACATGCACAGGGCACAAGGGCACCCTCTGCACATATAATATATATATATCTACAGTGGCTCCATCATTTTTACCTTTCATTCAATTCCATTTCAAAATGCCCCTCTGGCCAATGTTGCAGGCAACATGGTAAACTGAGTCCAGTCTTGATCAGTCCTAGGGATGTACCCACAACTCTATAGACAATGTTGTGGAAGGCATGGGTTTAGCAATATTTTCCAGCTTGGATATGATGGAAATGGAAATCCATACCCTCCTCAAGGAGGCCATAGGTTGATTAAGTAGACACAGGAGGAAATACGTAGGAAGAAATACAAAAATGCAAAATGAGACTAGATGTTACAAAATGAGCACTTCATGTGTCCCCATGTGACCCCATGGATGCTTGGATGATGCTGTGCTGTCCAAAAAAACCTCTTCTGACACCCATGTTTCCTAGAAGAAGAGGCTTAGAAATATTTTATGGTAAATGAGTTGCAAGGATGGGATTCATTCCTCCCAGAAAGTGAGTCAGATAATGACTGACCTTTCAGCCCAGGGGGTGAAACTGTGCTGTGGATCATGTAAACAGAAGGCTTACCCCTCCTGAGAATGCCCTGTTTGTTTGTTGACCGTTGGTTTAGTTGGAGATTAGATAAAGCTTAATTAATGCAGTCCAGTTATGCTTTCTAGGTTAAATTCTCAACACAGAGATAAAAATTATTACAGTAAGTCACAGACTTATTCCAGCAGCAGTAAAGGGAAGAGAGAGCATTTTAACGACTAACTCAAAGGAGCCTTTTTACAAAACAAACCTATTAATGAGTTGTTATCTGGTCCATGGTCACAGCCTTCTTTATTTGGCAAACTAAGAGTATCACTGTGGGAAAAGCTCCAGAAACAACCCCACAAGCATGCCCTTTTATGACCCCAAATATGTGTTTTCTACATTGATTTGCAAATATTCTGCATCACATTGGAGTTGGCCTTATATCATTGGGAAAATACCAGTTGATTTACGTATAAGTTCACAGATTCACAATGACTTTGCAAATGTCTTATTAGAAACCTTCAGGGTCATGGTGACCTACAAATAGATATTAATAGCAGCCTCACTCACAAAGATCATACCAAAACCTCATCAGCTTCCAAGCAGATTCTGATCAAACAATTGAACACTTCACAAACCCTTCTTGCCCTTCACCTGATTTACAAACACAATGCCATCTTCTGGGTCAGAGCAGATAATTCCTGGTTTTGTTACACTGTCCCAATGTTCCAATGTACACATGTACCAATGTTCCAACGTACACATGTCCCAATGAACCTAACCAAGTTCATGTAATATCTACAAGTGCACACTGCTGGCTCATGTTAAGCTTGGTCAATTAAAAGCTCAACATGTGCTGGCAATGTGCACTTGCAGCCCAGAAAGCCAACTGTATCCTGGGCTGCATCAAAAGAAGCATGGCCAGCAGGGTGAGGGAGGTGATTCTGCCCCCCTGCTCTTGTGAAACCCCACCTGGAGTATTGTGTCCAGTTCTGGAGCCCTTAACACAGGAAGGCATGGAGCTCTTGCAGCAAGTCCAGAGGAGGACCGTGGAGGTCATCAGAGGGCTGGAGCACCTCTCCCATGAAGACAAGTTGAGAGAGTTGAGTTGTTCAGCCTGGAGAAGAGCAGGCTCTGAGGAGACCTTGTAGCAGCCTTCCAGTACCTGAAGGGGCTACAGGAAATCTGGGGAGGGACTTTTTACAGGAGTCGGTAGTGATAGGATAAGAGGTAATGGTTTTAAGCTGGAAGAGGGGAGATTTAGGTTAAACATCAGGAAGAAATTCTTTAGTGTGAGGATGGTGAGACACATACACAGGTTTCCCAGAAAATTTGTGGATGCCCCCTCCTTGGAAGTGTTCAAGGCCAGGCTGGATGGGGCTCTGAGCAACCTGGTCTAGTGGAAGGTGTCCCTGCCCATGCAGAGGGGTTGGAGCTAGATGACCTTTAAGGTCCCTTCCAACCCAAACCATTTGATGATTCTATGAACCTGGATTCCAGTTTTCTCTGTCTTTTTAGGAGTCGAATTCCTGCCTGGTTATACCACTACAGCTACCCAAACTTTTGCATGGTCAAGTGGTAGCCAAAAGGAAAAGAAATGAATGGAAAACAGGATGGTGATGGACAGAGAGAATAATACTAAGCAGTAGGGATGACTGCCTCAAGCTGCCCAAAATACCTCTGGAAACAAGAGTAAATTAAAAAAAAGTATTTTGAAGTGTGAAACAGCTCCAGATTATGAACCAAGTAGGAAACATGAGGGAGAGGAAGGGAGCTAGGCACAGCCAAAGACAGAAGCAGTTAATTAAGCCCTTCCCCGAAGAAAGCAAAGCCCACAACCCAGGGCTGAGGATAACAAGGCAAAATGCAGCAGAAAGATGAGCAAAAGGAGAGGCTGAAGCCAGCTGATGCCCTGAGCTATGGCCAGAATGGCCAGTGGGAGCAAGGCCAGAAGGACATTAAATCTGCAGAAGCATCATCAAAATAGCATCCCCCTGGATGAAATGCCATGGATCTGAGGGTCAGCTACAGGCCAGCTACTGCAACCAAGTCAGGCACTTCCCAGGGGTAACATGTTGCAGCACATCCAGCAGACCTGACTTTGGCTACACCTCCTGTTGTCACACCCAGCACTATGTCAAACCATCTGATGGGTCTGCAACACCTGTTAGTGAGACAGGAGGCTCACGGGAAGAGCCTGCTTATGCAGTGTGAGCCAGGGTGTATGAGTTAGTACCCAACCAGTGCTCTAGCTCTGCTGCATTTTAGCCAAGGAGCAAAGCACATCCCTCGAAGCACAGCGAGGACAGGTCTCCCCAGGAGAAGGAGCAGCTGGGAAGGGAAAGGTGTTAAAAACAACCCAAGGAGGCTGTTCTTTCTTCCTGTGGAGCAGAAAGGTAAATGGGAGGAAATAACCATCAGTTCAAATATTTTTATTAACCATGGAAGAGAAGAAAATGGAAAGGCAGATAAGCTAGTAGCATGCTAAGATTGCAAATAGTAATTTCCATTTTTCCTCTATAACACACACATACACCCCTTTCTGCCTGTTCTTCTATGGAAACTAAGCACTCTGATCCCCTCCCTCTGACTGCAATAACTTTTGAACTTATTGGCCAATTTTGATTCAATTTACTGAGAGTCAATGATATCAGAGATGATTCCATTCCTGTAAGAGTGGCTGTGGCCAGGCAGAGAAGATAATATATCCTATTTAAGAGACCAGTAGAAACTCACTATTTATTGAGCAACAGAGAATCTATGTGTGCACATGTCCCTGCAGGGGTGAGGAAGAGGACAAGAGAGGTGTCCAAACACCAGTAACAGATCTGGCCAAACTCATATGGACATGGAGACCAAGGAAGGCACACTGTCTTGCTGGTAATGTCTTTGGGAGACACTACTTGGGGTGGCACAAAACAAACTCTCCTTCTGCTTGCATGCACATCACAGATTTCAAATCAGTGCTAAGTCTGGAGAAGCACTGTCCTAACCCTTAACCACCCACCTGCAGGCATGTGCCTGCCCTTTCTACCAGGGGGCAGAGCCTTTTCCTGCCTCCAAAGTACAAACATGAAGCTCCCACCTACAGGTAAGTGGGAGGCCATTCCATAGAGGTGCTCTCCTCCTGCTTTTTGACTGTAATATAGGGAGTGCTAAAAACCAACCTGCATAAACCACTGGAACAGGAACAGAAAGCATAACAGAATGATTGTATGCATGGTAGCAGGCCAAATGTTGACAGTGAAGAACCTTCTAAAGCACATAACTCTTTCCTTTCCATCACATTCACACATGATTTCTGCCACAACAGGTCAGTACAGATTTATTTACCAGATCTGCAGCCCAAAGGGTAGGAGATGCTAGCTGGACCCTGCTGGGAGGCTGGAGAAAAATGCAATAAACAGCAGCAAACTCTTGTGCTGGTAACGAGTTCGGTGCTTCGGTGCCTTTCTTCTTTCTGAAACCTCTAATGATGACTATAGATCTTTGGCTGCCACTTGCAGTGGGCGTTTATTAGTTACGGCATCAGCATGTCTTGTACCAGTCCGTGGGTCTTTGGGGTAGCCTAGCAAAGGAGCAGAAAGAGTTTTGCAAAAAAGGCAGGTTCAAGGAATGACTATCTCAGCACTGATGTCTCCACCGCTCTAGCAGCAGCACTAGGAAGCTGAGGATCACAAAACAGAGAACAAGAATGTTAATTCTGCCTAAATAACAGACTGCGTTTCCTCCACCCGGCTGTTCTGGGGAGCTAATTACACAGACTCTGAAATCAAAGAAATATAAAACAGTCTGCAAATGATTGCAGTGTTGATGTGCTGGCAGTCCAAACGGTGACATGCGGTCCTTCAGCGTGCCATCCCAGAGAGCAGGCCCACGAGCAGCACCAGGTATGAAAAATAATGTTGTAACAGAAGAGGCTGATTTTAGAAAGGTACTTGAGGTGGCCTCCCTGCTTAGCTCCACAAAAAGGCAGTGTTTCACAGAGCCGCTGCCCACCTGGCCACAGGCTCCCAAATGTCACTCCTCTGAGGGGGGAGGAAGGTGAATGCTGTCCAGACAGGATCCCTGCTCCGTCAATACCCACACACCAATTTTTGCTTAAAACAGCACTAAGGTTGTAATGTTGTGTTTTCGGCACCAACGCTCACCGAGCATCGTGCATGTGTGTGCCACCAGCTTTGTCTGGGGAGCAGCCCGTGGCAGCCCTCATGTCACTCATCAGAGGGATTTGGACCTCAAACTTCCCACTGTGGACTTTGTAGTGTAAGGGATGCCTGCACAGACCATCTGTAGGCCAGGAGGGGAGAGGGGTGAGGCAGGAGCTCCCCAAGGCCTTTCGGACACCTTTGCCCACCGCAGCCACATGGAGGTTCAGCAATCTGTGCTCCCAGCCGAGGAGGTGAGCATCACTCCCGGTGGCACAGGGCTTGTGCCATCTCCCAAAACTGAGTCCCTTCCTCTCTCCTCCTCCTTTGTGCTGCACTTGCCCAAGCTCTTTCTAGTCCTCCACC
Organism: Chaetura pelagica; assembly: GCF_000747805.2. Lineage (NCBI taxonomy): Eukaryota > Metazoa > Chordata > Aves > Apodiformes > Apodidae > Chaetura > Chaetura pelagica. Next base: position 2,580,658 of record NW_009951950.1, on the reverse strand, counting down.
CTGGCAGCACCTCATCTCATACCTCTGCAACCTGACCCACTGCCACTGCCCCTCCAGCCCCCTGTCAGTTCCTCCCCTACCCCCCATGGGCACCCTGGCACCACCTCAGCCAGCACACTTGGCCTGGAGCAGAAACCCTCAGGAGCAGACCAGCACTCCTCCCTGGCAAACACAGAAGTTAGTTCCCCTGTGCAAAGTTTAAGGATAAAGCTGATTTATTTTCTCCTTATGCTTGGGGCCACAAAGTTCAGCTGCTTGGCAGCACAGAGCAGCATCCCCACATCAAGCAGCTCAGGGCACTGAGACCAAGATTTTGGCCCAGAAGACAGGTAACGCAGGATCACCTCCCCACACCTTCAACCCACCCTGCTCTGGCACCATCAGGACCACAGGGCAGTAGGGAAAAGGCAAGAGGGATTGTGACCTGTAGCACCACTCCTCCCTTAGGGTCATTATTTCTTGCTCATAGACCTACACAATTGATTGCTCTTCTGTGCCTGACACCTGCCCTGGACATAGGTCATTTGCTGTGGAGTGTGTTATTCCAGGAAAGACTATGGCACTTGCCTACCTTACTGCACAATGAAATCCCAAATTCTGGCATGCCGAGGGCCCCAGATTGCCTTCTTCTTGCCCTGCCTGTGTTTGGCCTTCAAGCAGGCAAATATAACTCCAGTAACAGCATAGAGGAAAGCTCAGAGAAGCCATGGGAGCCTTGTGCCTCTTGGGAAGGAGGCAGCACATAAACAGGATTCGAGAATTTTGCATATCTTAACCTGCCAGTTTCTGCAGAAAGGAAATGTAGGCAGTGCCTGTAGACCTGATTCAGGGGAGTAGCCTTTGAAAAGCCTGCCAGGCAAAATGTCTTAAGATACAAGCTGCTTTTCCTCAGGGTATTGTGCAGGGAACAGTCCTCCTCAGTAGAGCCCATCCTGCAGCAGGCACAGTTTGAGGTGCACAGCTGGATGACAGAGAGTGCTGGGACCTGGGTGAAGGAGGCCTGATCCTGTGTCACAGGGTCCAGCCACTGCTGGGACTCAAACAGGGAGCTCAGCTGCAACATGGCCTTCTACTGACAAAACCGAAAAATTTCACTCAGAATTGTTTTCCTGGTTTCTTCACCTCTTTTTTGTTAAAAAGGGCAGACCTGAAAACTAAAATACTTGAAATGGGGTAGGGAGGGGTCAGATTTGAGGTTTCCTTTGGAGAAAGTATTTGGATTTTCAGGTGCAAAATAGCTATTTTTCAACTTTCCATCAGAAAGGCAGCTATTCCATAGGGAAATGGTGGTGTGCACCTGAAAGCTCTGACAGTCTCACAACAGCAGCTGTATTCTGCAGTCATAAAGGCTTCGCTGTGTGGGAACTTGACATTAGAGGGGCCACCCTGGCATCTCATAACTCTACCCTCAGGAGTCTCACACTCCCAAAAGAGCAGTATATGCCCATAACTAGCCTCTGCTCTGGGGCAAGGGCAGCTGCCAGTGTCTCTCCCCAAAAACAGAGCCCCTGTTGTCTTCTCCCCACTCCTGGTCACAGTATCAGAAGACAAGCACTGAGTTTTGAATGAGCTCTTTACAAGTAAGCATACAGTGAAGCCCATGAGGGCTCTGATCATTGCATTCAACAGGAGCACACTGGGAGAAAGGGCAAGAGCACAGTAAAAGTAAGTTGCTGATGTGTGATCAACTTGTGGTTATCAAGTCCGGCTCATACAGTGTCACTGGATTGCCATGTTGGTCATACTTGGTGTTAACACTAGCAGCAGTGCCTTTTTGCAGCTCAGGATTGTTCCTGAAAGCACAGAGCCAGGTTTGAGCAGTTTAGTGGAGCTGGGAAGAGTGGGGAGAAGAGAATCAGGTCAGAAACCACCTTGCGGTATTCCTTGTGGCACACCCCACTGGAGCAACAGTAGCACCCACTACCCTAGCTGGAGAATAAGCAGCTCTTCCCCCTGCCTCTGCCATGGAGCCAGGAATCTTCAGCAAAGAGCTGGGGTAGACATGAGGAGAAAGAAATTGGCACAAAACAATGGGGATGGTCTGGAGCATGGCAAAGTCCAACCCAGGGTTTTCAAGGCAGGACTGACACATTTCTTGGAAGCACAGGTGACAGGATACACATATGAGGTCTGCAGCACTAAGCATATCCCCTGGGATACGAATGGTGTGGTGGTGATGTAAGGTGCTGGAGATTTCCTGAGTGCCCAGGGTGCTCATACAGGATTTGGTCATATCTCTACAAGTGAGAGGACCCAGGAGGCCTTGGGCAGCTCCCAGCAGTGGAACATGAGGCTGGTGTGCCCCAGCAGGGAGCTCCAGGTCAAGGCAGCTGGTCCTGCCTCTGCAAGAAGGCTGTCTGCATGCCTTGCACCTACAGGGGCAATCAAACCCCAGCACTCAAAAACACAAAATGAAGCTGCACTCCTGGAGTATTTATTTCTAACCAAGTCCAGCTAAAATGAAGGAAACTCTTAAGTTTTAAGTTCTTTTTTTTTCTTCTTTTTTTTTTTTTTTTTTCTTTTTTCTTTTTTTTTTTTTTTTTTCTTTTTTCTTTTTTTTTTTTTTTTTTCTTTTTTCTTTTTTTTTTTTTTCCTAGTTATTTATTTGCAGGCAGTGATTCAGAAAAGCTTTGTTTTAAAGTTAGTCTGGACAGCCTTTTGTTAAAACTTACTCTTCTCCCTCACAAGTGGCTCTCACCACTGTCAAATTATACAGTCAAGAATTAAGTGAGGAATCACGTCTGGTTTCCCTGCATCTGATGTGAATTTTCTCTCTTTCGTATTGCATGATATTTGTCCTCTCCCTCAGGGAACTCTTGTCCTTGGATGAAATTTTAGTATTGCTCTTAAATCCTGTTTGGATGGCCTTCCAGCAAGTCCAAAGCTTGGTTACACAGCATGTGAGATAGGTCCATTTGGTGACACATGGAGCAGGCACGGGGAGAAGCTGCTTCTTGAGATAGTCTCATGTGTGGTGGTCAGGTTTCCAATGCCTCCCACCTCTTCCCAGCTCTCCTGGGACTGAGGGGCTGCAGGAACCTGTGTATTGGCCCACTTCACAGATTCCCATACCCAGCCACGCCACTCATCTTCATAACCCTTCCAGGAGGTCCCTGGGGACACCTCTTGCCCCACAGCCATAGCAGAGTGTTCAGCCAGGCCCTGCTGGCTCACAGGAGCTGGCAAGCATGATGCAAAACCAGAAGAGCTCAGCAGCACCTAGAAGCAATGCCCAGGGCTGGGAAGAAGGTGATAGACCTGCTGTGGAGGCAGGGATGGTGGTCTCAAAAGTGCAGTTTTATGACATACCCATGGAGATCCCAGCAGCCACTGTGCTCACTAGCAGGCCATGGAGCAGCTGAGCTGTGTCCTGTGCTGTCCCAATTACTAATGCAGTTGGATGATAAATGTTCATAAACATTGAACCTGAATCTTTATCTAGGATTGATCCCTGAGAAAAAGCTCAACTCCCTCTCCCAGATGTTCTCTCTCAGATATACTGTACATCAAGTTACATCTATGCAGAGAATGCTTGGGACATTAGAGAAAGGCAAGAGAAACTGCAAGTAAAGAAAATTTGTCAAAGTGAAGTTTAAAAAATATCAACTATCCCACTGCAGCCTGAAGAAATAGCTCAGCTTCTCTAGAAGGTAAAATTAAACAGGTCAACCTGTAGAGCTGGACCATTTTATGCCACCTAAAGCAGCTAGTTTCTTGTATGCTAAACTATTTCATCTTGCTTTTACATGAATCCATCTCTTCACTACGAATTATGTCAAATAAATCTTCACTAAAATGTAAAAATGTTTATGATTATACTTAGTGACTTGTTCCTTTATTAAATGAGGACAATAGAATGATGCCCTGATATTTGCTAATGGGTTACTCCCATCTAACCTTTTCTCGTGCATCCAGATCATCTGTTTTCATTTCACCATACAATAGTTGCCAATAAAATTAAGTCAATTAAATTAAAGGTCTATTATGTTCTTTGAAGCCAGGCTGAGACCCTGTTCTTTCCTCAGTCAATGCTCTGAGAAGATTTTTGATGGGACAGCTGGGAAATCTGGGACAGATTGTCATCTGCTGTAAAGTGGTTTAGCTTTTCTGGAATCAATAGAGTAGCATCAGAATAAATATCCCAGTTGAGGACCTGAACCCTAATGTGTATGAGTAAGTGTCAAGGCTATCCTTGGCCAAAAATTAAGATCTGGGATTACTGCCTCTTACTTACTGTCAGCAGTTACCTATATCATAAATTCTATAGTTAGGGATGGCACTAGCAGCCAGGTATACAGTGCAGTTACACCATGATCTCTTCCCTCTGTAAATAGCCCTATTCCAGTATAAAAATGACCTTTTAGATTTAACTGTAAATACGAGCTATTCTCAAGACGCATAAGTGAAATCAATAGAAGATTCTAATGTCACATAGTAGTGTCTACAGGAAGCTGCCTGCTTTGCTTTTCTGATATAAGACCTTTTACTGCATTTTTTTTAGTGTAGACAAGACCTTAATGTCTCATTCAGTGATTATTTAAATGAAAAGGCAAACAGAAGAGGAATGTTCTACATCCTAACAAAATCCTAAGCTCTAGCCTTGAAATGCCATTCAAGTGTCTTAAGAACTAGTACTGGATATTACAACTATAAATGGTCTTAATTTGTGGACAAACCATTCACTTGGCAACATCTTTGAAAGTGTCTGCTCATTTCTGGGCCAGGCTTCCCGTAAACTTTTGCTGAAACGAGCTGCTGCTTAGAAAATGCCATTTAGCTCTACCATCCTCAATGAAAAGGCTAAGGCTGATAAGGCAGGGTGCCCCTAGTTTATTCCCCTGCCCTACTATGGGACAAGTTTGGGAACATGGCACCTAGACAGGATATGTAAGGGAGTTAAACCTCTTTGAATGTCCTCGGTGTGACTCAACAACTGGTCCCCAGTTCTATCTCACGGTTTATTCACCCACAGTGCCTCTGGCACTCCTAATAAAAACACAACAATGAACAGCATCTCATGTGGTGGGGTGGGACAGATGCCTCCAGTGTAGAGCTCTGACCCATCCAAGGGAGTGCCTTGGGGTAAGATGACTCATAGGACACATCCGAATTCACTTGTACCTCCTAAGCAGTTGCAAACAGTAGGTAAGCCACTAGTGGCACTGGAAACATGGCTTGGCAAGGTTTGGGTGCTGTACTAAGAGGCCAGGCTCTCAGCCACCAGGAAACCTTGGACTGGAGCCTTCAGCAGCAGGACGTGTGGCTTGCCCGATGGAAAGTCCTGCAGACTTAATGGCAAAGTTAGCACAATCCTCACCAAACCTAGACAAACTCTGCTGTGAAAAGAAGGCAAATGAAGATCTGGAAGAGCTTCTTCACAGAGATTGAGAGGAGAGAAAATGTTTACCCAAAAACCTTAAAGCAAACTTGGGAATTAACGTGGAACAGCTTTGTGTGTATTTCCAAGTGAGAGACTTTGTAAGCAAAGCTTTGTTTAACTCTCTGCTGTCACAAATTCAAACAGTGAAACAGCTCCTAACCCTAATTAACTCAAAATGTTTGACATCTTAGAAAAGCTTTGAAGCACAGAAGGGCTCCCTATCAGCCAAACCTACAGTGCAGACCAGAAGTTTCCCTATTCAAACCTCCAAGTTTTTCAGTTTCCATTACACATTGTATAAACTACATGCAACCTTTCACAAGGTGTTCCTCCTGTACTCAGCACTGGTGAGGCCACACCTGGAGTGTTGTGTCCAGTTTTGGGCACCTCAATTCAAGAGAGATCTCGAGGTGCTGGAGCGAGTAGAGAGGAGGGCAACAAAGCTGGTGGTGAAGGGCCTAGAGAATAAATCTTATAAGGAACCCTTGAAGGAGCTGGGAATGTTTAGTTTGAGGAAGAGGAGGCTGAGGGGAGACTTCATCAGTCTCTACAACTACCTGAAAGGTCATTGTAGAGAGGCTGGTGCTGCTCCCTTCTCACAGATAATTAGTACAGAACAAGAGGGAAGGGTTTCAAGCTGCAACAGGGGAGGTTTAGACTGGACATTAGAAAAAAAAATTCCCAGAAAGAGTGGTTAGACACTGGAATAGGCTGCCCAGGGAGGTGGTTGTGTCACCATCCCTGGTTGTGTTTAAAGGTCGTTTGGATGTGGTGTTGGTGGATATGGTTTAGGGGAGAACTTTGTAGAGTAAGAATGATGGTTGGACTCCGTGATCCCAAGGGTCTTTTCCAACCTGAATAGTTCTCTGATTCTAAGATCAAGAAACATATTTTGCTCCTCGATTGAGTGCCTTTCTCTAGGACAAAAGCTTTAAAGTGATTCACACATTTCAAACTGTAAGCAGAAAATCCCAATTTCTTTTCAGCCCCAAGGGACACAAAAATGAAGACAAGAGATATGGTCACACCTTCAAAAGGCAAAGCAAAAACGTTCCTTGCATGGTGTTGCAATGGGAAAGGAGAAGAGGTCAGGGTCAGACCTACCTTCTTCTGAGCTGATCTCCTCTCTGCCACTGAGCAATAGATAGACCAAAGATATCCCAAAGTTTCTTGCCATGGCAGTGCCTACTCGGGCTAGAAACTGGCTAAGAATGGAAAGTTTACCTCTTATTTTCTCAGAGGAAATTATCGTTCATTTATGGTTTTCCAACTCTAACCTGTCTCTGAAAGTTTGCAAAAAAAAGATTTGGTTGTTCGTTGCCTGTTAATGACCCTGGTGCGTGCAGCTTCATCAGCTCTGTGTAAAGCTGATTTTTGCTGAACAATTGCAGCTAAGCTGCTGGAAACCCACATGTCACCAATTTCAAGAACTGTAAAGGTGAGCTTCCTCCCAGGAGATCCAGCCCCCACCTGTAATTGTCAAATCAACGGAGTTATGTTGAGGTAAAAGCAGTGTAAAAGAAGAGAACATTTGCTTGGCAATTTATGTGCTGTATCAGGAAAACATCACTTCTGACATATCAGGTGGATTCTCTGTTCACTGACACCTTTGTAACACAACAGTGATTTTTATTAATTCCTTAGGTAATCATAACATCAGGAGAGTTACACCACTGAAAAAAAAAAAATCACAGCGCTTTCCTCGTGGGGTGCACATTAAATATCAGTGATGATGACTTCCATGGGAATATCCCTGTGTAGAAGTGAAGCAAACTCAGATGCCTGCATTTTGTCAAGGCAACCTATAGCTTTACAGTTACTTCCAGTCACTCACACAGGAACAGCATCTTGAGGTGCTTTACAACATTACAGCTTGCAAAGCACATAATGGCAGCCAGGGTGATGCTGCAGGTAAATACTGCTTCACATCATGTGAAGCCTGAGGGCTACACCCAGAAGAGGTTGGTGTCAGGGAGAGAGGGGGGGAAAGAGATGCTTATACCTGATGTGCTCATGGGGGAACAGGGTGTCACCAACAGAAGCAGCAGTAGAATGACATCTCCATCTCCAGACAGGCATCATGTCTATGATTCGCTGATTTACTCACGATGGTGGGTTTGAACAGGAAGTAGAAGAATAAAAGTACAAACTTGCTGAACAAGATAATCTGTGTTTGTATATAGCAACTTTTGCAATCCAGCTACCTTTTCCTTGAAGAAGAATCTTTCCTTAGATCTCTAGATCAAGGCCTTTAGATTAAGGTGCCCTGATGAGAGTTAATGCTCCCTTTGTCCAAAACTGAAGTGTTGCTCTCTGATAAGCATTAGCCTGGGTGCCATGGAAGAAAGTGTACCCCCCTCAGGGTAGGTCAGGGCCATGTCCTTGGTCACTGGGATATCTGAAAGCTTTACATATGAGGGACTTCTGGATCACACATGCAGAGAGAGTCTCCACCACAATACATGGCCATGTGGCAAAAATATACAAGAAAAGCTGTGTCCCATGTGCCTCCCATACAAGACATGGGATATGACATTATAATACAGGAAATCTGTGCTGGAAAGGGTGGCTAGGAGGCTTAGCCCTGGCTGGTGGGTGAAAGTTGTCTGTTGCTAAAAGCAGCAGAGGAGTGCAGTTCCTGTGCAGCACAGGGCATGCAGCAGTGGCTCCCACTCATGTCACCTCAACATCCTGGGGATCTGGTCCACCACCTGGGCAGCACCCCATGTTTGCTGAGGAAAGATGCTGCAGGGTGTCCTTGGACTCTCCACTGGGCTCTCTTCAAACCAGAGCTGCCTATTTGAGGAGGTCTGCCTTGGCTACTGGTCTTCCTGGGCTGTGGGCCCTCCTGCATCTGGCTGTGGGCACTTCTGCTTGGGGAAAGGAGCAACCTCCCTGAAGGCTTCCTCAGGAAGAGTGGAAAGCCACCAGCAGCTCTTGGCAGGAAGATGCAATTGTTGCAAGAAAAAAAAGTAATACTAGGAGATAATGCATGGGCAGGGGTGGACAGCAGTGAGAGGGGACAGCAGACATTGGGTAGTCTGATTTCATTGGGCAGGGCTTATTTACAACAATATCCACCACACAGTGATAGAGCTACACCTTTCACAGGGGCCGTGTGTCCAAGCCCAGTTCTAACAGCCATGGGGTTCCTGTATCATGAGTCCTGACTTTCCTTCCCTACCAGGTAGACCAGGCACCTGGAGTGTTTTTGTTGTTTTTTTTCCTCTTGTTTGCTAATGGGCAGAGGGATTCCATTGTATTAACCTGGGAGCAACAGCCAAATACAAAAAGCAGATAATGCAAGACTTACAAAATCACAAAAGCTGGCAGCACTGCATAGATCTGTCTGTACGTTACTCATTCTGGAATAATTGGAAGAGATTTAGCCAGACCACTGGCAGAGACAAGGACACATGGTGCTTCTTAAAGTTCAGAGCAGAGAACAAAGTGAAAAGGTAGCGTAACCCAACACACTGCAGACACAGAATTGCAGCATGAGTCTTGCAGATCTAGTCTCTCTCTGTGAATGTCCTTATTCCCTGCTGTTTCTCTAAATCCCTGCAGATTTCAGCACAAACAGGTGCTGAAACCTTCAACCTTTTACCAAACTGAAGGGGAAACAAAGGCCATATAACAAGCATGAATTAAGAAAAAGGGCTTATTAACTCCAGGCAGTCGCCAAGTCACTTGTGTCTAGACTGCATCCAGCAATTCTCCCTGTGCCATGTGGGAAGACAAGATTTTATTCCCACTGCCCCTGGCATTTCAGTGGCAAGCAGTGTTTTGTGGTATAAACTTGTCCTTAGTTCACTCACAGTTCTCTGTGGTTTTCTTGGGACTTGTTTGATATAACATGATCTTCTCAGTGTCACCACAGTAAGGACCTGTGAGCCACATCCTGAGCTCCTTGTGTATTTGATACTTTCAGGGCTACAGAAATATACACTCTAAGGCTAACATCTCAAAGAAAAAGTTAAACATGACCTTTCAGAAAAATATAATGGTTGGATGCTTTGAGTCTTCTCTGAGGTCTGGAGCTTCAAAGCCAGTTCCCAGTATGGAGTCATGGTTTAACAGAGAGCAACAGTTAGCATTTTGTTTCTAGACAGCCATTTATTAAAAATGCTAAGGCAAGCAACTTTCCAGGGAAACACACTACCCCCATTTCTGTCTATTGAAAGAGAGCTGTCTTAACCAGCCATTAGTCAGACCTTTCCCCACTGGAAGCACATCAAGTCTAACAGTCTCAGCATCTGAGTCTCTCCTCTTTCAATCCATTTTGGGCTAGGAAACATTGGAAAAGGATTGACTGATATAAAAGTGTAGGAAACAAAATATTCTTAGAGACAGTGGTTATGGTAATATGGTACCTTAGCAGGATAGAAGTAAGACCATTTCTTTTGAAAAGAACCAGCAGCAACAGAGCCATTGCCACCCACCAAACCAACCATGGCAAAGGAGTGAGAGCCATCTGACAAAGCTAATACACCACAACAAACAAAATAATCTCAACAATGTGGTGGGTCAACAGAACAAGTTTTTCTCTGTCTATACATACACATGCACACATCTATATATGCACATGCACACATGCAAGTATATATATTCAGGTAGAAGCAGTATTCAGACAGAGGTCTAATTTTAAGCTAATGATGCCCATTAGTGCAAAGCATAACCAGCAATTTTGAAGCAGTTGGAAGCATTCCCTTCTGTGGCTGTAGAGCTGCTACACTGCATTGCAGAAGCAGCAGTGGCTCTCTCCCAGGGAGACTTGTGCAACACATCCCCAGAAGGTAGGCTGGTGCCTCCACTTCCCCGTGTGCCTTTCATAGCAGGCCAGAGCTATGCTGCAAGTAGGATGTGCTGCCTTATCCCCTCCTCCCACTCCTCTCACTGGCATTTACCTCAGCCTGAAGCTGGCCTGGCTCATTTAAACAAAGCCATCAAAGAAAATGTCGCTGTTTTTTCCTAAGCACAAATAGATGTGGAGAGCCCAGCATAACAAATAGCAAAGTAAAACTCACTTGCTTTACAAATGCAATCTTGCTGATGTAAACCAAAAGACACATGCCCAGTGAAAGTTTAATAGCCACCTGGAAAAAACATTAACTTGAGTTACATCTATTTTCTAATGGCATATTGTGTATGTAACAAAAAACCCACAAATAATTTTGGGACCAGAGATGTTCCCCCTTCTAATTGTTTCCATCATGGGGGCCGCCCGGGCTCTTACGTGCGCTTTCGACTGCTGCTGTGAAATATGTGTTCCCTGTTTGTTCTTGTTCTGCCTCTGCAGGAAATCAGAGACTCTGGCTTCCTGTAGGCTGCAGATGCTTTATTCTTTGTATTCGCTGAATAGGAAGTCCTGGGGTCACTCTGCCAAATATATGGAAACTTAATTTCATTTCAACACAGGATTAATCACTAGGAAGTGTCAGGACATTGATGGTCTGATAACAAGACAGTTACAGCAGAAACCTTTCATGGGCACCAGGGCTAAAGCATTTGGCAGCAGACATGAAGCTGTAAGTCTCTGCATCCAATGGGGAAGGAAGGCTACCTGATGAGAATTAATGCCGGCAATTGTAGCAGAGATGTGTTATTAATGCCCTGTAAATCTTACCAAACTTTGATGCCTTTTTCTACTATAAAAGGAAGGTAGATTGGTTTTGATTACTAACCCTTGTTTTTGATGACTAAGCTCTATGTTTTTTTCTCTACGAATCATAACAGTCCAAGGTGAACATCCTCTCACTTACTACGGCCCAGAAATGACACACCTCTGCTCTGCTGGAGGAAAGGCTTCTGGTTTGCATCCTTGGAAGTCACAGATCACACCCCTACTGCCTCTGCATGTCAGAAGGGGTGCAGACTCCTCAGGCTAACGGATACAGTGGGAATACTGGAAAAAACAATTGCTAAATTTAAGTCTATAAGCAGTTAAATGGAGTTCTACCAAGTGTGCTTGGACTTTCCGTTTAGAGCAGTGTTTAAGCCCAGGTGATGCCATACAGCTGGGAGATTAAAAACTGTTGTTATTTCAATTATACAGGATGGGAAACTTGAGGTGCAAAGACTGAGATCTTGGTCTGTGTCCATAGAGTTGGGCTTTTTGTCAGCACTCAGGGGTCAACAGCATCAATCTTTATGCAGTGCCCAGCTTTTGCTCAGGGCTCAAGACAGCTTTCGGGAGAGTTGCTTAAGCAAGCATTCAGTTTTAACTGACCAAATCCTGGCAGCATGACTTTCATACCACCTTATCCTGTATCCTCTTTTACGTGGGCTGTTACAGCCCCATTTCTGGTGCTGCACCCTGCTCCACTTATTTGACATTTTAACACATTTTCTGAGGTTGAGCTTTAGGGTCAGGCACCATGACACTGGGCTGTGTTCATCTTAGCTGCAATTCAGACAGAAATGCCACTCTGTAAGATATTAGCATGGTTTATGGTAAGCAGCTAAGGACCAGATAGGGTTGTCTGAAACATTTCAGGAATATGTCATCTTCTGCCTTAAAGGAAGAAATCAGTCCAAATTGTAGGACTTTCTGAGGACAATGTTCTTCAGTTTGGCATTTTCTACAAGGAGTAAAAAAGGAGAGAGGAATCTCCTTTACATTGTTCTGGTTTGGTTTGGTGGGATTTGGGGTAGTGGGAAGGCCACCAGGAGTGGCTCCTGTAAGAAGCCGAGAAGCTGCCCCTGCTCCAAACCCAGCCAAGGAGCCATTAGAGGGACAACAGATGTGCCTCTGCTATTAACATATGAAAGAACTGAGGTAACACCTGAGCAGAGGAGCACTTGGAGGAGAAGAGCTGTGGTGGGGAAGGAGAGCAGAACTGGTGGTTGGTGAGGAAGAAGGGGAAGAAGGTGCCCAAGCAGAAGTTTCCCTGCAACCCACGGCGAGATGGCAGCTGTGCCCCTGCACTCGTGGAGGAACGTGGTGGGACATTCCCTGAAGGTGCCAGGAGGGGTGATCTTGGCCAGTGGACTTGGATTTTGTGGCCAGTGGACTCTTGATTATGTAGCTTTGGAAGACCCCAGCACCAGGGGAGGTGGCTGTTCCCATTTCTACCCTTGTGAGTTTATGTGAAAAGTGCTATGAAAAAGCAGTCAGATAAGCCCACTGTGGTTTTTATACCTCCTCCATCTTCACTTTCTGAAGCCAAATACGAGGAAAAAACGGGTGCCCTCTGCACACCACTTGGGATTATCCAGCTCCCATCACCCTTCCCATGCAGCAAAGCCGAGATGCTCACCAAGGTCTCAAGCAACCCCAGAGGCCACTTCACCTAGCAACTCCAAATCTACAAAAAATGTCCTTTCATGAGCAAGACTAAAATATCAACAGTGTGCCCTGGAAATAAACTGTTGGATGGAAAACTGGAGGAGGGGGGATGCCTTGGGGCAGGAGTGCACCACTGCTTGAACCCAGCTCAGCAAAGCTCCCCTTTCCTTGTAAATAATCCCCTTCTCATTCAGTGATGCAGTGTGGACATTCACCTAAATCCAATAATAAGCCATGGGATTTGAGCACGAGTTTAATATTAAACTCATAGTTAAACATTCTGCTGAATAGAGATAGAGCCAAAAATTGTCTTATGTGCTTTGCTGAATAGGAATGGATTGCTGCAGTTCAGCCTTGGTGGACAAGGGAGATTACTCTCTGAGGATGATTCACTTCACTCAAGCCCAGACAACCTTGCACTCTGCAAGCCAGATCTCACCCTGCTTGTAAAGGAGCCTTGAGAACACAAGAGGCTGGAATAGACTGCCAGGAGACACCCAGTATGTGAAAATAACAAATGCAAAAAGGTTTGCTGCAGAGCATCACTCCCTCGGGGGTCTACATGAATCTGCAGAAACGCTGCATGAGTAAAGTGGTGACCTTACCTAACTCATCTGGCACGTGAGTCAAACCACTGGCACTTCAGTCAGCTTCACTTAGAAGCATTTGTCTACAGTACAAAGCCTTTACCAGCAGCTAAATTGTCTGATTTATAGCAGCAGCATCTCCTAAAGGAGACTAAGCTTACATTTGGAAGTGGGTAATTTGGGAGATTTATCTTGATGTCCTCTCTGAATAAAATAAGCTGTGCTCTTTTGCTGGTCTAAATTCTGCTTACTTGGCAGGTTTTCCTAACCTACCTAACATGGTTTGGGAAATAATCTTGTTTCCCCAGGAAAACTTCAGAACATCAGCTTGACTGAGGAGATGGATGCAGTGGCAAACAAAGAGGGCAGCCTCAGAGAAATTAAATATAAAGATGACAAAAGGCAGGAATTTTTGCATTAAAAACAGGCAAGAAAAGGCATCCGGATGGTAAGTAATTTCTGTTACAGACAAAACCCAGAAGAAGAAAAGCTAAATAGCTTATCACAGAAAGAGTCACATCAAAACCTCCTCACAGAGAGAGTTTACATCAGGGGGCAAAAAAAAAAAAAAAAGACATCAAGACAGGTATATAATGCTGCTTTGAAGGACATGCTGCTTTTATAATGCTGCTTTTCAGAAATGTCTGGGCTCTGGAGGACAGAACCATTGGACATGAGAAAGAAGCAGAGAAACCTAGATTACAGGATCCAGGTGTCTCCTTCAGTATTTGAAGTCTGAATAACAACAACAACAACAAAAAGTTAATAGCACCATTTCTTCAGCTGAAGGTTTTATCAGAAAAAAGCAAAGATCTCCTGAGCACAGGAGCTGGCACCAGTGAGGGGCCTTTGGGGACAGACCAAGCCCCTGTGGGAGGCTGTTCTTGTAATGTCACTGGCATTTTTGTGCAGCTGTGCTGAGTTGGGATCAGGGAAAGGGGCAGGGGGTCCAGCAGGGAATATACTGAGAATAAGATGAGTAGTGACCATTAATTGCATTTCAGAGAAAAAATATTTCAACACTTGTTCCCCACTCCATGCCAGCACAAGAACTCAATTTGGGATGGCCCCAACATGGGGAGAGGAGGAAGAAGAAGGGAGTAGGGGAAAGGGTGGAATGAAAATATGGAGAAAGCTGGAGAGGAGCATCTCAGCAGCAGGCAACTCAGGCTGTGGTAAAGCCAGCATGCCTGAGGTCAGGTGTAAGGAGCACTTAATCCTTGCATGGCCATTCATTTCCTTGCTGTTTAAAAAATACACATATTTGCAGGACCTCTCAGAGAAGGGAATTCCTGTGAATCAGTGCCTGACTATTAGTTGCTGACCTAGATGAAGGCATTAGCAGCTTGGAGTGCCCTTTTCACGTCAGCTCCCCAGGCATCCTGTTAGCTCTGTGCCATTAGAGCTAACCTCACCCGACCCTGCATCACTGTCATGTTGACATAGCACTAATAATGTCTCTCATGGACCTGAGCTCACCTCCCACAGCAGCTTGCAAGGGCTTTCTCTTCCTGCCCTGAAACTCTTCTTCCAAGGTCCTCAGTTTGCTGGAGTGTAAAATCATTCAGCTCCATGATAGGAGTTTTATCAAAAGGACGTGCTTTCTTTCTACACTATCCTTAGAGCTTCTCATGGAACGAGGTTCCTACCCTAAGGTGCCTTTGATCATATCATTGCTCTGCACAGCACCCCAAAAGCTGTACTGGCAGTTTCCAAGAACTATGGATTGCTGAAGGAAACCTTGAAGCTGCCCACATCCTGCTAGGTATTAGAGAGGCACTCCTCTCCCCCTGCCAGCTGCCACCAGGCTCTGCAGTGCTTCTCCCAGGCTGAAGGGTCACATCTGATCTCAGCCTCTGAAACGAGGCCCTTCCTGTGCAGGACAGCCCTGGCCCCAGGCCAGAGAGGGCTGGTGTTCAGACAGGGAAGCGTCACAGCTTCCTTGAGTTCCTCATCCCCGCAGTGAGGGAAACCCTCAGAGGAGAAGGGCCATCCAGAGCCCTTGTGACTTAGACAAGTCCTGAATTTTCACGATGGCATCTTCCAGCCAAAGGCATCCCTGGGGGGTGAGGACCAGCGGGTCAGCCCAGCCTGGGGAAGCACGGCCACAAGGTAAGTTGATGTCCAAGTCCGTGGAAGTGATGGAGAAGCTTCACAATTCCAGTGATTTCTGGTGAAAATCAGGCACCCAAAGGCACATTTGTAAAGGCACCCAGCAGGGTTTTCAAAATATCCCAGTCTCCCAATGTGTTTATTTCCGTGGAAGGTGAGAACCAAGGGTCTTCCCAAAGCCCCATTGCTCCTCCTACCCCCCGCAGCTCATTTCACATCTGGCCTTGGAGAGCAGCTGGCATCACCACCAGCAGGCTGCCAGCCCCAAGGGCTGTGGCTCTGCCATCACCAGCACCAGCTCCCCACACCAGCAGCTCACCTGGCAGGACAAAGCTGAGCCTGAGCAGTCACACTCACGCAGTTGACTCTGTTGAGTCAGCCACAACACGTGGCCCGAAGTCTGTGCAGCTTTGCTCTGTCACCCTGGCCTCGTGCCAGCTTCAGGAGGACGTGTAGCACCTGATCTGGCATGAAAGCTGCTGTAATAACGTTAACCCTTCCAAAAACATGTTATCTGGTGAATAAGAAGTAGCAGGGGGATTGATAACAGCAGCTCACTGTTTGCTGTGGTGTGGCTGCAATGCATTTGGGTCAGTGCTAAGTGCCCTAAAAGTTGATTTACTATCTCCTTGAGCCTCGGCCTCTGCTACTTGGGAAAACTGGAATAACATTTCCAGAAGGACCTAAGTGCTCCTGATATATTTTACTGCCAAAAATTAATTTCCTTCATTTCGTCTTTTTCCTCCCACTTTCTCCCCTTATTCCCATTACTGTTTCAGGACCAAATAATTTATCTCAGGGACACAAATAGCTCTGAATTAATTTGCTTACAGCCTTCAGTAGGGAGATTATTTTTATTTTTATTTTATCATAAGGTTTTATTGCATTTGTTCTCTCCTCTTTTCTTGTAGCTATGCCCGGCCTCTTCCTCCTGCACTAGCATTTCAAGCCTCCCCCTCAGCTGCCTGTATAATGGAGGCATCATTCCTGAGTCATCCCTTCACATCCAGCTATTTGCTAAACCACCTCTTGCTGTTTCCTTCACAAGGATTGTTCACTTCTTCTCCCTCACATCCCCATCCCCAGCAGTCCATGATTTAGGCATTCTTAAACTCAGTCATTCCTGTTACTTCCACTCTGAATTTTCTCTCTCCTTTCCCTAGATTCTGCATTGCTGGAATAGCATCCACCCTTCTCCCCTACTTGCTCTTTATTTGAATGCTTTCCTCACATGTCCTCCCAAGCTTCTGGCCTTGTCCCACTCTGCCACCCTATGAAAACAGATACATTATACTCACCCTTATAGTCACTGTGAATACAGCACGGCTGGGCTTGGCAACTTTCATTTTGATAATTTTCCATGAGAAATAGATTTCCCTGTTTTGTTTTTGCTTTTGTTTCTCTGCTCTGGCCACCAAAACCCTGAGAACTCCTTCTTCTTCTCCTCCTTGTTCTACTCCTTCTCCTCCAGTAGCAGCTCCAAAGGAAAGAGGCCCAGCCGTTCTTGGGGGCTGATGATGCAAAGTCAAAACTTCTACAAAAGTCTCTCTGCACATTGTGCTGTTGAGGTTGACCCAGGAGACAGCCCGAAGCAGAACTTAGAGAATTGTTACTTGCAACATTACACACACTATTTAGCACATTGTAATGACTTTATGTGAGGGTTGCTTGTATTTAACAAAAAACCCTGGTTGTCCCACTTTCCCAGGAGAGGACAACACAGTCCTCCAGTCCTCCAGATCTTTCCCCCTGCCCTTCTCATCCTGTTGCCCTCTGCTTGCAAACCCAGCCATAAGGTTGGGGGACCCTGAGGGTTTCTTCCTCAAGCTGCCTCTGCTTGAGTCTCTGGGAGCTCAGAAACACCTGGGATGAGCATCACAGAAGGAGGGAATCACACCCAGCATCTTTCAGAGAGCAGATGGAGCTCCTTTGCAGCAGTGGAGTCCCCAGGCAGGAAGGTGGCTGTTATTACTACAGATGTAACACACTTCAGAGGAGCAGACTGTGCCAGAGACAGTGATTGATAGCTGACTCTTACAACATAGGAGGCACACTTTTCTACATCAGGCTCAGAAGCTCTCATACCATATTCTCAGGAAAGGGCTGAGACCATCACGATCAAATCCCTTCTTGTCCAAGCAGCAGCCGTGCCCTCCAGCACACTTAAAGCCTCCAGAGCAGGAGAGACTCCGTGTGCATGAGCACATCAAAACAGGCTGTCACACCACTAACTGTGCCCATACCAGCCTCTTCGTGCCTGTCATCAGAGAAGTTCCATGTGCAAAACAGAGGTAGAAGATGGAGAGGGAACAGGACATGCTCCTGTTCCAGCTTGTTCTTTTAGAGGTATAAGAATACAGTCTGTCTAGCTGGGACATCCACTGATAATCACTCAAGTAAAAGGGAAAGAACAGAATTCAGCTGACATCAGCAACTTGCTGGCTATTCAGAATAGCCAGCATTTAATGTGCATAGAGGATGGAGATTCTATTATCCTATTCAGGTAACATCATGAAATCAGAAAAAGATACTACAGCAAAACAGGCTTTTCTGTGGCTTATTTATATGGCCTTCATCCAAATTCCATTGAAGTGAATAAGATTCCTTGCCACTGACTTTTAACAGCTTTACACGACTGAATATTCCCAGCAGGGCTTTAATAGGAAAAAAACCCTGAAGTTTAGGCTGCAAAATACAGGATATAAACCATACAGCAGGAAAGCTACTGACATACTTTCATGGCATAGGCAACTGTCATTGATGGGATAATGGAAATTCTGACGATGTTGAAGTGAATGGAAACACTTCTATTTTTTTTTTCGGTTGATGCACTCAAGGAATCCTTTGATATTTACATTAATAAACTAGTGCCTAACTCTAAAACACACACTGTCAGAGGGCCAAACTGCACATATGCCCATCTGGGAGAGGTGGAGTATGTTGACACCCAAAACTTCTTTTCTTACTGTGCCAAATCTTGATGATGTTGAAGTGAATGGAAACACTTCTACATGCTTCAGCAAAATGGGGATTTAGCTCACCCTCTGGAAGTGAAGGAGCACTATTGCACATTCTGAACCAACACTTTGCAGAGTCCTTTTTATAGACGCTTCTTGTTTATAAGCAAAAGTACTTATATTAACATTGCAAAAACAAATAGTTTAATGCTGTTACATTTTAAGGGCACATTAACTTGAGAGAGCAGCCAAGTTTGTTGACTAAAATGATTTACACAACTCTAAGGCCACTAAACAAGTATTTCTCAATGTCTCAGCTCGAGGGAGCAAAAGCTAAAAATGCCACAGCTCAACGAATAGTTCTGTGTACCTAATCTTGATAAGTACGTCATGTTTCTTTGCGAATAAGACTGTTAGAGGTTGCTTTAAATAAAACAAAAATAAACAAACAAACAAAAAAAAAACACAACAAAACCAAAACAACAAACAAACCAGAAATAATCTTTCCCTCTCTCCTTTCCCTCACGTCATTCCATTACAACAGCTCCAACAAATCATCTGAAACATGCCCAGGATTCCCTAGTTACCTTCAAACAGGCTGATGGCTGGCCAAGAGGCAACCCCTATTCTGGCTGTTTCAGTGCAACAGCCCTTTGCTTGGCAAGGACAGGAAAGTCCAGGCGTCAGTAACTCCATTTACATGTATTGATCACGCAAGCTGCCCAGGTTGCCTGAGAGATGCTGAATCTCCTCCACCTGCAAATACCTGGATGGCAGATGAGCACATTCAGCATCACACAGACTTGGTAAGCATCCCAGAGGGGCAAGCCCTAAGAGCACAAACCTATGCAGAGGTGTGGGGCCTTACATGTAATTGCAGATGCACCCTCTGATCTATCAAGCTGCAATAGGAATAGGTCCCTGTCAAAGGCTGTCATTGATTAAGAGCTCAAGGAAGCAGTACAAAATGGAGACGGTTCTTTAGTACAGCAGGTGAGGGAGTGATCAGACGAGTAGCTGGAAACTGAATTCAGGAAAGCATTGTGCCAGCAGACACCTAATGCTGAGTGCAATCAGTCAAGAGACTTGTTACCAAGGGACACAGCCAGTCCCCGTCACTTGATGCCGTTACATCTAGACTGGCAAAAATTTAGTATGAGACACTCCTCAACCAAAAGCTGATGTCCTTGATTTTAGGAACTGGAGGATAAAATTCAAAGTACTCCATCATACAAAGATCAAGCAAGGTGATCACAAAGGAATTTATAACATTTAAGACTATGAATGCAATAAGTTAAAAGATTTGAAAAGCTTTTGTCTGACAAAATGTAGGAAAAGCAAAATGGGAGAGTGTGCTTTGCAGCTGGACTGCAGGCAGTGAAAAATACCAAGAAGCACTACACCACTCTGTCAGTTTTGGTAATTTCTATGACTATGGGTCATAGTCAAGTGTGTTGACTTCAGCAGGCCTAGTGCAGCATAAGCATGACCAGCTTTCTCAGCTACAGAAAGAGATAAGAACCACTGTTTAATGTCAACCAGTCACATAAAACATCAATATGTCCTAATGGTGGCATGCAAAGTACTTCCCTTACTTCTTCTGCTAAACTACCTGAGAATATGTTGTGCTGTAAAAATGGACAATCTGCCAAATGGCACATTTGGGGCATAGATCTTCTGTCATGTATAGTCTGTCTTTCCCTTGGGTTTCTTTCTGGTCTCTGTAAGGTAGCAAGAAAGCTTCACTGTAACCAGTCAGAAACTTTGCAGCTTTGATAATGACTCAGTTTCTATATCCTTACTATGCATAGTCATTACACAGATCTATTCTGCCACAAGAAGATGAATGGTCTTTATCTTGTGATAGGATAATTTGCCAGAAATTATTTTAAATAGAGCAGGCAAAGATCATGTTACTTAGAAATGGATTCTGATAATTATGTTCTGTCACCCTGAGCCAAAATGATATATTTGGTCTAGCAGTTCCTAAACAGATGCTGTCTGAGACCTGTTTTCCCCCGAACATTTGGTGAACAGTGCAAGACAGGGCAGGAAAACACCACTTTTGAGTAACATTTGGCAGTGTCTCCACGATGCAGGGAGAAGTCCATGAACTGAACTTTACATAAACATCAATAGGGGATAAGTCAGTACTCTTGAAATCGGTATGTCACCTTATTTCAACATCAAACTAAAGCTTGCTGTGAAAGTTCAGTCAGAGCTGAATCTGACTCCACAATTTATAGTGTTTATTTAACTTAGGAGTCAGCAGGATAGTAAAATATCTCAGATATCTCTTTAATCTGGATAGTTTATATCCAAAATAACTTTAACTGTTGGAGGATGTGAAGCAGGGAGAGGCAGAGTTTGGACCAAGTTTTATTTGGTGTATCAGGAACTGCATCTGGAACACCCATCCTGGGGACCAAGACCCAGAGAGCAGCTCCAGAGTGGGGATGAACTTTGGCCTCAGAGGCCAGAGAAGAGGCAGTACAGGAGCAGGGAGAGAAAAATATGTTCATACACAAGGGCAAAGGCACTTGGGATTTGCCCCCAAAATGTATGCTACAGGGCAGGAGGCTCAAATGAGAAAGGCATGGGCCAAGCTTGGCACAGAAGACAGCCTGATCGACCTCTCTGCCCTGGGAGGAGATGGGAATGGCTCCACAGGCAATGCTTACTGCCTGCACTGCTCAGCTTCCTCTCCTGCTCCCTCCCTCCATGCTGAGGGATGAGGCATGTGTCCTCTGCCAGGGGTACAACCCAATACCAGAGGGGTGAACTTTGCCACCTTGAGAACACCTCCCCCACTGCAGGCTGTGCAACTGGGTCCTGCCACAGCAGCTGGCAGGACTGAGCCCTCCAGAGAGAGGCTGCTGAGGGGCCAGCAGGGCACAGGGGGCACTGAGCACCCCCAGGCATTCCGCCTCTGGCCATCCAGAGACACACACCTCTACCAATGTAAAGGTTGTTGGTATTTTGGACTGCTAATTGATGGGGCTGAAAGGTGCTTCAGTATGGAGTTATATCCAACCTATCTTCAGTTCAAGGGGGCAGCAAACAAAATCTCAACAATTTGCAAATTTCTCCTCTGGGACACACAGCTGTGCATTTGGGTTTTTAAGCATCAGTTTTCACATTATCTATAATACAAACAGACATTTACACACATATGTGTATAAAACTCAGGAGACTTTTTTAAAAGACATTTAAGTGCAACAGAGTGTTGTCCCACTTCCCTTCAGGCAGGGCCCTGGAATGTCTCTGGTGGCTATTCCCTGCTTTTCTCCACAGATGTCTCAAAAAGACGTCGGAGATCTGTGCTTGCTCGTGAGTCAGAGTTCCTTGGAAGCTGTGCAGTAATTTGTGCTGCCAGCCTCACACAGGCTCAGCAGGGGATGGACCTACCGTGGGTGAAACCGGGTGAGGTGAGGCTAGATGATCCCTAGGCAGGGATGCTGCGGTGGGTTGTACAGGAAA
>NW_009951950.1:2556253-2558725 GCF_000747805.2 Chaetura pelagica | reverse complement strand
CAGGAATGCTGCGGTGGTTTGTACAGAAAAAGTGAGGCTGTTATCCAGAGGGCTCTGCAGCTGAAGTACCTGGGTGAAATACCAGTGTTGGCACATGTCAAAACTGCCACAGATCCCAAGCCAGCTCTGCCAGGTGGCACAGGCACAATGGTACACTTGGTCCAAAGCCACATCCACCAACAACTGCTGTGTTGAATGGTTTGGTTCATTGAGGTGGTGACAAGACCTAAGGAGGCCTGAGGCTTTGCTTTATCCATTCGCTTGGTCTTGGTTAGCAGTGACAACGTTGCCTCCAGGACACTGTGATAAATACCATGTCTAATGCCTCCCCCTGAAAAGCCAGGATATTCTGAGTCCTGGAACAGGTCATCAGCAGTCTAGGAGGCAGACACAAGTGATTCAAACAGTAAGCAAATGCCAGAAAGAGGATGATTTCACTGCATTATTGAACACACATTTGACAGATAAGCCTAGCAACAGGAATCCTCTCTGAATCCCAACAATCAGCTACTGCTATAGCTCCCTGTCATTCAACTGCACTGCAAATAAATAATCTCCCATAGCATTTGTGCAATAAGCAGAATATTAGCATGTGGCTGTCAGGATGACCTTTATCAAAAGAAGCAGCATTTATATTGGAGGAAATTATCTAAAAATAAATGATTATCACTCATGTATACATAGAAATACCATGGGCAAGATACGACTTTCTATAATGTGAAATGAGTCATTTTCCCCCTGAAGTTTTAATGAGTGTCAAAGATATGTACTTCTAAGAGTGAATCACTCCAAATGGCCACTGGGTGACTGGCTGAGTTTGAACTAATCTTGGGGAGAAGAGCTTGACGTAAAGGCCAGGGGCAGTGGGACTTGGAATGCATGGGCTATTTGCAGGGCAAGGATGGCAGATATTAGCACTCAGTTGTCACTAGTAAATCTCAAATTGCTTTGACAGGTGGCAGATTGTGAGACGTAAATGGCTATGGCTTCCAGGGAAACACTTCTTTTCATGGAAAGGGGGATCAGGCCAAGGGACCAACCCTTACGTTTTCTTTATATATATATGTGTGTGTGTGCATATACAGCTGTAAAAAATGACGCACCTGTTTGATGGATCAGTAAACTAATTTGAACTCTCATTTATAAAAATCTTGCTAGCTCAACCCCAAAGTAAGAAAGAACTCGAGCTTTCTGGAAGTGCAGCTGGATCGCAAGCCTCCGGAACGTATCCAAAAATATTCTGGTGTACAAACTTCGTAAGCATGACAGTATCCAAGAGCTCTGCAGATATTCACAGGGTAGTGTGGAGCCTCCTCTCGCTGTGTTCAAACCACTCCTGGGACAATCAGTGAACACAGTATAATGTCTAAGTGCTGGGTTGCTTTTTTTTGAGTTACCTCAGTGAGGTTTGTCCTCTGTGTTATTTCCAGGTGTCCATAGCACAAGCCTTGGGAAGAGGTGGCATCCCCTGTCTTCCTGGACGCAGCCAGACTGGTTGGGGAAGAGCTTTCTTCTCTCTTCCCAGCAGCCTAGATGGAAATTGAGGGTGGCAGGACTGAGCAGGCACAGCTGCAGGGTGCTAATTGGGCACACAACATATTCCTGACTCACTTAGGAGTGCCTCCCCAAGGCCACAGACATTACATATACATAAATATCAGCTTCATATTTGAGACATGTCCTGAGGAGAGAAGAGAAAGAGAAGCAACTCTTGACTTTACAGATTAGTTCACAGCTTTTTGCAGTCTTGCTTTTGAACGGTGACTAGAGCAGCCTGACTGCTGAGGAGAGAAAGATCCCCAGAAAGCCCTATTTTCCAGAGGAAATTAGCAGCCTCCATAAGCAATGTAAGCATAACTGTACTTGGCAGTAACACATGCCAGCCGTGCTACATCTTACCCAGATAAAATGGACTGAAACAGCAATGCATCAATCCCTCAGAAACGGCTGCAGGTGCCAACTCATACCCTACAACCTGCTATGTGCAGCTCCCTGCATGTAGCCTGGTGTCTGGTGCATGTGTGGGTTCCTCACACTCAGTCAACTCAGTTCCTGAACAAGGGTCCCATGCAGGCTTCACACCTTGCTAAGGGGCTGGCTAATGCAATTGTGCCTTTCATTTTCCACTCCCATGGGGAGCAGCCAACACAGCTTGCTCAGTATTTTGTAGGGAGGCTCATGGAAACTAGTTACACTGGATACAAGTTTTGCTGTGGGCTATAAGAAAAAATTAAATAAAGTCAAACTGATTCAAGGCAAACTTGTTACAAAGCAATGTCTCCTCAGAGGACAGAGCTCTCAAGCAGAAGGTCTTTCAGAAAACAGGAGAAACCTCTTTTGACTTACAGTCTGCCAGAGAGGATGCAATCCTGGAAGGATTATGAAAATGAGAGGAAAATTTGGATATTTCCAGCAGTGCCACAGAGATTTTGTGTGACCTTGGAACAGTGGTTTAACTCCCCTTTGAACCAT
>NW_009951950.1:2543692-2556235 GCF_000747805.2 Chaetura pelagica | reverse complement strand
CTCCCATTGCAAGGGCATTGGTAAGTCTAACATACCGGACAGGTAGGGATTTTAAACAGATGAATTATTTGCTATAAACATTTTTTTCCACTTCGCTAGCGGTTCACATACCTACTCGGACAGCTATAAATTTGCTCACTGTTATTAAACAAGAGAAGGATGCAGCTGTACTTCATCCTGCATGAAAACTCTTTGCACACCAGGATGGAGTCAGCCTGTCTTGCTGCAAGAGCAGTGCAGCTGCACAGCCGCAGCAGCTACTGCTGGGGGAGGGAAAGGGACGGGATGTCTTAGCCAGCCTCACACAGGAGTAAAACAAGAATACAAAACTCTTATTTTTTTGCTTTGGAGTTATTCAGTTGCACTTCCTGGTCCTGTGATACCTGGTGGCCAAAGCCACAAAGGAATGCCAAACTAATCCTGAGATAGTTGGGACTGTTCAGCCTGGAGAAGAGAAGGCTCTGAGGAGACCTCATAGCAGCCTTCCAGTACCTGAAGGGGCTACAGGAAAGCTGGGGAGGGGCTTTTTACCAGGGTGTGTAGTGATAGGACAAGGGGTAGTGGTTTTAAACTGGAAGAGAGGAGATTTAGGTTAGACGTTAGGAAGAAATTCTTTAGTGTGAGGGTGATGAGACACTGCCACAGGTTGTGCAGAAAAGCTGTGGACATGCCATCCATGCAGGTGTTCAAGGCCAGGTTGGATGGGGTTTTGAGCAACCTGGTCTAGCGGAAGGTGTCCCTGCCCATGCAGGGGGGTTGGAACCAGATGATCTTTAAAGTCCCTTCTATCCCAAATCATTCCATGATTCTGTGATACTATGAACCCTTGCAAATACTGATATATTTGCATTTCACCTTCTTGAGAACAGTCTCAAAAAAACCCCATACAAACTCCTCAAGTAACTGGAGTCCTCAGTAGCTAGTGACTCATTCTTCCTAATGAAATTAAGGTTTATGGGTCCTTTTGGGAAGACTTTCAACCACTCTGCTCTTACAGAAATGCAGCTTATCTAGGGGAAGAGATACCATATAAATATACAGATTTCAAATCCCACTGTGCCCTGACTCTCCTCTGTCATTTCAGACAAATCAGGTAAGCACTAACTACAGTTTCTATTTTCCACCAGAGGACATTCAAAGGACTGTTATATCAATGACTGAGCAGAGCTCATAAACTACACAAATGAGATCTATAACAATTTGCACAGGTGAGGCAGGAGACTTAAACATGACATGCTTATTCAACAGAGAGCCAGACAATAGTTGTTACCTGAAGAATAGATTCTTGCATTAATAATTTTGATAAGTATATTCTATTTTCAGGGGCTGAGATTATTCTTTGGAGAGTAATTAAGTATGCAATATATGGTCTAAAGCAGCCAGGAAAGACACTGAGAATACAGAAAATTGAAAGGAAATTATTTCAAACTGGAGTGCTCTGACTCTGGAAACTAAGTTATAAATGCTTTTGAGAACCTGCATTTATTACTTGCAATAAATAACTGTTCTTCTAAACACGCCTTTGTGTGAGAGACAGATTAGCAGTGCAAGTGGAGCACATTTCTGCTGTGCAGAAGTTACTTAATTTAGAATAATGGACGTCACAAATTGGCCCTGCATAGCAACACTCATTGGAAAAAGATCACAGTTCCACTTAACACAAAAGTGCAATCTTGAAGCCCATTGAAACTGAAGGCTCTTCACAGGGCAAACACTGAAGTAGCTCCTCATTTGCGCAGAGCTGGACAATTGCTCCACTTCCATACACAAAAAAAATTGCTTAGATATATGGGGAAAGGCTCATTAATCACATTACAGCAAGTGAACATCCCAAGGTTAAATCCTGCTGCTGTGGAGTACTTCAGTGCTTTATAAAGTCATCTAAACAAGATTTATATCTGCAAATCTTCATGGTGTGGTGAAGATTTGGAGCTTACCTTTAAACTCAGGGCACTTCTTTTTCCCTGTAAAAGCACGCTTCTGAGAAAACAAATTTAGATGCATAAGGTCTGATTCTCCACTACAGTAAGCCTGTTTTACAGCCATGTCACTGCAGTGAAAATCAATGGAGCGACACTATTGAAAAAAAACACAACTTAATGACGAGGAGAACTAGCCCAGGCTCCTTAAAAGGGAGCTCATGCAGACGTTTCTTCAGATTTTCTTCAAGTCCATTTTTCTAGCTGCTCTGTGGCAGGAGGATGTAGGAAAAGGTGGCCATGAGGTGGCAAAACCTTCCACCCTCGATTGCTTGTTTTACAGCATTCTTGTCTTTCTGCCTTTGCATCATAACTCTGCTTTCCTTCAGGGAAAACAATGAGACCTAGATTTATCCTCACTAAGCAAGCTTCCTCTCCTTACAATTATACCTGAATTTGTTCCACTGCTTCTTACCACCCCTCAAGGATGGCTGGGAGCACGGGCTGTAAGCCAGTGTAGCTCTAAATGGGACCAAGGGGATGGTGCTGATTTACACCCACAGAGGATCTGGCACTTAAGATTTGCCATCAGGCATGTTATTTAACTTCTGGAGACTCCACTGGCAGTTTCCCCCTAGAAGCCAGCCAAAACTGGTCAAAATCTTGCAGACCACTTCAAAGTCACCTTGAAGTTGCTTGTGAGAAAAAAGGGGGCATCTCCTTTGCTTGTCACCAGTCATGTGTGTCCCTCCCAGTGCCCACTGCCTCCCACCCAGCCCACACCAGTTCTCATCCACACTCCTCCAGGAAGCCTGGTGCTGGGCTTGGCCCAGCCTCACCCCTGTCCCAGCTGATAAGACACATGTGTTGGTGTTTCTCCTTATTCATTGTAGGAAAACCTGCTCTTATGTGGCTGGGACCCAGACACAGGAAGTCTGGGTTGGTGTTTAAAATTGCTACGGGCTCCCTGCATGAGATTCAGGGAGACAGTTGAGCTTTCTGTATCTCAGTTGCCAATCTCCAATGCTGATGCCACAGCTTGTCCTCACAACCACCCTCTGTTCAGTGCATCTCATTTTGGCAACAGAGGCTTTTCTTTTATATGTTCCCCCCTGTAGGACCTGCCCCATCCCACTTCACTGTGTGAAACTCAGTTTAGAGCTTAAACCGTCAAGGTGTGTTGAACACCTGTGCCTGTATTTGCTGTCCCAGAGCAGACACTTTTCCAGAGTCTGGATATAATAAGGCCAAATGGGAGGGAAGCTGGCTGGGTGCTGGGGTTCTGCTCAGCAGAACTGCTAGCTGCACGAGACAGCTGGCAGCAATGAATTGTCCAAGTCAGGGGAGCATTTGAGCACAAGAAATTGTATATGAGCACAAGCTTCCTTAAAAGAGGGGGCTACACCTGGGGCTGTAGCCCTGGCGAACTGTGAAGGGAAAAGAGATGGAACGACTGAGCAAAATCCTGGGGAAGAGTCAAGAGCCATGAAGGCACAGGGCAGCACAACACATCAGCTTGAATTTTTCACACCTCTCTGATTCACCAAGAAACCTTATTTTCCTTAAGCACTTCTCATCACATGGCTACAGTGTCCTTTCATCCAGGACAAAGAGCTCCTAACCCATATTTGCCACCTCCCAGACAAGTGGACCTGAGGCTGAGGCTGAGCCCGTGCTTGTGACAACCCTGGGGAAGGGGGTGAGGGGTCCCTGAGCTGCAGAGTGGCTCTCGGGTCCCACCTCTGACAGGCACTGCCGCAGCTGCAGTGCCTGTGTGACTGGCAGAGCTAAATCACCCTTCGCTAGATTCAAAGGACGCGCAGCTGTTGTATCCCCTGTCCTGTTCCTGGGGTCAGACCATTTTAATTTTAGCAGTCCCACATACCCTTGGGGCTACTTACAACATTAGAAACAGGGGGTTTCCAAGTGAAAGCTGTGGGTAGCCAGACCCACCTAGAGCTTCTTTGTTCTGAAGATGATGCAGCTAACTGGACATCAGCAACTGGAGGATACAGACAGCTCCACAAGGTGGCTGTGAGTTATCTGTCTGGGATTTCTGATTTGGTTTCCCTTTTTCTGGAGGTAGAAGCAAAGTGCCATGACTTCCAGTAAAATGACAAAGCGCAGAGATGAACTGCTGGGATTCAGCCCCTGACAACGTAATAAATGAGGTAGGAAGGAAACTCTGCCTGGAGCACTCTTCTGTTGATCTGCAGCTGGATGAATAACTCCTCCTTATAACACACACACATTGTCCACTGACAACAGGGTGGGCTTGAGATTTTCTGCCATGTCCAACTAAGGACAAATTCAGTACTAGTCTGTGAGGACATGGGGCTAGGTAAAGGAATGAGGTGAATAAGGGACATTTCAGGAATAAAACAAGATCAAGAGTTATCTTTGTCACTGGTGCAGACAGAAGGAAACACAGGTAAACACAGCTTACCCATTTCTATTTCCACACTTCCTTCCTTCATGGATGAGGAAGCAGCCAGACAAGTGAATTTACTCACCTCCTCCCTTACCAGCTCCCACCAAGCTACACGGCATTATACTTAGCTGAACAGCCAGCTCCAGCACTGACCTTTAAAGTACTATACAACCCTTTGTAACTCTCCCCCACCTCCCATAAATATGAGAGCCTTCTATCCTAAAGACAGGCAGTGGGAAGCACCCAGATTATGTCTGTAATGGTGTAACAGGCATGCTCAGGTCTGTTCTCT
Source organism: Chaetura pelagica (assembly GCF_000747805.2). Taxonomy (NCBI): domain Eukaryota; kingdom Metazoa; phylum Chordata; class Aves; order Apodiformes; family Apodidae; genus Chaetura; species Chaetura pelagica. Next base: position 2,551,593 of record NW_009951950.1, on the reverse strand, counting down.
GGCACTAAGGCCAGCCAGCATTCCAAAATATTGAACTTTCTTATCTGTCACAACAAGGCAGTCTCATCTCAAACATCTACTGAGAATGTTCTCCAGGCCCTGCTGGCTTCCAAGCCATGCCTGGGAAACATCTGAAGGACCACAGACATGCTTTGGACATCCTAACAATTTAACAGTATAGACAACTCAGCGATGATGTCTGGGAATGTGCCCTGGCACCGATTAATTAAGCAGCAGAGAAGCAGCTTGAGGTGCAGAAGTACTGCAGCTCCAGCTAAAACCAGGGGACAGTTTCAGGCAGCCAGTGGCAGCCAGCCCTTCAGTGGTGTGAGCTAAGCACTAGCATTCGAGGCACCAAGAACAAAGCAGCTTTCTAAAGCCTCTTTGTTGCGATTGATTCACTGGAGTAACAGAAGATGTGTCAACATCACTGCCCCAGAGCACATCTTGGATGTCTCTTGATCTCCTCCTAGAGAATTATGTGGGAGTGAATCGTCCTTTCTCTCACCCCTGTTGCTCCCACACCAAGGAAACCTGAGTGCACAAGCTGAGCCCATGTCCCAGCTGTGGAAAATGTAGATGCAGCTGCAGTGATCCAGAAGGAGAACTGGGAAATACCCTCCTGAGAGCTCTATCTCTCCTCTGCCATTTGCCCCAACTTTCTGGACAGTCTTCTTCTCTGGCTAGGTCATGGAATCAACCCTAAGCTTAATTGCACAAATGACAGCATGCAACTCCCTAATTAGTGCCAGTCATGTCAGCCTGCTTGCATGGGGCTGCACACATGCCGTGCATTATTAACATTGCTTAGTACACAGTGGTGATGAAACATGATGAAGAATGCCAAATGTTCAGCACTGATACAATGCTCAGGCAGGTTTGAGTGCCTTTGGCAGATAAGGGTGAGGGTGAGCTTCTTTTCTTTGCCATCACAATAACCCAGCGGTCTCGCTAGAATCGTATCTGTAAGATCTCAGAACTAAGCAGGATGTCCTGTTCATAAATCAAATCCCAGCAGACCTCTCCCTCGACAGGCTTTCCCCTTCCTGGACTGGATTTTCTGGAAACTTAACATTTAAGATTCTAATCCTGCAAACATTTGTACACATTTTCCTACCTAGAGGCCCCATTATTGAAGTTAAATCTATGCATGAATGTTGACAGTACATGCTTGCTTAGGAAGGGATGTTGTAATTTTCTTTTCAACAAGTTACCTGTTTCTAAACAAGTATCTGTATTTTTCCACATGACCTCATAACTCAGGGGCAAAATAAGAACTGTATACACCCACTGAGTGACATTATAATCAGTTGTCTTAGCAGCCTTCCCTATACCAGATTTGGGATGTGCCCTATGGACTACCTCAGATATTGCTCAAGTCTGTTGCATTTCCCTCTCTATTATTTAGGCAATAATAGCTGATGGGGAGGGTATTTCCTGAGAGTCATCTGGAGAAAATGAGGTCTCTGCCTTAGGCCCATAATTCAGCAAGGAATGTACTGCCAGGAAGTAAGTCCCACCCTGTCCCCCTACGCTGGGCCCATCACTGTTACAACAAACCTTGGTTTGGGGTTTTCAGGTATAAAAAATACATTAGACCTACATTTGCGTTTTCTTCAGTGAGATATTTCCCAGGTTTCCAGAGAGAGTGATGACTGTGGAGACACAGAAGGCGGCTCCACTTCCAAAGGGAAATTTTGCTCAAAAGGGTCAATGAATCATGGGATGTCAGGCTGCAAAAGGGAAGATATACAATAGACAATATATGCAATATATGCCAGACAAGAGACACAATCAATATATGATTGTTGTCATGTGTCATGTATTGATTGCTGCAGCCTTCACAGGATGCACAGGAAGGCTTCACAAGCAGCTGGGGGCTGCACTCTGCATTTGAAAAATCTCTGCTTTATCTAGGGATAAATTTACTGATCCAACTAGATGCTTGGAGCCTCTGCTCCAAGCCATAAGCTGCTGTCCATAAGCTGGGTTTATGGCTATACTGAATTCCCTGAAAGCTGCCCAGGATTCAGAGCACACAGGGGAATCTGTCAGTTATTTCATACCAGCTTTTCTTTGACTGATGTGTTCTTTGCTTTTCATATAACCTTCTCTTGCTTAAAATTATTATGATAGCAAGATTTATTCTTCTCATAAGTTGTATATATACACACATACATACATATACATATACATATATAGGTATGTATCTCCTTTTTCCTAACAGAGAAATTAATTAAAAACAAAACAAAACAAAGCAAAACAACAACAAAAAAAACCCCAAACACACACAAAACACAAAAAAACCAACACAAGAATATTAAAAACCTTGGATTCAAACCTGGAAAAATGTCAGTAGTGGATATGCTGGGGAGAGTATTGTTAAAGCTTTATTAATGTGAGCTGTGAGAAAGAGAAAGTATTTTTTCAGATCTCTACCTGTACCACTACAAAGACAGCAGAGCTCCAGCAGCCTGCAGAACTCATTGCCACAGGACAGCAACATGTTCACAGGCTGGGTGGGATTGATGTAGAGTACTTGGAGCCACAGGGTATTCTCTGAAATTACTTGTTGCTGCTGCAAATTAGCACACATTTAACTTTAACAGAGAGCTGTTGCCATCAGCTGAGGTTTGATCTGCAAGGGTTCCTGTGGACACAGTAACACCAGGACTGAGGCACTATGGTTTCACAATACAAAGCCATCAGTAGCAGCACTGGCTCAGGAAGTTAACATTGCCCTCCCTTCTTGCCCCCTGTGTCATCCCCTCACACTTTCTAGCACCACTGTTTCTGGGGCAGGTTTTGAACTGGCTTATGGAATCGATCCAGCAGAAAAGTTACTAAAAAAAACCCCCACAACAACAACAACAAAAAAACCAAAATCCAAACAAACCAAACACAGCAAAGAATGCTTGGGGGTTTGACCCAGCTCAGGTGTCCCATCTGCTTGGCAGCACCAGGCAAAAGCAAGTGGGCAGCATAACAGAACAAGAGGGCACCCACCACTGAAACCAGCAGTGCTGCCAAAGACATGGCTCTCCATGAATAGGGCAACTGTGTGTGACGCTTCTTCTTAATACCCTACCACCACTTGTGTTTCAGGGGTTTCCCAAGCCAGCTTCAGTGTCTACAAACTTGCTGGTGGCACTCAGTGGATTTTTCTCCACTAACTTCTCCAGCCTTGTCCTGGATCCACATCAACTTCCTTTAGCATGTACAACACCCCCAGAAAAGGAGAGAGCTGCTCCACCACCAGGTCGTGCAATGACATGATTCAGACTTGATTCAGATCAGGTTGTGATTTTGCCTGATGTGCAGCTCTCTTTGCACAGTCCCCACCACAGTGGAAACAACCTGCCTGTAAAAGATACAGTTCTTGCTGTTCCTTTAGTGCTGACTGATTGCACATTTTGAGTGGGAATGTCTGGATTACCGCTGATGTGAGTTATGGCAGAGTGTCAGATCATTAAGCATCCAGAAGGTTTCAACATCCTGCACCTGCCACTTGGGCAGCAAATCCTGGCATTTCCACATTTCTACCAGACAAAACTTCAAGCCCTTTACAGAAGCTAAATTTTCAAAATCCTCTAGCATGACAAAACTGACAGCATTCCTATATTCACTTTAGTTTGTCTCTCTTTATTTGAAATTGCATCTGCACCCTAGCATGGCTGAAATTCTGGATGTACAAATCAATTGAAACTGAGTCACAGGGCTTGATAAAAGCAAACAGACGTCATCATAACGGCAGTGAAGCCCCATTTCAAGCCTCTACAGCCCTGCTGAGTTACAAGATTAATTAAAGCAATGTATAAAACAGTAATGAATGAAGCAACCATTAAACATATTGCAAATATTAAAGAAACCTGGCCAAAAAGAACAACTAGCTAGTGGACTAATGTTTACATTGTAAAATGTAAATTTACAGTGTTAACTTTCTCCAGAATGAACAAACAACTATTTTAAGCAAGCAAAAAAAAATAATGCACATACTTTCAGCAAACACTGACAACTTCTTACACTGGGGAAATTCTTGTCATGCTTAACCCAAGTGTGACACAATGCCTTGTAATAATTATCCATTACTGTAGCTTATCTGGGCTTGCTGATAGCCTGGTGCTCCTGTAGTACGTAAAGAAATGTGTATTTCACCCCACTTATCTTGGACACCAAGCTTATTTAATCCACCCACTGCCTTAAGAGGTCCAGCTGCCTGTATACTCTGCATCAACTCAAAAACACATGAGTGCTTCCAATTACTCACTTGGGCCTACAGTCAGTCTTTGGAGAGCTGACAAGTCTATCGACTTAGATTGCCTATAGTAGGGCAGGGTGAGCATTTACTAACTATCCATCTTAAGAGCTGAGGATTTGGTCCCACACTCAACAGTTTCACCATGGGAAAGCCATTGTAAGTGACTTTGCTCTAATCTTCAAAAAAATTACCAGAAAGAAGTCAAGTTTTCTTTTAAATCTGTGAATCTCTTCTGTCCCACAAGCATATGTTTCAGTACTGCTGGTGAGTGTATCCTGTGCTGAGAGTGGGGTAGGGGAAGGGTAGATGGTGACAGAGGAGAACAAAGCCCTTTATTTGGAGAATTGTTAGACAATACCATGCTCTGCCTTCATGCAGTCTGGGAAAAGCATAAGAGCTCTTGTCTAAGACCACCTTCATGGGCCTTTAAGAGCATGCCAGTGCTTTCAGCCACTTTCACAGCAAAGACACCCTCCCTTGTTGGAACGGACCAATATGAGCCACAGGAGAAGGTTTTACTGTCAAAACCATGCTGTGCCCTGAAGCTGTGGTGACACCACTATTCTGATCTTCAGAGATCCTCTTTCAGGGCAGCTAGAAGACCACCTAAAGGGAAGCCTTTTTCTAGACTGAATTAAAATGTATCAGTGACCACAAAACACTTGTGGCAAAGAGCCAGGCAGACGCTGATGTTGCAGCAGTGGTTGGATTGGGTGGCCTCTCCTCATCACACCACATAGCAAATGCACCCCACAGGGTGGAGCTGACGAGAACACAGAAGGACAGGGTGCTTACAGTCCCCTTGCCCACATTCCTCTTATTCCTGCCCCCTAATCTCTAGCAAAGGGAATATCTGTCTTTCTACTGATTTTCCCACCCTAATGCCCATTTGTGGCCATGGGTTCAGGCTTGCCTCCTAAACCAAAACACCGACAAACTTGGAAGTCAGTTTTAAGTGTAGCTATTGATAGAACAGACCCAGTTGAAGTGATAAAGGGTTCACTTGTGTCTTTTTTGGTTTGAAGAGCATTTACATCAGGTTATGTTAGTGTGCCTATGTCTTCTCTACCTATGTGAAGGGATAACTATTCCCACTTACCACAATTCCTTTTATTGGGAAGAGCAGCTAAAAATTATTCCTTATTGTCGTGGTTTGGGCCCAACATGGCAACAAAGAAGCAGCCCCATATCTGCTCACTCTGTTCCACAAACACACACACACTGTGGGATGAGGAGGACAAAGCTCATGGGTTGAGACAAAGGACAAGGAGGGCTCTTCACCAACTAAGGTCCCAGGCAAAAGAGAATCAACTTGGGGAAAAAATAATAATCTAATTTTACAGGACACAGACACACCCAGAGCAGGGCTTGAAGATGTTACTCCACCCCTCCCTTCTTCCCGGGCCCAAATCCCTTGGTTCCCGGTTTCTCTCCCTCCTTCCCCCCAGCGGCACAGGGGGACAGGGGATGGGGTTTGGAGTCCCTTCACAGGCTGGGGGTTCCTGCTGCTCCTTCCTCCTCAGGAAGAAGGATTCATTACAGTCCTGCCCTGCTTCCCCACGGGGTCCCTCCCATGGCAGAGAGTCCTCCAGGAACCTCTCCTTCCTGAGTCCTTCCCACCAGGTCCTGAGCTGCTCCAGCCTGGGCTTCCCACAGAGTCACGGGGGCTTCGGGAACAGCCACCTCCCCTGGCCCGGGGGCTTCCACAGCTGAGCAATCAGAGTCCACTGGCAGCAAATCCTCTGGCCACAAGATCCATGTCCACTGGCCAAGTTCACCCCTCCTGGTGCCTTCAGGGAATGTTCCACCACGTTCCTGCATGAGTGCAGGGGCACAGCTGTCATCTCGCCATGGGCTGCAGGGAAACTCCTGCTTGGGCACCTTCTTCCCCTTCTTCCTCACCAACCACCAGCACTGCTCTCCTCCTCCAGCACAGCTCTTCTCCCCCAAGTGCTCCTCTGCTCAGGTGTTATCTCAGTTCTTCTTTGTGTTAGTCACTGAGGTGCATCTATTGTCCCTCTAATGGCTGCTTGGCTGGGTTTGGAGCAGGGAGAGCTTCTCAGCCACTCCTGGGGCCCTTCCCCCACTACCCCAAATCCCACCAAACCAAACCAGAACACCTATCCTCAGAGCAAAAACCACTGTTATCAAAGCTTGGCAGGACAACCTGAAGTTCTTTGGTTAGGTCTTTAGTCCTGGTCTGCAGTCCCAGAATGTAAAGATGGTAAATAAGTCAAACAGATGTGTTCATGGGGAACAATGAGGAGACACGGCAGAGACTAGAGAAGATAAACAACCATGTTATACTCTTCTTACTTCCAACAGCCCCATATTTTCAAGCACACAGAATGTAATTTTCTAGACATAAGGATAACTGCTCTTAAGGAGCTACTTTATGTGTTAAACAAATATGACATTTACAGCTTGTTTTCTTTCACTATTTATTTGCTATGTCCTGAGCTAATGACCTTAAAAATTGCTCTCTCTGATGGCATTAGTGTGAGATGATTTCCAAAAAGCATGAAATTGCAATAAACTGTCAAGTTTGCACAGGTGCATTAGAGATTAAGAGATCAGCCACAGAACCATTAAGATCTATGGCAAAATGCCCAATGGGATCAAGATCAAACCTTCGGAGTGTTATTTAAAATGTCATCATTAGTAGAGAGATGCCTTGCCTGGCAATCCCATGAGTTCAACATAATGCTAGATTTTAACTATACCCTTCTGCAGCACTCCTCTGAGATGGCAGCTGCTGGAATTTCCTATTAATCTCAAAATAGATGAAGCAAATATTAATTCTGCTGGAGCAAAGAACAGTGGAACATCTCTCCTGACATACTGGTGCATACTATCATAGCCTTCAAGGCCTTCCTAACCTGGAGGAAGAGGGCATTTTACAGGTGCAAGAAGCCCATTTACACTCATTGGAGAGGGTCATATTTCTACCTACTCTGAAATATTGTAAGATCCAGCTCTTGTGAAAAATCATACTGGACATAAAAAGATGACTTTGAGCTCAGTATCCATCTTCTCTGCAGTCACACAAGCTTTTTCTTACCTCACTTCCTTTTGAAACAGAAGGACTCCAGCCTGGGAAATGGGTCCAAAGCCAAGTGGCCAAGGGCAAAAGTTTTGTCCTGAGCTGCCTGTATGCACAGAGAAGGTGTGGAAAGAAAGCAAGCAAGTGTTCGAAATCTCCCACTGCTTTCCCTCATCATTTCCTAGAAGGACAGACAAGTTTCCTTTTAACTGTCTGGGAAAAAGGTCTAGAGCATCTCAATCCAGGAAGCCATGAGATATTCTCCAGGCATACACAGGCAAATGCAGAAACATGGGTCCTGCAGGAACACAGGCAGAGCTTTGCTTAGCAGTGCTCGTGCATGGGGTTGACTCTCCATACATGATGGGCAATGAGTAGAGTGTTTGTAATGGCTTAGGAAAGCCTTTCAGTGCTCCTCATTTGAAAAGTGACATCATCAGTGCTGAGGTTACATTTTGCTTCAGTTCACTATCGGCAAACTCACCTTTCTATCCTGTATTGCTGCTTTTGCTCTATATCAGAAGTCTAACCCCACACAGAAAAACAAAGACAGAAAGAATAAAAACTAATCCAACTTCTTTTTTTTTTTTTTTTTTTTTT
>NW_009951950.1:2538836-2543520 GCF_000747805.2 Chaetura pelagica | reverse complement strand
CTAACCCCCCCCAGAAAAACAAAGACAGAAAAAAAAAAAACTAATCCAACTTTTTTTTTTTTTTTTTTTTTTTTTTCAAACTTTCCTTATTGCTTTTCCCAAGAGAAAACCTGGGATGTTCACAGAAATCCTTACTCTGTATTGTACTGCTGAGCACACACTTTCAGTTAGTTCTTCAAATATTTTTGTAAGATAGAAAAGTCAAGCAGGAGGTAGGGAAATGACTAGATCTGAGGGAACACGTGTATAGTGAGCTGAATCACCCCTGAATCCAGCCAGCTGCCTGCAGACAGCTCCTCTACTGCTCAACTGCTAATTAGTTCTGGCCTTGCACAGAAAATCTGTTAAACAATATATAATAGGTTTTACTTCTGTAACATTTCATTGCTGCTGTTGTCCCTGTTCCCTCCCACTGCGGGGCAGGCACCTCAAACCCAGTTGTAGATAGCACAACCTACATGATACTGAAGGTGCTTTTTGCATGCCCACTTGCACAAGTCCAAATCTGACAAGCATCAGGTATAAAACTGATGACAAGAGCACTATATCCCAGCCACTACAGCAGTTTTCAGTCTTTTTCAATGCAAAGCCTCATAGGCATTTTTTAGTGCTTAGCACCCAGGAGAGGGAAGAGGGAATAAGAGAAGAAGGTGCCTATCTTTGGGTAAAGGAGTGAAAAGGGTAAGAAAAATATTCCCACTGTCAGTCACAGACAACTAGGAGACCTTCTACCCTGTCCTTGCTATTGCATCCTTGGCCTTGGCTACTATTCTGAATTCAAGGACAGCAAGGTTTTCAAAGTAACAAGACAAAGCAACCCCTGCAGGGCAGAGGAAGGAAGGGAGCCACAGAGGTCTCTTGGGAGAGAGTTGGGATAAAGAGAACATCAGGGCACCTACCTGTCTGCCTCCCTTCCTCTCTTTGCAGGTTGTGGCCATGGAGCAGACAGAAGAAGGCATCTTGCTGCAGCTGGGCAAGCTCCTGGTGCCTTGGTTCAGCTCCTCAAGACAGGCCAGGCAACTTTGTACAGCACTCCAGTCACTGCTGCTGCTGTATCCTCTTTTCAGTTCTGCTCTATCCCCTGCAGCAATCCCACCCTCGTTGCTGATGCAGAGAAGCTGAAATATCAGCCTGGTTGGTTAAGACAGGATTTGCAGCCCCTCAGGGGTAACATCACTGCAGCTAACCTGCTGTCAGTTTGTTAGATACTCTGCCCAAAGCCACCAGCCAGCTCAGCAGTATGGGAATGTTGCTCTAAGACCTTGTGAAATGAAGGAAGGAATTTCTTTGAGACCTGACAAGGAGATGAGGGCTGCAGGGGCAGCACTAACCCATGCTGTGGAAGGCCTGGGAGATGTGCTGATCCACAGCCAGAGCGATGCCATAGACCCAACCAACTTCTGCAGGTTCTTGCCAGCAGCAGGAACACAACACAGAACATTTTCCAGTTTCCAAGACATGCTCCGAATCTTAAGTTGCCAACTCCCTGACTGAATCTTTTACTTTCCAAGGAAGCTGAGCTCTCAAGAAGGAACAGATTCAATACTCAAAGAGCATCCTGCCCTGACCTCCCCAGGGGAGGGAGCCAAGCCTGGCTGTGCAGCTGCATGAACGAGCACACACACAGGCCTCCTCAAAGCCTGGCCCTCAAACAGCAGCACACCTGTGCCACAGGCAGTGCAGCCACAAACAGCGGTTTCAGCTTCTGGAAGAAGAGCTCCCCGGGGAACAGACCTACCTCTTTGCCTTGCCCCAAAGGACAAGTTTTCATTGGCGAGCTGCTTCGTCCTTCCCTACTCTTTAATTTCCTTTCTCACTTCCTCTGTAAACAGAATCTCCCTCTTTCTGCGTCACTGTGCTTAAGGGTTGAATCCTTGGAAGCAAGTTTCTTCTTTTCACCTTGGTGCCAGAATGGCCTTTGTCCTTTTGTCTTCCTTTGAAGTATCCAGAAAGCTTACTTCATTCTCAATTAGTATCTTAGCATCTCATTTAGGATTGTAGGAGCCTCATTTAGGATCTTAGCAGTCTTCCATCTGGAGCAGCAGAGAAGGACAGGGCTGGAGTACTTCTCCCTCCCATAATGTGGCAGTGAGAGCAGGAACACCAGTTTCAGCCCTCCCTGCAATACAGAAGCTGCCCCTCTTGGCACCCACAACCTGCTTTCACAGAATGAGTCCAAGAGAGCTCAAGCTGACCAAATCCAGACTGCTTTATGCAAGCTGGGCTGCAGATAGGCAGAAGCAGTGTGCCCAGGGCCTTCTTTTCCACCGAGTTCTCTGTAACATGCAGGAACAACATCTCCTGGGCTGGAAAGGACTCATGGGACTTTGCAAAGACAGGTCCTCTTAGGAGGTTGCATAGGTCTCACTCATTACCCATGGGTGGACTTTCAGGTTGGCAGAAAGGCCATGTCACAGCTATACAACCAATTGAGCCAGAAGCTGGAGGCTGGGAGCAGTAGCCTGGATATTCTGAACACCTCAGGCTCCCTCTTCTTCCCTCCACCACCTATTACTTGGACTGCAGTACTAGTCAAGCAAGATAACAGCTGCGTTGTGCTTGCCAGACACTTTAGATACTTATCCTAAAGACTTTTGCAACCCAAATAAAAGTGGTCAGACTAAGGAAGAGAGGAGGGGAGTCACATTGTAAGAGAAGCAAAGCAGAAATCTAATCTGGAGACTGAAGTACTTTGGACTGAACCTGCCAACATACACCCTTTGACATCAGGAACACTCCAAAAGAAGTTCAGCTCCTTGGCAAATTTGGTCCACATGGCTTACCTGGGCACTCAGGAGACAGTATCTCCTGGCCACCAGTGGAGCACAAGCTGTACAAAACTGTACTCTAGTAGCAGCATAGCACTTAAACGGAAATGCTCAGTTTGTGTAGTAATGTTTCATATTTTGTGGCATTATAGCACTGCCTTAGAAAGATTTTCTGGTTCTTTCCTCTGTGCTCTTCTTGTGACAGCCTTACCCATGAGAAGGTTGCCAATGGGCCAGCCCCTGCCGCAGACAGCCTATACCAAAGAAACACTCCATTATAATTAAAAATTAATGGCAAATGCTTTCTCCATCCTGAAAAATGTGTCTCATTCTGGGGCCAAAGGTTTGTGGGATACCAAGTCCCTTCCGTTGCAGGCTCAGTACATCACTCACAAACTGCCCTCCTCAGTGGCAGCTTCCACACCAGTTTCACTGTGCCCTTATGCTGGGTAATCTGCCCTTGAAGCCTCCCCTCTCCCTAGGCCACCTAGAGCAGCACTATTGTTTTTAGAAGCTCAGCTTTTCAGATGACTTTAAGATCCCCAAAGGCAGCCTCTTTTTTTTCTTTTTTTTCCTGCCTGTGTTCCAGGCTGCCACTGGTGCTCCTGAGACAACTCCCACACCTTTCGGTCCCTTGCCACTTTCAGCCAAGAGGGTACCTCCTTTCCCTTGGCTTCCTTACCCAAGGTCTGGCTGTTGCTAGATTAGCTGCCTGGGCACTGGAGACACTGGCTATGTCTGACAAGCAATCTCTGAAGGTTTCCGGGGCAGTATTACACACTGTCAGCATTGTTAAAGCTGAATAGCTCAGCGGCGGAGCAGGGCCGCACAGGACATCATTGCCAGAGAGGCTTCCTGAAGGGGCTTCCTTACTGGAAGGAGAGTGACTCACTCCTACTCGGCTGCCCTTGTTTCAGAGAGATTAAGCTTCTGCCTCAGCAGGGTAGTAATGATGCTCATGAAAATCACTCTGCAGGAATAAACAGTTACTGGAATAAAAAGAGGAGATAGGGTCCTTTTGGGAAGAGCAGCCATCGCTATCTATCAGTAGCTTCTCGCTGCTGAACATCTTCAGAGTGCATGGGGAGCTCTGCGCTTCTCTGTGTCAGGCACAGGCTGAAGCACCCACTGTATTTTCCAAAAGGCAGCTGCACCCAGCCAAGCTGGGAAATGCAAAAACCAGTCACAAGAGCATGCAGTACGTCTGTGGGGATCTTGCAAGTGCTACAGCATGCCTCTGCGGGTGAAGCAGAGGTACCCAGCTGCCCATCTGCCCCATGGGTGTTGTGACTACAGGCCTATCATGCACTGCAGATCTCTCAGAGATCCCATTTTCCCAGCACACAGCTCTGCCCTCACACCTCCAGTGCCAGCAAGGTCTGTCAAGGTGAGCAGGGGACCAGCTGGGGGCTGGCTGGAGAGTCTTCACTTGCCAGCACTCAAGTTTTCAGTGTCTGTCTGCCCTTTAGGTTGGCCCCCTGTCCTTCGCTCCGGGTTGGTTACTCACAAAAGGCATCCCACACAATGCTAGTGCCACTTTCTGGCATGGGCAAAGCCCTAGTGCTCTCAGTCACTCCCTCCCTCCCTCCCAAAGCAGGGCAGCTCAGGAAAATCATTCAGGATGGCATGTCCCACTTTCCCCCACCTAGGTGGAAAAAACCCCCTACTCTGCTGCGAGGAGAAGAGCCCAGAGAGCTGCTCAAATCCCAGACATGTCTGCCCCCACCCCGCCCTGCCTGTCACCTCCTCAGAGACTTAGCTCCCTCTTATCGCTGGTGCCCAGCCCACCTTCAAGCTGTGGGGTCCAGCCACAGCTTGGCATGGCAGCAGAGGTGTCTGGCTGCTGACTGTGGGCTTCCCAGCCCTCTGCTGGGCCCAATTATGGCTTGTCTTAACCCTCTTTCATGGCCATTCCT
>NW_009951950.1:2535965-2538807 GCF_000747805.2 Chaetura pelagica | reverse complement strand
CATGGCCAGTCCTGCTGGGAAGGCAAGAGACGTTTGGCTCAGACAAAGCTTCAGACACCTCACCCACACACAAAGTGGTCCTTTCGTCAGAACCAGCCCTGGGGTGCCATCATTAAAAGCAGTTGAGGAGGCAGGCAGAGCCTGAGTGATGCCTGGTGGGCCCATGGAGCCAGCCATGCCAGCCCTTCACCACCATGCCACAGCCCCCTGCCAGCCTGCTGTGGGGCCGGGGCAGCAGCTCAGCTCTGCTCCCAGCCAGCACGGTGGCCCTGCGGAGATCTCCCTTTCAGCAGAAGCTGCCTTGTGCCTACCCATCCAACACAAATTCAGTCTCTTCCCCATTTACTACATCCCCCAAGCCAGGAGAGTGAAACCCCACTGTCAGCAGGAGATCTCCCTGCTTTCAGCAGCCCACTGCTCTGCTCCCCACTCAGCCCAGCCTGAAGACCTGTCCCCATGTTTTTCCTTCCTTGCCATCACCATGGGGTCACCTCGCAGATATTCCACCTCCAATTAGATGTTCTGGCACACGTCTAGGAGTACTGACACAGATCCAGACTCCATGAGTTTGGAGAACTTCTATCTTTAGCAGGAAGTCCTGCCTGTCCTTGGCCTTTGAATGCCCACCATCCTCTTCCCTAGGCCAGCAGCTCCCAGAAACACACAGATGAGCAAACGGAAGAAGCCTTCCTGAAGATTTATCCTTGTGCTGCACCACAGCCCCCAGCAAGTCCCACAAGAGCTGTAAAAATGCCAGGAACCACCGTAGCAAGTGCTCTGGCAAAGCTGCAGTATGCTGGCAAGCAGCAAGGGGTGGGTTGCATCGATCAGCTTTTGCACATGCCATGGCTAAGCCAAAGTGCCCTTGAAATTGATTCTGGACACCACAGATCCTGCTCAGGAGGAAGCGGCACAGATCCAAGAACGGGGCTTTTGTTCCTACATTCTCCATTTTCTGTTTTGTGCTAATACAGGGTGACTCCTGCACTTCATTTGACCCTGACGGTGATACAGCTACAGAAGAAAGGAGGCATTTATCTCTGCAGAGAGCTTCAAACAGCTCACTTGCTTTCCTAATGTCCAACCCATCCCCCTGCCTCAGTTCAAAGCAAGACCCAGGTGGCATGAAAGCCACTAATGTAGCCAAGTTGGACCTGACCTTCGCCATCCACCTGGCAGAACCACTCAGGCTGCACAACATCTTGCCCTTCCCTAGCCCTTGCCAAGACCAACGCCAGCCTTGCCCTCAGTGATTGCTGCCTCTCATGACTGCAGCCCAAGAGCACAGAAAACAAAAACCACACGCATTCAGAAAGACTGAGCACCTGGCACCAAATTGCTTTAATTGCAGTCGCACCCACAGTAAAAATTATAGTCCTATAAACTACACGCAGAACTATAATTTGGTCAAAGTCTTTTTAAGGTTTCCGACAGAGCAAGTTATAGGTTGTAAAGGTCATTATAAAGAATTGGAGAAGTTAAAATGTGTGACCTCGAGAGTTTTCTGATGACTTCTTTATCAGCTGTACCTTGTAACTCATATAAATGAGAAGCAACTAGCAGTTACTAAAATTCCTGTATACAAATCAGGAAAATTACCCACAGAACAGACACCACCAGATGCAAATTAGATGTGAAGAAAAGGGGCAGCTGTACTTTGCCATATCCCTTAACTCGTGCTGTATGTGTTGAGTAAGGGTGACAGCAGAAACAGAGGTTCCTTATTTCCCAGTGAAACTCCTTTCTCCTCACCTCCACCATCCTTGCAGGACTGGAAGCAGCAGAGATGAGTCATACAACATTTACAAGACTTGTAAAATCTTATCAATTCTGAAGTGCAATTTGTGCTAATCAGTTCATATCACAAGCGCAGATGTTAACCCAAAGGAGCATCTAAATGACTGGTACAACCAGATGAAACTGAATAATCTGAAAGTTCACTCATGGGTCATATAACCAAATTGCTACCCTCTCCCATTCTCCCTCATGCTTACTTCTCTCCCTTAAACAACTGTAACAGGATGATGTGTCTTGAATCTTTGTCATGAGCTCCTGGGAGCAGGCCAGCATCAGCATGCAACCAAAATTCAGCTTCCCTCAAGAACTGGGCAGTTGGTTACCATTCTACCCAAGGTATTAGAGTCCTCTTCACAGATGCCAGGCCACTCATGGTGCCACGCCTGCCGCTCAGCATGGCGCTCAGAGCCACTGGGGAAGTTCTGCCTTCAGACTGGGCCTTCCTTTCTTCTACTGGGGTTTTCCAGTTTATTTTCAGCCAGCTCACAGTCCAGGCCAAACATCACCCTAACATACCAACGAAAGAACTGGTGGGGCAGTACACTACATAGTCAAACCTCTTAAGTTACAGGAAATAAGTTCGTGGGGATCCTAATTTATTTTTCCTTTCCACCTAATTGGTCATTGGCACCAAATATGAAAAGCCAGCATTTCCTAGGGGCACCCGCAAACTGACGTGACTTCGGTGGCTCTGTACACATTATATAAAACTAAAGGATGTAAAGTTCAGCCTTACTTGTGCTGCTGATACGTGAAGTAAACAGGCACTTTCTTCTAAGGATTTTTAAAACAGATTTTTCATCTTTTGAAAGGGCCTAGCCTGAGCCAAATTTTGCTTTCAGTTATATAGATACAAATCTGGAGTAATGCTGATAACCTCAAAGCAACACCAAACACGTTTTCTTCGTCACTGAAACTCTTGAGATTGTGCAAA
This sequence comes from Chaetura pelagica, assembly GCF_000747805.2. Taxonomy (NCBI): domain Eukaryota; kingdom Metazoa; phylum Chordata; class Aves; order Apodiformes; family Apodidae; genus Chaetura; species Chaetura pelagica. The sequence goes on along the minus strand of NW_009951950.1, from coordinate 2,536,076 downwards.
AGAGGAAATGGCAACAACAGAGGAACTCTGAACTTAGAACAGGGCGAGTTATCTTAGTGCATTGACTGTGTGAACTGCCTTTTCTCCTGCAAGCTAGTAACGTAATTAATC
>NW_009951950.1:2499839-2535927 GCF_000747805.2 Chaetura pelagica | reverse complement strand
CAACGTTCTAAAGCAGGTGTTTCCAAACCATACACTGAATTCTTGATTTGAAACCAGTAAAACTTCCTCATGGCCTATAGTTTCAGACTGAAGCAAAACTTCACAGCACAGTAAAACCAGAGATTTTTAATGTAGATGTATAAATGCATGCTGCTGCTGCAGCAGCACCTCAGTGTCATACTGTGTTCTATCACCCATTGTTCAACTTTCTAAGTAAAACTTTGACACGCTCTACGTTTTGGAGCGGCACCTGTTATTTAAAGACTTTCTTCTGTTCATAGAGTCAAAATAGATGTGTTTCAGGGGGAGAGGGAGACTCAAAGGAGACCTGCAGTTACTTAACAGCCTAATCTCTGACACTACCCACATGACAAATTAAAGAGTTTAAATGTACTTCTCCTCCAAACAGGGATTTCTCAAGATTAACAAAAAATGAGATGTTGTTTGTGAACAGCAGAGTAAGCTGAAAACTTGCACTGATGCATTAATTCTTGATTTAAGAGTCCAGATCATTAGTTTATGATAGAAGCCAAAGTCTGGGAGAATCCCACCATAACATTTCTGACAGTATGGATGGAGTATAGCAGATGCCTGAATGGAAAGATGCAGGCTTCACTCCCACAGCAAAAAGGTTTAATTAACTGCAACATAGCCCTAGCCCTGTAGTGAAGCAGGAGGAAGAGGTTGGTTCCTGGCTCCATCAAATGGGGAACTGGGGAATAAAGTAACCTGAAAAACAGCAAAAAGGTGTAACAGCTCATAATGCAATCTGCAACTAATAAAAGTCCAACTTATTTTATTAGAATATTTAAGCATGAGAAATCTTAATGAATTTTCAAACAGTCTGAAATGCTAATGGGTCATGCTTTTCCCTGGCTTCTGCCTACTTGCCTTACTTCAGCACCATTTGACTTCAGTGACCCTTTTTTTCTCAAGTATTATGAATTTGCTTCCCTGTGACAAGTTCCCTTCAAATGTATTCTTTCTCTTGTCCATAAACCCAATCAAGAATTAAAACTATAGCATTAACTGCAAACACCTAGGCAAAGTAAATTTAAGGAAAACATAAAGATGTTCCCAGAGGCTTGTTTGTCACAGATTCTCACTGATGCTTGTACTATTTTTGCTCTCAGGTATTTTTGAAGATACATTGCATTTCACAGATGGGGTGACTTTTTCTTATTTATCAATCTTGCATGATGAAACAGTGTGGAAAAAAGACTTTCTCAGGGTTGGTGGATTATTGATGGCTTGATTCTGAAGAAACAGTCCTGATGAGCTACACCTGAAAATAAGGTCTTCTGGGAGACATTCAAATATTTAAAATCAGATCTGAGCAGCTTGCTAAGGAAAAACTGTAGTGCCTGGAATCACCTATTTTAAGATGGCTTTTAAATGCTGACCATGCCAGGCAACACACAATTAATATTAACAGTCCTGAGCATTTTGTTCCCTGATTTCATATGGAATAAGGTGCAATTGTGTTGCTAGTCCCTCTCATAACATTCAAATATGTCAGTCAGCTTCCAGCAAGGCTGACAGAGGAAGAAGACTTCTCAAAGATAATTAAGCTCCCTCAAGCTCCAGCTAAAGTAACAGCAGAAAAGACCTAAGCTAAAACCATTACAAGGGCAAAGCTGGCAGAGTGGTGTACACCCTGCTTGGCAGCAGCTAACCAGCCCATTGCCACAGCTTACTAACCTGACCATGAGCACCTGTGTCACCCTCAGCTCATGCACTCCATGCTGCCCCTCGATTACCAATCATCATTTTGATCCCTTTAGGATTAAACTCTAGGAGGTTTAACTAGGACAGTGTATTCTAAAGAAAGTGTATTCTAAAGAAGATTTAAAGTCTTCCAAAAACCTGCACTTGGCAACTTCTGTGTAGTGTTAAGTCAGACACAGCAGAACCCCATGCAACCCTGTCGTGTATGTGAGATCTGTATCTTAATCTTCATTGTAGACAGTCTCAAATCAGACTGCTACCATATGCAGCATTTGAGCCAATTCCTTCAAGGAATTTTAAGCTGATTTATTATATTTCTAAATCTAAGCATTCATCATTCTGCAAACAGCCTAATAGATGACCTATACCTTAACTTACACATTTTACAACGGTCTTCCTCTAAAACTCTCTGCCAACCACAACTTAAACCTATGAAGTTTACTTTTATGTTTTCTATACATTTGGATTAGAAGACCACATTGTATTTTGTTAATATGTTGGTTTCACAGCTGAGATATCATAAGTTTAGCATGGAGTAATTGCTACCATAGAATTGCATTTCTCATTTGCTGTTTCCTTGAACAGCGTCATCTAACTGGCCATGTTTCTGTCATCACAGAAATGGATGCTATTTTTTTCTAAAACAAAATGTAAATTTCAACAATACAAAGCACACCAATGTTTGTATTTACCACTGCTGTACACAGAAGCTCTAACAAACACCAGAGTTGTAAGGGAACACAATGCTCACAATGGAGAAGCAGTTCACTTTAGACTCTTGAGATACCACATACAACAGTAATTAATTTCCTTTTACCAGGCTTTTGAAAAACCAATGCCTCAGTTTCTAGTACACCTGGCAACCACAGCCCAGGTCAACTTGCAGGTTGAGTGAATCTGAATGTGAACTTTGAAAGGAAAATTCATCATATGCTACAGAATTTAAGTTTTCGTTTATTAGAACAGAAAAAGAGAGGTGAAAAGTAACAACAATAACACTGGAACCTGGAGGCATTCTGACACAGAAGAGTTATGAAAAGCAACAAAGTTTTCTTCACAGTACAATAATTCTTAAGGATGGATCAAAAGGATTATTAACCACTGCAACAAAGTATATTTTATCAATGAATGAGATTACTACTTTACTCCCTATATACGGTAACTCGACAACATAACCTAGATCATTTAGGAAACCCACTATCAACAAAATCCTACTCAAGAAATTAAGTCTGCCCCATCTCTACCAGAACACTTAAAACTGTATTTGGGCAGCTAAAACCCAACGTGTTTTCCCAAGTATTATTTTAGTGGGGTTACCTAATTTCCAAAAAGGGTTTTGTCAAAGGAATGTAAGCAAAGGTTTTTTCAGTGAGGCCCATCTCCAACATCTCTTGCAGCATAAAAGTACAGGAAAGACATAATCAGTTGGTGTCACGGAGCTCTACTATGCTTCATACTCAAGTATTTTAAGATCTTCAAGTAGTTCTTTCGCAAGTGCTTGCAGATCTGCATTGCGGCTCTTTGACAGGGCAAGGATACGCTGAAATGGCAAAGTGTCACGCATCTCCGAGGCTGACTTGGCTAATACTTCTGGCTCCAGAATCACAGACTGAAGGAGCCGCAGAACATGAAGACAAACTTCTGTATCTGGGTCTAAAAGTGGGGGAGGAAAAAATCCAGTACTTATTAGAAAAAAGCCCAAACCTGTAGCAGTGCCATTCTTCATCACCGACCACGCAAACAGGGTGTAACTGCAGCTTTGTAATTCACAGCTGCCATTTTGGAGCTGGCTGGCTGGCTCCAGAAAGAACCCAAAAGCAACATCTTTGCTCTCCTCAGCAGCTTATGCTCAGCAGTGTTTGGGAGGGAGAGCTAACCAGGAATCTTTCTCTTGTTTTTCAAATGTTGAAAATGATATAAATCAGAAATTTATCATCTTGAACTTACCCAGTCGTTAGCCAAGATGTACAGTTAAATGCAACCTGATTTAAGAGCAGAACAAGCCATATCCCATGACTATTCAGACTTATAAAACAAACTGACCAACTAATCAAATTTGCAGTAAATCACCAGGCTTTTCTTTCATTTTGTTTTATTCAAGCCTTCAGATGTCTTCAAAGCTTAATAATATATTAATCTTTATAAGACTTTCTGGTAATGATGTATCAACCTTCCAGGTGTTTAATTCAGTCTACATGAAATTGAAATGGGTACTGAATCTAAGCACTGCTGCTGAGGAATGGGTCAGAGAAATGTAGCAAAGACCGTTGACTAACTGAAGCTAGGAAGACGAGGACCAACTCTCTTGTTAAGAACACAGGATGCATTTTTAATTACTGAAACATTAGGAGCATTATATTGTAATTATTCACAACAGTCCATTTACATTTAGTTGTTTAGAGCTTTATCAAAAGGAGCTCACAGAAAGCCCCCTTTTTGCACTTCTCTATTTTGCTTATTCCAGAGGAAAATTTATCATACTTTTATGGCTGAAGTAGTTATTTGTTCCACATGCCACGCATTTTTAAGTGCTCGTCATTCGCAGATCTAGTCTTCAGCAAGCTTCTGACAAAGCCCTGTGCAGAACTCTTCACAAAAATTAATTCAGATCACTTTGAGCACAAAATCACCACAGAGACCAAAATCTCACTGAAGAAGCATATGTGGAGTGCAGCAATAAACCACACTGCACTGAGTCTGAGAGAAGCCTTTGGTGGGCTGAGGCAAGTTCTTTTTTCTTTCCTGGCTTATTGAATACCTTAACACTGGTCACCTGAAAAAGGACTAAGGAGTATTCTTAATTAAAGCATAAATGAAAAGGTTTAAAGCACCCAGGGGAGAAGGCAGAATGTGATGGACAATGAAGACTATGACTTTTAGCATGAAAATGACTGTAATACCCACCAGTACATGGCTGATACGCAATATTAAATACTGTGATACCTGATCTACACCCACAAGCGAGGCACTACCTCTTTCTCCCTCCATTTTCCATCATATATGAGGTTTGTAGGTCTCTTCTACCCTACCTTCTTCCCTGTTTAAAGTGCAAACCTCTTAAGAAAGGAATTCTGTTTCCTCCTGGGAAACTAACAGAGTGGGCTGTCATGTGAGGACAGACAAATTGTCCAAACGCAAACAATAACATGCATTTTCTGATTTTCTATGCAACAAGAATAGTAGCTATCTGGAATACTGGACAACTTCAGGCATCCAAATCAGCATTTGAAAATAACAATTATTAGTGCCACACACCCTTCAGAAGTGGCCATATGGATAGCACAGCCACTCCTATAGCTGCCACCAGGGCTGAAAGCTCTAGGGAGTCTCTTCCGAATCATCATCTCCAGGTAAAATCTGCTGAGTGATAAGCAGCCATAACTCATGAAGAAATGCTGCAAATCAGCCTCCTAGACAGCAGGACTTTATGTCCAGTTCCTTGGGCAGCAACTCTTCAGTGAATCCTTTAAAGAACACTTGGGTGCAAGTTTTCGTTTTCAGATTTATTCTGACATAATGCAAATATGACTAAAAGCCCTGAATTCATCCTTCCAATCCTTCTATTTTTGTCTTCATGCCTCCTAGATGAGTTTTTTTTGTTGTTGTTTTTTCGGATACAACATTCAAACTATGCATGTACCACCTGCTTCCTTTCTCTGTATTTAGTATCATTCTACATTTATACACTAGAAATAGCAGCAACAAAAAACAGCCAAAATAGGTAAAAAGAAAGAAGCTTTTGGGAGTGAAATCCATGGTTCATTACAACCTTCCTCCGTGCGACATGATTCTTCCAGGAAATAAAGCCATTAATACTTCTAATGGCTTGCAGTACTGCTAGGAAGCTTCATATATGTTAGAAGTTATAAATCCCTGGATGAAAAGTGCTTTATTATTAATATTGTTACAGACATCTATGCTACTATTATCTGCAAGTGTTTGAAGGCAATAGAAAGTAAAGAATTGATCAGACAAGTGTTAGCAGGGAAGCCAGCAAAATTAGGATCTGTAGGAGATCAGGAAATTATTTCCAGCTTCATAAGAACATGTTCCAGTATGAGCAAAGAGGTTCTAGGAAGAATCTCCAGCAGCAGCCAGGAAAGCTCAACGGCTTGAGTAACTCAAATGAAGAACAGATTAGGCACTCGGGCATACAGAGAAGGAAGGAAATGATCCTGCACCAGAAGATGACCTAATATGCATTTAACCTCTGATTGCCATTGTTTTGCATGTATTTTGAGATGCTTTGAGTTGCACAAATACATATGCCTTAAAATACACTCCCTTAGGACTACATGTGGTTTTGAGAATACTAATTATTAAAAATAATTATATTTTTTAATAGGATTTTTTTAAAAATACCCTAGAAGTCTTTCCTTTGTCTCTCCAATATTATCAGGTTTTTTTTCTAAATACCCTGTCTAAAGAATACTCTGAAGAAATTTAAGGAATCTTCATTATTCAGCATTATATTTATTTTAATAGTGTCCAGATTTAGTCATTTCTACACTAGTTGAGTAACATTTTGTTTGTACAAGATCAAAAAAATCCTTTAGCTGTAATCAAATCAGTGTATCATATCCTCCCAACAACTAGCACACACATCTCTTCCACTAAAATTTCAAAACTACAATCGCTATTTCTAGGGAATGAGGGAAGAAATCAAGCTGCTTGCCTCAGTTGGGGATCACAAGTGTAGCGTAAGCGTCGCACTGTCATAAAATGCTGATGCAATTTTAACAAGGTATTGAAACTGTTGGAGTTTGCTGACGTTCTGCCAGCTGCCAGCACTACCCTTTGATGTCACTGGCTTTCCAGTCACTGACAAATGCTACTGATAACGTGGACAGATTTTAGTCACATCTGTCGTTAACACCATGCTCTCAGATGAACTGCTCCCTACAGCAGGGTTTAAGTAATTGCATTTCATCAATGCTAAACTGCTTATCTGCAATTGGCTCTGAGTTGTGTGAACTCAATTTACCCATGCCTAAACCATTCCCTGCCCACCTGAAGGCAAGATTTATTACCAGCAAGCTGTTTACAGCTATGTCTGTGTACAACAGTGGTACTTCAAAAGCTTCCCACCACTGCTGTTAATGTCATTCAACTACTGCCTGATTTCATCTAGCATAAAGGGACGACCTGCCACTCCCCCTTTCCTTTTTATGAACCTGTCAGTCTACCTACATTCACAAGTAGACATACTCATGCCTAATGGAGAAAGCCAGGGCCACAGCTTGTCCCATAGAAGATCTCTTTGCATTGCCAATGCTGGCTGAGCTGAGCCAATATCATCATCATCAGTTTTCCAGACATTTTCATAATTCTGATAGGCTGAGGAGACAAGAAGTGTAGCAATACAAACACCATGTGGAGAAGGAGCAGGGAGAACCCTATGGCAGAAAAAAGACTGAGCTTTGCTGTTGCAGTTCCTACAGATGAGAATGCATTTTCTCTCTGCAACCCAGCCCCAGCTCCTGTGTAACAGCTCAACTTCGTTTAGCCTCCTCCCTGGTGAGCTGACTCCCCATGCTGTCAGACATGGAGTTCAGCTGAACAGAATTCCCCACTCTCCTACAGAGAGATGCTTGTCACACTTTTACCAGGAAAATCCTTGAGAGAGTCTGCCCAGATTAAAGTGGTAATTTGGTCCCAATTTGCCTGACTGTCACTTAGGGGCTATGAGTGAAAAGGAGCTTCCACAGATGCTGCTCTGCAACTGGCAGATTTGTGGGTGAGCTGTTAGATATGCTTTCCAGCTCTCATCAATCCAAGCCTGAGCTTCAGAGGATTCCCACAGTAGCTACTGAATGAGAGGAACAAGAACAGCCCAATGTGTTACACTGACAGATGCATTTACCAGAATTACGGTTTCTTAGATATATTCACAAAAGTAGAAACATTGTGCTCCAAAGGAGAACATCAGTTTACATGAGCCTGCTGTCAGGCAGGGTGAGGGTCTAGTCAAGAAACTCCTGCTGAGATGGCAAGGACAGCCACACTGCACCCAGCCAGAGCTCCATCTGGGCAAGTATCATTTGCAGCAGCTGCTTAGAGGGGAGTATGAAAAAGGGCAAGCATTCAGTAGGACTTCCCCTGGCCACTCTTCCAGCCTATCAGCTAACTGTGGTTCAGGGACTTTCTGCGTCAGAGCTGACATCTCTGCATTTAAGAAAATGGCTGTGGTCTTAAAGGGCAATCCTCTTTTAAAGACTAGTTTCGTAGTCTGAGGAGAATGAAACTGTTGAGCACTGGAAGGACTACAAACTGAGGTTTTGATTCATAAACCAAAATTTGTTTTAATACAGACATCAGTTTATAAATAGGAGGTTCTGTTTGTCCAGATGTCTTTTAAATAACATGCTGCCAAGCAAATAACCTGAATTTTCAAAAACACAGCTATAAACCAATTCTAAAAGAAAAGCAAGGAATTAGAAACCTTCAAGGTTAGTCATTAAAAGCAAATATTGAATGTTGCAGGAAGCATTAGTGAAATGAGAATGTGCATCATACAGGCACCTGTAATAGAGATCATGATTTGCAAAGAATTTGGATAAACAAGGTTAGATTTCCATGTAGAACTGCAGTGGAGGAAACTGAAGGGCAAGATCTAAAATTAGTCATAGTTCTCGTCTTTTGTTAAATGGAGTACCAGGAGCAATTTCCCAATTACAGATGAGAAATGTCACTACCATAGTCCGTCTGAATTCCACACTTCCTCATGTATCCAAGGAGAACAATTTTTTAAACTGCATTCAAAGAAAATTGGGGGAAAAACCCCCCACAATCCATCAAAAACCAACACCAGAAAAGAGCCCAGGCCCATTTTCTCCAACATTCATTTGTTGGTAGATGTTCTGTATGACCAAAAATTAAAAACATAAATCTAGTCTTTAATATTAATACTGAGCTGACTGCCACTTCTTATTCTTCAGAAGATCCTTGGCAGAGAAAAGTCCCAGTCTATCTCTTTGGGAATTACAGAATTAAAAGTCTTACTGCATCTACAGATGTAATGCACCAGAAAAAAATATTGACAAACCTCAGGTGGGTTTCTACCCAAAATTATGTAACTTCTTTCCTATTGGTGAGGACAGGGCTTCTTTAAATTTCAAAGTTATGCAAAATCCTTGGCCAAGACATGCACACAGGGAGACCAGCTGATGGTGAAAACTAACGCTGCCTCCAAGATGGGAACAGCTGCTCTGCAAACAAATGGTGCTCTACAAGAAAAGAACTCTAATGATCCCACAAGCTGCTCCATCAACAGAAACCTGAGTCATCACTCACGTGTTTTATGTTGGCACCAAGCTGGGAAGGTAGAGGAAGGCATGGCCAATACCTTTGCAAGAATATAATAGCACCGTAAGCTATTAGGGTATCTTCAGTGATCAGTGTAGCTCATTAAAGGGTGCTCATCTTTTAGACAGAAAAAGGCTGAAAAAAACCCAGCCCACATCATAAAATGTTAAAACAAGAGAGATCTGCCTTGCTTTCAAAAAGTGTGTCAAACATTTGGTTTTCTCCTATTATCACTACAGCCTCCAGCAGAAAGAGCTATTAAGAATTCTTGTTAGCAAGTGGAAGTCATATGAGTTCATTCAAATTTGCCAAAGACAGTAAGTAGGACAAATGAAACCAGTTTGCTGTTAATATTCTTAATCCACTAGAAATCTTTATTAGATTTTTCTTCCTTTCTCTTCCAATCCATGTACTCAATGTCAAGGCATATATCTGCCTCTTCAAAAAGCCTGCTAGACAACCCTCTTTGCTTCAGATACAACAAAGTGAAATAAAGAAAATCAGGTTTATTATTTTCTCTCTTCACTTAATGGGAAGGATATTCTTCTTTAGGGGACAAAAAAAAACTAACCAGAGATTGATACAGCCTCCAGCAGAAAGAGCTATTAAGAATTCTTGTTAGCAAGTGGAAGTCATATGAGTTCATTCAAATTTGCCAAAGACAGTAAGTAGGACAAATGAAACCAGTTTGCTGTTAATATTCTTAATCCACTAGAAATCTTTATTAGATTTTTCTTCCTTTCTCTTCCAATCCATGTACTCAATGTCAAGGCATATATCTGCCTCTTCAAAAAGCCTGCTAGACAACCCTCTTTGCTTCAGATACAACAAAGTGAAATAAAGAAAATCAGGTTTATTATTTTCTCTCTTCACTTAATGGGAAGGATATTCTTCTTTAGGGGACAAAAAAAACTGAGCAGAGACTGAGAATTCAGAGAAGGAATTGGAGAGATTTATCAGCAGCCTACAAGCCAGTGAAGAAAAATGACCTTGATGTATAAGCTGAGGTCATAGACACTTGTAGATTGACAATGGAAAAGCAAACAGGATGATTCTCTGAAAATAAAAAAAAAGTCAGAGGATAATTTCTGGGGCCTTTCTTAGTGGGAATGATGATAAAGCTTACAGAACTGTGGAAAGCTGAATCATCTCCTAAGCCTTAATAAAAACACTCTTTGAAGAAGCTTCCTGCAGGAAGGCAGCATATACAGGATACCCTGCCAGCAGAATGTAGTGCTCTACTCTGTTGTATGGAAAAAACTATTAAGACTTTATGCTGTAGCAGCTCCAGGTGCTTATAAGCTGAATCATGACTAGCAGAAGCTGAAGATTCTGGCCCCGGAAACAGAAGAGGAACAAGTGTAGGAGAAAGCTACCAAGTTTTGCAAGCTGAAACATTTAAAACCAGATTAAATGTAGAGAAAACTCTAGAGATCTCATGCAAAATTATGGGAACAGGATTGGCTCTTGGATCTGACCTCTCATCTGATACACAAACCAGTCAGCCCGCTCCCTTGACAGTAAACAGACTTTCACCAAAGTCAGAAATCTTAACCAGCAGATGTGGTTTATCTGAGAATCTTCCTCCTTTGCTGTAACTGGAGAACTTGATTATCAAAAAGTGAAGGAATTACCCATGCCTGTCCTTCCTTCTACAATCCAGCCATACAAAATTAACACTTTCAAAATGCAGAGTAGCCTTTCAGTTTCTTATTTCCACTAGCAAATGCAAATTAATTATAACTGTGCCCCATTTCATCCTCTTACATGAACTAGGAGCCTTCTTCAAACAATAGACTACATCAAATGATTAGCTTCTTTGTTTTATCACTACATTTAGAAGAACACTTTTGAGAACTCAGGGGTTTTGAGAGTGGTTTGAGTTTGGGTTTTTTTTCATGTGGGTTTTTTTTCTAAAACAAAAGTTTATGTATATATTAACCAAACATACAGTAAAAGGAAAATCTGGACTAATGTTAAATTTCCAAGCATAGTAGAACAAAGGATCATGCATTCACATTAGTTCTCTGAGAATGCAATTTTTCTCACCTATATTTTTTAAAAAAACAACTATGAAACTGGTGTTTTTCAAGAGTCTCACAAGGATTGCTTTATTTTCTAAAAATCTCAGAAAAAAGAGCCACTGGCATTGCAAAGCAGAAAAATCTTGGTGAGAAGCACAAGTAACTACACTTTCTGTAAAAGTTGAGGGAACTGTGAGCAGTACAAGTAGCTTCCAGTTTACCAGCCCAAATCAAAGCATTTCCAAAACTTCAATATCAAATTAATTCTTTGAAAAAGCAGATGTAACCTCTCTCACTTCAGCTGCTGTCAAGTATTTACTAGCTTTATTTAGCACAGTTTTGCATAGCAGCACAGAGTGCTGGGATGGGTAACCTCCCCAGTCCTGTGATCTGCACACCAAAATCTCTCATAGACAAGCCACAAAAACTGGAGAAAGCAAAGAGAGATCAATTCTATGAGCAGTTCCTAGGCAGGATAGCGTCATGGCTCTGTCCTTACTTCTGTCCCCATTGTCCCTTACAAACTGTGCACACAGCTGCCAGCCAAGTCCAACGCACGCTGGCAACGTCAATCTCTGCTGGCTCCCACGCAGGGATTTGAAGCCTCTGAAAGAGCAGAGCCTTGATGTCACTCATCTACCCAACAGTGGCCACGGAAGTCACTGACGTCCTTGCAGCCCTGCACTGGCCAAAGGCAAAGCTGGGAATAGTGTTCAAGCCCTGCAAGTGCAAATCCTATTAGAGCACAAGGCCTCTCTTCAGCTCTCTTCTTCTAACAGGTGAGTGTAGTTACACAGGTTGGCTTCTATCCCCAAAATGTGCCCCAATAGTTACATTCTGTTAAATGGTAGTGATCTCACATGTAGTTTCCTTTCAGTTTTTATTTGAAAATTAGTAGATGAAGACACAGGTGGCTTTTAAATCCACTTGATTAAATTTCTCCATTCCCTATTTTTAATACTACTTCTTAATACTACTATTACTACTAAATCCATAAACTTTATATTAGTGGAATATAACATACAGTGCCAAAAATGTTGTGGGAAATGCACATCTCCCTCTAGCTATTTGCCCTTTTTGTTTACTTTTAATCTGACAAAATCCATACATAATAATTGCTCCTTGGCAGTGCTGGGTTAATGGCTGGACTTAATCATCTTAAAGCTCTTTTCCAACCAAAATGATTCTGTGATAATCAGGTTACAGACTCAAATTTCTCTTTTGTTATTTTTAACACTTTTTGCCAATCTACAACCCCCAAAGTTACAATTTACAAAGTTTTCAGAGCAACTTACCATTCAATAGCCACCAAAGCAAAGGAATAAAACCTGGACTTTCACTGATGTACTTCAAGCCTTTCAAGTTGATACTCACATTGTAAAGTGACATTAGCATTAGCCTAGAATTGAAGGAAAAAAAAAGATGTGATGTCCTTTGATTTCTTTACATGTTTTGGCATCTTTTGCTATTTATGCCAACCATGTACTGATGCAGAACTCTATAATTTCTACTTTGGTAAAAGTGCCTCAAATTATACATAAACCATGTTGTGCATAACCCTGTTTCTACCATTAAATCACATATTTCAAACACATGGAAAAATATCCCAAGCAAAAGTAAGAGAGTGTCATCAATCTCCATGGGATTAACTATGTGAAATGGGCTAAACCAGGACTTGGCTTTACGTGACCATACAACCTATCCAGTAGAGTTTGTAGTGATGATCCTCACTGGGCAGATGATCACCTCACATAAGCTGCTTGCCCTGACAAATAAAAGGGACACTAGGAAACACAGAAAGCAAGAGTGAATACTGAGTACTAGAAATAATGTCAAAGTCTCTGCTTCATTGGTTGTGCAACACTAGGCTTTCCAAATGCTGACCCTGCAGTCAGCTGAAACAGACACATTGTTAATGCTGTCCTCTTTCAAGCACCCTCCTCTTCCTCATGCAAACAGGTGCAGATGAAATACACAGCCAGCGCACAGCAAATACCAGTGTAGTCTCTCTCTGCTGGCAGGAGAAGTTCCTATGCCTACAGAAGCATTTGGAAGAAGGGGATGGCCTCAAGGAGGGAAAAGTAAAGTATTACTAGATGCAGCTCAGCTTAGCACACACTCTTCTCAGATAGACTCATCCCTTCTGCTGCAGGTGGAAGGCAGAGAACCAGCTTGCTCTGCCTGCTCTCCAGCCCCTTGCAGTCAGGCAGGCCTGTACCATCAAGTGAGATCCCACTGTGAAAAAAGTGACTGCTTGTCTCTTAAAATGTCATCATTGACTTTCCTATTTACCCTACCTTCACAAATACAGATTGATGATGTCCAATGTACAAGTGGAACTACTTTTTTCAAAACAGTAACACTGGAATTCAATTTGGCTGTAAACTGTGCTCTTAAGATATATGAACACCAGGGTAACAAGGGCCAAATGGTCCTCTCGCCTGCACCTCTTCAAAACTATTTCCAAATAAAATTTGGGCCCACTCAAGGCTGTAATTTTTATGAATTTTTCCCCAGAAGGAGATTTGTTTTGGTCTTTTATTATGAGAATTGGCATTGAAGGAGGAGAGAACCCATAACCTGTCTTCCAGGTAACAGAAAAGCTTTATGGTTTGACAAATAGAAAACATTTTCTTAACTGAGCATTAAAAAAAACTAAGACAGCAATTCTGACAAACCAGAAACAAGATCGTGCCTTGCACGTTAACATGTAAATGACAAAATAAAAATACAAAAGACCACAAAAGTGGAAATGTTGTTACATTATCTTCCACATTTCTGATACAGGTTTTTAGGGGCTTGGTGGAGAAAATTATTTTTCAGCTAAATGAAGTCTTAGTGGGCTTAACAAAAACTATTTCCATTTTCCTCTAACTTCCAACAGGAATATGACCTAATACTCAAAAGCAGAAAGCATCCGGAAAAAAAAACAAAACCCGCTGACATTAACAAAATAAATTAATGCTCTGCCTCTTTCAAATAAATCAGATCACTGTAGTACCATGAACTTTGAGCCAAGAGGCCCCTGATGAGCCTGGAAAAAGAGCTGCTCTCTGGAGTCAAAAGTTGTCTTACAAATTATTTCATCCTTCTAGCAATGTTCTCCTGTTCTGCTTTTTATGCAGATCATCTCTACAGATGTGGAATAGCTGAGGGGAGAATGCATTAGTGCACTTTATGATGTGCTATGATGGATGTTACTGCTTTTTTACTTCTTTTCAAAGATGGTAACACACAAGTCAATTTTCTGGACAATGGGAAGATGAATGACCAGAGCTCTCCTAACCTTTATGGAACATGTCATCATACCCACGCACAGCAGGGTGCCAGGTTGCATACAATACAAATACAGAGAAACAGGAATTGGGTAGAACAGTCTGAGGCCATCTTGATGGCTGCTATGTCACAAGACCAAGAAAAACCTGCTCATCACTGCACTGCCACCTCTTCCAAACAGGAGAGAAATAATGCTATTCCAAATGAACTTCACACCTCACATGCAATTCTCAAACGAGTTTTCATGGCTTAAGTTACTATGCCACCATCAGACCTTCAGACAGTCTCCATGCACACCTTCAGAAAGCAGGAACAGGAAATAATACAACTCAGTTCAGCCTGCAATGAGGCACAACTTTTATTATGTGCTGCACCTTTGTGAGTTTGATCACCTAGGCTCTTAGCAGCTGGAAGAAGAAATAGCAGATTATTAAATGCTCTGTATCAGTGGCCAACAATAAGCAGGGAGGGGTGCTGTGGAACTGAATGTGCAGCTTGTAAAGCCCATACACTCCTTATTACACAGGCTCTGCTGCTCTTACTTGGGTTCCAGAATCCAAACCCTGACAAAGGAGGACAGCCAAAATTACCTACAATCAGAACGAAAGTGTGCAAAAAAACAGTATCTTATAATAGAAAGTGTTAGCATTTCTTGACAACGCCACTCATCCTTAATCTGTTTGACATTTGCAGTTAGAAATACAGTGACGTAAAAAGATACTGCTATGTTTGTATTTTTATTTTACTTGTTTGCTTTGTGCAGACAACAGGGACTGGTGGTGGTGATCCAGGGAAGTGCTGTGGTTTTGGAGTGTCAGAAGACGACACAACCCACCTCACAAGCCATTGTAGTAGCATATTATTACTAGTTAAACACACTCCCCTGAGCATAACAGAAGCATTTCCAGGCCTTTTTATATCACCTTTACTGCTAGAATTTGCACATCCCAAACAAGTATTTTTTGTGAAAATTATTGCAGAAGTGCTTATTGAAGCAAACCCAACACATACAATTACTGGATAAACAATATTTTCTGTTTGGTTTCTTGTTTTTTTTTAATTGGAGGGTTTTTTAGTTTGCACTTTGTAGTCTTCCTATCAGGTAAGACAAATTTAATTAATGTATTGTACTACTGTATCTGTCAAAGCTTTCTTTAAAATCTAGAACTAAAAGCACAACTAAAGCGCCTTCTCATCTGCTTAATGCACGAGAACAGTACATAAAATGCACTAAAAAAGTACCTATTTTTACTGGCTACGTTGGATGGCTACATAAACAAAATTAAATACTCCTAACAAGTTAACTAAAGTTATGAACAATTGTGTAAATGCTAACTACTTGCCTAACAATTACAAATGTTGAGCAAATACTACACCAACGAGAAGAAAACCTAGTCTTCCACACTACTGCTATTTCAGAAAGGCAAAGACACCCAAGACATTTCAATCCCAGCACTCCTGTAGATGCCTTGGGTATCCTCTCTTAATCATCTCTGATACTGCTGTGTGTAGAATGAGACTCAAAGTTTCCCCCGATTTGTGACACAATAAATAAAAATATTTTTGAAAATGCAGAAAAGCATTGTAAAACCTCAAAACTGAGCAAAGTACAAACATATTCTTGCAAATAACACACCAAGTGCTTTCTTTCACAGATTTAAGTTGACGAGGTCGTTCCCTGTAGTACCAGGGTGATGTTTTGAGAAAAATACATTACATTTCCAAAATAAAGATATTTTCATCCATGAGGTATAGTCTTAAAAATGTGTCTGTATGTATGTATGTATATGTGTCTAAACAGTATTTAGGATGACTCCAGAGTAATCTATACATAACTTTGAAATTTTCTGTTAACTATCCAATCATCGTTTTTTTTGAAGTGCCTTATGTTCCTTACAGTAGGAAGGAAAGGGACTTCTTGTGACTCATTTTCTTGTGAAAATCATTATTTAGGATAAACAAGCAGCTAAAAAGCCTTACATGCAGAGAACAGTTTAAAAACAAAACAACCAACCCCAAACCCCTTCTTTGGTAGGCTAGGAGAGTGGAAAGTCCCCCAAAAGGTCAGGAAAGAGAGATCTGGTGTTAGTAATGGGTTTTAAGAACTGAACAATGACAAGACATATAGGGAGCTTGTAGATAAAAAAGCAACCTGACCATGGACATGGAAGACAAACACAAGGGAAACATTTTGCACTAAAATAGTTGAGGAAATTAGAATCCCTTGTTCCATGACAAGGCCAGGAAGAAATCTCCTTTCTGGCATTTACTCTTATGTCATAATATAGCTTTTTTTTTAATCAAATGGCAAGTTCAATGTAAGAAAAAATATTGTTTGCTCTGTGGAACATCAGAGAACTCTATCACTGACTGGAATTCAAGCTATTGTAACATATGCTTAATATTTGTCACTTATCAAATACGTTGTGCAACCTCTTTTTTAAGCTTCACTCAATTTGTAAACTTAAAAGGCTGGCCCCTGCTGAATCCCTAGCCACTTCATGGGATTGCTTTAGCTGTATTTTATCAGTGCTGCTATATGGTAGCCAAGTTTATATGATCATGTGTAATTCTTCTGCGAAGCAGGCAGATTTTGAAATGTAATTAAAAAACACTCAGAACATCAATTCAAAAGGAAAGCCCTCAAATCCAATTACTTTGTCCAATTACATTAATACAATCGCAGATTATAAAAATTAATTTATCTGGACCCACAGACACACATTCACTTGAAATTCAAAGTGTGTGTTTGTGTTCATGTTTGTGTGTGTGTTTAGGAACACTCTCCTCTCCTCCCAAACCTAAGTCCTCTCTTGCTACTTCTCTTTTCTGTACAGATTCTGAAGTAGTATAGGCCCTCTTTTTATGTGTTGGGTTTTTTTGTGTTGCTAGCAAGCACTTCAGAGGGCAACTCTTTCTCCCTAACACAGGCTGAGGGAGTGATTGTCTGACAGCACCATCTCCTTCCACTGACTGTGGGAAGAAGCCCAGACAGTTAGCAGATACTTCAAATCGAGCTTTCTGATAGCTGAGGTTAGGCAAGATAAAACCTGTCTGAAGTTAAGACCAGGACTGATTTCATGCCTATCAGGTACAAGTTGCCTAAATGTGTGCATGGGTGCAGTCATGCTGCTGTGGCTGACAGGGCTGCTGTTTGTCAGCTGAGCTGTGACAGTTGGCTTGGGTATGAATTCTTAGTGTATGCCTCCCTCCACCCTCTACCCTCCCACTTCCCAGTTTATGAAATAAAGTCACATTGGCTTAAGCCATCTTCACAAACAAATCAACCAGGTGTACAGGGCAAGTGCCCACATCTTAGCAGATGAGCAAGTGCTTGTTAAGTCATGGTAATTTGCTCACTTAAGGCCATATAACCTCAGCTTGTAACAGTTCTGAGAAAAAGGCAAAGGGAATAGTTTATTTTCTCTCTCCACTAGCTGGAAAGTACAACTTTCCCAGCATCTGAACTGTGAACGTGGCCTTTTCTTTACAATGCTGTATCACAACGTCCCTTTATAGGCTGCACCTTTTACAAACATAAATACATGGTGCTTCTGGTGACCAAGTAGCATAAACTAATTTAATTATTGCTTTTAGCAGATACATAACACACTTTTTACACTAAGCACATGCAGTATTTTACAGACAGTCTTCATATTGCAAGGGAATAAATATGATTCCACATATCCTACATTCTCTCTGCTTTAAAACTTGACCTCATACCTTCCTTATCTGACCCTAAACCCATGACCCTCTGCTAAGATAAAGTGCACCCATGCTCATGTCTACAATATTATGGTGCTTAAGAGACTTCTGAAGAGACACAAAACCTGGACAAAGCTAACCTTGTAGCCAAGCTTAGTATATCCACAAGGAATGCTACTGTGGAAAGTTTCCAAAAACTGTTTCCTCTCCAGGAAAGGAAATAATGGGAGTGGGGAAAACGGCTGTCATTACTGTGACCTCCACTGCAAGATAATGCACTTCATCTGAAAGGAGAAGACAAAAGTCATCTTACACTTTAAACTTGGTACAGAGTCCTGGCTTCATGTGTCCCAGGAGGTGCATCATTGTGTCCAGTAATTCACAATTTGAACTAACTAAGAACTCACGGCCACATGCCAGCGCAGCCACATCTGTGAGAGAACAAAAAATACCACCATAAAAATCATGTTTCAAACAGAAGTTGATGCTTATTATCGTGACCACTAAAACAATAGGTCAGTTGTGAAGAATGAAGTATGGCATCTGTATAAACTTGAAGCTGTATTCATCTACATAGCAAATAACGAGGCAGAAAATGACACTGGTCAAACTCCTTCATAATTCCACTTTGGTAATTAAAATATTTATTCAGGTTGGCCAGTATCCTAATAGCAACACAGTGAATTACAAAACAAAAGATTGGATTCATCTGCAAATACTGTGAAACAAAATTTACCATTATAGGTCCCACCTGAAATAAACAAGACAGCAGATTGTTTTATAATTGCTCGATCCAATATTCCTGGCACGTTACACAACCAAAACACTCATGGTCATCTACTCAAAAGCTCTTTTCCTACCTCTCTGCAAGTACTGCATCATTTATGCACAAACCAAAAGGCAAGAACATTTCCACAGACTACCACTCCAAAGCAGACTTTCCCTTACACTCGACCCTTACTTTGCTTATGTGCAAGAGGTATCTTCCAGCAACCCAAGCTTCTGTGTACTGTGCAACTGGCTAAGCCTTCTCCAAATGAGCGAAGTGTGGTGTACACAACTAGTGTCAGAACATTGTTCCCCAGACTACCATTCAGCACAAGTTTGAGGATTTGCCACATGACACAGTTCTTCCATGCAGCCAGTTTTCCTCTCCCCTATGCACCAGGATGCCTTTTTAATCTCAGAAGGAGCAGTGGTACTATGGACATGGCACATAATTAAAGACTGTAACAACATTGTTGTAACACATGGGGCTGTGTTAAGACTGCACTGAAAACCTCTGATGTTTTCTAACTTCTGGATACTTGGCAATTCATTATCTCCTCATTATTATTCTAGTGTGATACTACTTTAAAGCTTAGCTAGGAAAATTAAACTGGCACCTTGTAAATCATTCATCTGACTGCAACCTTTTTAACATTTGAGTTCCAGCAACCCATTTCTCAAATCACAAAGACAGAAATTTGGGGAACATCAAATTTGCCAGCAAAATTTATATCAGCTTCAGTGAAGCAAGATTTCATTCCACCATCCTGATTCCTCTTCAGGCAGAATCCCAACACACACTCCCTCCCACCCCAAGCCTTAAAACATTTCCTTTGTTCAGACTTGACTTTTGCATTGCTTTTTAGTTTTTTTGTTTGGTTGTTGTTTTCAGTAAAGCAACAGGAGAGAAATTAATCCCACCTTGGTACAGTGGCATAATGCATCACATACTGTTTTTATTACAAAATCTTAAATGGCACCACAACACCTAAAACAGCACATTCAAAAAAGCTGGTCAATGCAAGATTCAGTTACTTGTATAAATACCCACTATTTCATCTATCTTGCATTATGTCGTTAATAGTGTCATCTTAACTGTTGCTTGGCTTCACAAAACTGCAGATGACATATAGACCCCATTTCTCATAGTCTTTAAAGCCAAAGGAAATCATACTAATATAGATCTCTGTGCCCCTACTTATTTCTTGACCCTAAAAAGAATTGTTTAGTATGGAAATCAGGCTTATTAACTTTTACTTCTCTTAGCACTATGGACTGCGGACAGTGAAAGTGGTTCCATCTGACAGCAATAAAATTGTTAAGCAGTTTCACAATGCTGAGGACATACCTTAAGATAGGGCTGATCTACTAGCATCATCTGCAATTCATACATCTCGAAGATGTTAGCATTCCTGATGATTCAGAAAGTAAATTGCTTGACATTTACAAGGCAAGCATACATGACTAGTAAAATGGCACTTGTTTTACACCAGATTGAAGGGATGTGTTAGGGAATTTCAGAACTGAATGGCTCCTACCCCTCTAATCCTTAACTGTGTCACAGCCAGCACAACCCGTCACAGAAGTGTCAATGACAAAATCTACTAGGAACTTTAAAAGTCACCCATGATATCAACATTGACTAAATACCTGGCTTTGAAAAGCTGTACTTATGGCAGCATGTGTAAGTCAATACAGAAATTCACAGTACCCACGTAATGCTCTTTGAGATAATATTAACTTACTTGTTACAATCCCTGCCAAAGCCAATACAAACTGATTTTCATCAGAATCCAAATCCTGCTGTTTCATGTCTTCACTTAATGACTTCACAAAGCTCTCCATGGTCTGTGCAGTGATTGTGAAAAACTTTACTGCTTTACTCTGCAATCACGGAGGAAGAAAACCAATTATACACAGTACACCAACTACAATTACTAGATGCTACAGTAAAACTGGCCAATATGCAAAATTTCTAAAGCATCCAGTCACTAAAAAAAGAACAGAAATTAGTAGGTATGCACTCAGTGACATGTTTGGGTCCCCTAATATTTGAAACCATTACCTCAGAATAATACGGGAAACTACCCAATGTTACATTTATTTGTAAAACTCTATCACTGCACATTCACCTCCTAAACCTACAATAATAGAAGTAGTAATGCTTATTTTCAAAACTAAGGATATCCCTTCACTTTGCAATAGCTGCATCAGTTGTTCCACATTTACCTGGGCTACTGCTTTTGTCAAAAGCCTATCCAGCTGAAGACCAGAGAGCAGCCTCATGTAGTGACTTGATATGAACTTCCTAAGAAAACAAGTTAAATAAAAGAAAAAAAAAAAAGGCAGAATTCCACTGGATCCTAACAGGATTCAGGATTCAAATACACCATCAAGAAGAACTGGCATACTGGAGGAAAGTGGGAAAATAATAGGATGGAGAACAACTGGTTATGTACTTCTTTAGAAAAGGAAACAGAGGTCTCTCCCTGAGTCACAAGTTGAATTAAGTCAACAATGTCACTTGAGAAAGATGATCACCACACCAGAGCATACAAGCAGGAGTACAGCCTATAATTATGCTGCACAGGCTTCTACACTCAGCTGGAAAACTGCTCCATTTGGGATATCTTGGTTGAAGAACCAGCCACCTGGTACAAAGCTCTGGGCAGGTCAAAGAGGCTGGTCAGAGGCACTAACAGAGGCAACAGAGGAGGATAGAGAGAACTGTTTCTGTTTATTAATGATTCTGACCCGTAAAATTGTAACATTGATGTAACACTATTTTGCACAAAGGATGCTGGTTTTCATAATAAAAATAGCATAGCAGAGAGCCTATAATGCTAGGTTTGCTACTGTCTTTAATAATACTGCCAATTTTTTCACAAAACAGCTTAAACTTTCAGTCATTCCTGCCAGTAACCCAATGGGACAGCCAGAGAAATGCCTGAACAGTTATTAATCTTGCAAAATTACTGAAAATTTTAATATTTTGTCAAAACTACTAGTTTCACAGTATGTGCAAAGTTACTGATAACATTTATTCTTCCACTGCTGCACATTCACCACATCAAAGATGTACACTTCCTGTGGGGGTGACTCCAGCACCGGGATGTGAAAAGCAGGATCAGGCAATACCCAGCATCTTCACAGATGATTCTGTGTTCCCAGAAAAACATGAATTAAGAAATTGTGGGGAAAGAGAATGGGGAAAAGTGCATGTGTGCACTTCTGCCTGTGCTGAATGTACTTTATTACTTATTAAGGACACCACATCTCAAAGATGGCAATTCTAACGTAAGAAGTGGCTGGAGTTCAAGAAGCAATTGGCCAGCAATGTGCACTTGCAACCCAGAAACCAACTGCATCCTGGGCTGTATCGGATGAAGCACGGCCAGGAGGTCGAGGGATGTGATTCTCCTCCTCTATTCCACTCTCGAGACCCCACCTGGAGCACTGTGTCCAGCTCTTTGGTCCCCAAAACAAGAAGGACATGGAGCTGTTGGAGCAACTCCAGAGAAGGGCCATGAAGATGACCTTAGGGCTGGAGTACCTCTCCTATGAAGACAGGCTGAGAGAGTTGGGGTTGTTCAGCCTGGAGAAGAGAAGGCTCCTGGGAGAACTTATAATGGCCTTCCAGCGCCTGAAGGGCCTACAGGAAAGTTGGGGAGGGGCTTTTTACAAGGGCATGCACAGGAAATAAGCACAATCTTCTATGTGCCAGCCTCTTGAGATGCCACTGGTGAAATAGCCATTGATTAACTAGCAGTGAAGTCTGAGGAGATGGAGCAGAGACCAATCGAGTTTATAAATAGCAAACATTACGTACTCTACAGTCTCTTACTAGCTTTACAGTATTTTCATGGGACTGAAGAATGTCTTGCCCACAGACGTCAAGGTAAGGACAGTTCTGAGAGCAGCCATTAAGGTGCTTGTTCTCAGATGGTGCCATGAGCTCTTTGGTCTCCAAGTAACTCCTGCATGAAAACATCAGTAAACATGCAAAAATGCTGCCATAAAATATAAAGTCATTTGTCATCACAGCAGACAACTGAAGTAGCAGACCACCTTGTAGGATCCAAAATTTCTCACATTGAAACAAGCCTTGATGTTGTTCTGAAACCAAACCTTCAGTTTGTATTTCCATGTAAGAGCCCTGTCCTGTTGAAGCTTTCAGCAAGACATCTAAAATAATCTTATTGGAATTAATTTACTTCTATTTGGGCACACATAGGTAGGCATTCTTGAAAACTCTCTCATATTGCTTCTCTGGATGTCTCTCCAGAAACACCAAGCATGCGCAGAAACAATAGTCATCTCCCCCCTACTACCTTGAAAACTATTTGCGCTACATTTCAAATTTGCTGCTTGAGTTTTGACTCTCCCAACCCATACAACACAAATGGTATATTGACTGAAATGACATTTGGGACTAATCTGCATGATAGATCTGTATGAAAGACCTACTTCTGTTTCTGAGCAAAGAGTGAAAAAAGCTTGAGCATTGTCACCTAAGGCGTGGAATTTTTTTCATTGATGCCACCCTCTCCACATGCTTCAATATGAGCAACAGCTTCAAAGCACTCTTGATGTGCTTATACATTTCTGTAGTTCACTGCACCTTCTCAGGGGACAGGGGAAGATGTTGCAAGGTACGACTTATCCAAAAATAACCCAAACCAAAAACCTTCTATGACAAATCTCCATCATGTTTTAATGACCTGACTCATTGCCAGTTGCAATCTGTGGTTGATGGAATGCCATACAATCCATTTACATTTTTCCATGTTGTGGAAATGTTATTGCAACTCCAGGCATGCTTCTTATCATGTGCACCATCACGAGAAAATGATGCCCAAAAATGTTGCTATGGCCTTCACCAGTTCAATGGGCTTCAATGATTGCTAGGAATAACTTTAGCAGAAGTACTTGGTATTTCAAATATGCGAAGAAACAAAGGTATTGCATCTTCATAATTGGGCTTTTTACCTTTGAACAAATGATCATGTATTGGTTTTGTTTTTAGTTTATTCTACTTAATTTTCATACTTAAGACCGTTTTCAACAAGGCTTCCACTAACTTTGCTCTCATCTTGTAAAATACAGCCATTTTCATCACTGCTAGCATTTTGTGGGCAACATACCATTCCAAAACTGTTTAACAAGTCAAGAAACAAGGGCTAGTCACTAAATATTGTCAAGTCGTATATATAAACTGTTCTGAAAATATGGAATGTAGTTTTATACTGTTTTTGTTGCTATATGGGGCTTTGTACTACCTGCCTGTGTGTCTTTTTTTTTTATTTAACTGCTTTATACAGTGTATTTAGAGACTTTTTTCCCCATAGTAACAGCTGCTGCTTGGCTCTTGAATCATCAGAATTTGTCACCAAAATTATCACTGTACAGCTTTCAATATAAGGTAGCAATTGTATCTTGGTGCATGTATTCACTCAGCTGTTCATTATGCCACTGAAAAAATCAAGCCAGAAGAAACTGTGGCATCAGACTCAGAGTTAATACAATTCCCTCTCGTGTTGGCTGTGACAAGAGTGAAAATCTTATTTTTATCAGGCTTGTTTTCTCATCCCTCCTAATTCCATCAGCTGCATTTGGCAGTGAAACTGTTAGTTGTACTATTACTACTATCTGTAACTGTTGTTGTTTTGGGTTCTTTTCAAGTTAGCTACCTGTCCACATTTAATACTGAAGATTTAATAAGATTCACCAGATGCAGAGCAGCTAGGCTCTCTAAATTTCCAAGACTCATTATAAAGTATTAAGGCAGCACAAAGATTTAAATAAGTTGAGAATGGATGGATCTGTCTTTTTTCCATGGAAGTATCACATCCAAGCTCTCTACAGGCATGGGAACTGCTGCACATGCTCAAGAATTATTTTCTTCTCCTGTTGGCTTGCAAAGATATTTACATTTTGTTAACTGTAGCCTTGCTTCCAGTGTAACTACAAGGTGGAAAACAGATCATTCTTGTTTGGTCATGTAATAATTCATTACTGCATTTATTCCCAGCCTGCTTCCTAACACTTTATAGTTCCAACATTTCTTAAATGAGAATAGATGCTTTCCCAAAGAATATACAATTTAGGGAACATTTTTGCTGTCCAATTAGGTTCTGAAATATATCCTTATACTAAAATGTGTTGCAGCACAAGGTCCTTATTTTTAAAGCCCTAGCAGCATTATCACCAATACATATTCACCTGTGATACTTACTCCTCCTAGAATGCTTTTAACAGCTTCCTCATTGTTGGATACACCCCACAACAATGTACACACTGCTGCACCCATTTCTGTGCAATACTCTGCTTGCTGCAGGAGCTGCTGCTTTGCCTCATTCAGCTGCTGGCGGAGGTCTAGTTTTTCCTGTAATAACAGAAGGAAATTTTGGTTGTGCTTCATATCAGCCAAAACAAGTTTCTAGGCTACGAGCCAGAACAAGTAACATCATGGCCATATATGCAATGGGAGGAGGGAAGAGTGTGGGGTGGCAAACATGCAGCAGATGCATACCTTCTTTCCTGAGCTATATCTTAGTAGAATACATTGTGGAAGCTGACAGTAACCAGAAGCCTGTCCACAAGGTCAGACCAAGTGATCCACCGAGACTGAATGGCACCTAAAGAAGTCTGATAGGAGAGTCTACTCCTCCTAAGTAAATAGCTACTTGTCTTTTTAAGAGAGAAGAGATTTCAGCATCAGAGATCAGCCTTTCCAGATACCTTACAAAACATACTGGAAACACCTTTAAAGAAAGGGAGGGCAGTTTGTTTTTTTCAAAACAGACTTGTGCCTTAACCAAC
This sequence comes from Chaetura pelagica, assembly GCF_000747805.2. Lineage (NCBI taxonomy): Eukaryota > Metazoa > Chordata > Aves > Apodiformes > Apodidae > Chaetura > Chaetura pelagica. Next base: position 2,510,299 of record NW_009951950.1, on the reverse strand, counting down.
ACGATCGAGTTGCTGGTTATCTAGGATAAACACTGGTGTCTCTTCCAATATTTTCCTATTGACACATTCCTGATCAGCAGCAGCAAAGTAAAACAGAGCCCCTAGAAAAACACAGCTAAGTTTTGAAGTTTAGAGGGCATTTTACCAAGAAAGCCCAAGCACCATCATGCACCCTTTACTGAAGTGAGCTGCTCAGTGGTCCTTGCCACTGAGCATAAAGGGAGAAAAGAGGAATTCAACACAACCAGGGCACAACTTCAATTTGGCAGTACTTCTTCCAGTCACATGGGAAGTTGGCCAGGAGAGTATCATGAGATTAGGTATGATTGTAGGTGTCACTGGCTTCCTGCCAGCTGCCAAAGGGGTAGTGTAGCTGCTGCACTTCTCAGCTCAGAGCTAGTGTGGACAGTGGGATCAAGGAAGAGATACCACAGTCTGCAGTCTCTCAGGGTGGGTGGGGGCTTTCTGCTAACTCTGAGGGAGGTGGTATTAAGATAGTGCTGCAAGGAAAGATAAGGCTAATCAAGAAAAGTGAAGGTAACTCAAGTATTAAAAGAGAGAGAGAATCGCAGATTATACTATGTCAAAAGAACAGAAGAATCTTGCTCTGTCCATGTTGTGTGCACAGGATTTTCAGATTCACAGCAGAAACACCCTTCTCAGCCCAGCCTGGCCTGTGTGGTTAGTCAGGACAAAGTCTGGGATACTGAGAAAGTATCTTCTCTATGTCAATTTTGAAAAACAGTAAACAGAACTTCCAACCATGTATCCCCATCAAGGTAAGTTAAAATAAGTATCTTGTCATTTTAGGGTTCACCTCAATGTTTTGTGTTAAGGATTTGGAAAGAAAAGAACCATAAACTCATCTGAAAATTTACATAACATGACATCAACCAATAAAAAGATGCTTGTACTCTGTCATCAAGTACCCACCTAGCTTCCTGTGTCACATCTGACAACCTGATTTGCATTGCTTTATCCTGCTGCTAGCAAAACACATAAGTTGGGATCTGTAAAGTTCAAATTGAATTTATCAAGCAGATTTCTGTGCATGTTTACTCTCTGGAGTCTCTTTCACCTTACAGTTTAATATATGCAAAACACAGATATTTTGCTGCTGACCCCCTAGGCAGAAAAGTCAGGAAAAGCTTCTTATTTCTTAATACTTTGATCTTTTTTAAGCAAGTTAGCCAAAATTTACCTTTTGCATAACTCACTGCTAGACCTATCAACTTTCCTGCCACCATATGCATAAACAAAATGTCCACAGGCACCTTCCTGTCTCACTCCATATTGTCCCTGTCTTTCTTTTCTGCATGGTCCTTGTCTTAGGAAAATATATCTTTTAAGATATTTTATTTGCATTTGGGTGCCAATACTGAATAGTAAGACATAAAACTCAGTAATACCAAAGCAAGATCCCCCAACAAGGATGCAAAGCCAGCACAAGAAATGCCAGAATTTTTAATAGATCAAAAGCAACATCAGAACAAAGGTATTAAGCAAGGAAAACAAAATAGTACATGCAAGAGCCAGGAAAAAATAAGGAGCCTGCAAAAGAAAATAACCTAGCTGGAAGCAACACTCCTGAGAGCTCACATCACAAAGCAATCACTGTGCTGTGCAACACCACCATCTTCAGGAAAGAGTACAGGCACAAGAATACAGCAGTGCTTAAGTACATAAATATGAAGAGACAGACAAAGAAGATGTTAGCCAAGAATAACATGGGCACTTCAAGTTTTACTCAGGTTCAGAAAGCACGGCAATTCCATAATCAGTGATGCAACACTGCACAGAAATTTTGGAATGCAAGATGTTGATTCATGACCGCTAAGCACTGCTCAGCTAGAAAATGTGTTTATTTTATGTTTGTTTCAGTGAATCATTTCCTTTTCCTTCAGAAGATAAATAGAAAATAATTCAGGAACTATATACAAGGATGTCTATAGAAGAACAGCAACGAAATAAGAACACCACACAGTTATTAACAGGAAGAAAAATCACACGTACACATACACCACCTTCTTTTATCTCAAACAGCTAACAAATTTCAGAATCTACACAAGCACAATCCACTCAGACAAATACACCTTTGTGGCGTTTAACAGAAGCCATTTAGACAACCAGTATGTACTGTACAACAAAGATATGAAGAGCTTTAGTCAGGAACACCAATACAACTACTCTTAGTAAACTATCCATGCTTTAGGTAAAACTTTCACCCAAAAGAAATCAAAAACCTAAACCACCTGTTACTTGTTTTGCAATAATATTCATGCTAAGCATGAATAAAGGGTGAGACCCACTTCACTAATATCTAAAGCAACAACATTAAAACTTAAGAGATTTCATCCTGGATGCTTATACAACTAAAAACCCAGGTGCACAGCAAAACTAAGCAAGAACCTATTGCCAAACTGCATTAGCTGTCCCATACCTATTTTAAGGTAAGGAATATCCAGATAGACAAATATTTCATCATACTTTACATTCATACCAAACTTCATTCCAGAATGACTTGCCCATGCAGATGTGCCCTAAGACTGCATGCCTGAATTCTTCATTTGTTCCTTTTCAAAATAACTCCTGTAGATTCATCTCTCTTTATGCAATTCCAAGGCTGACAGGTGCTAACTCTAGAACCCCAATGAAGTGAGCTTCTGCTGACTACTGAGGACAGCTGTCAGCTCTGAGGAAATGAACAACAAATATTCACAACTCCCTCAAAAATTAAGCCACTGGCCTGTGTGATCCTACTTGAACCCCAACAGCTTCACAGAAGACCCACAGTCTGACAAGTCACCATCTTTGCTATTCCTTCATTGCTAAGAACCTCTCCTCTCATATTCACTAAATACAATATTGACAGAGTAAAAGGAGCCCTGTAATTGTTCTTTGACTCATAGCTGTACATGGCAACTGGATCAATAGGTGCATTGAAAAAGACTATTAAAACTAAACAAAGTTACACAGCTTACAGCAAACCAAAAGAGAAGCCAGTTTCATTCTGTACATGTGTTGCTTACATTATCGTCCGTTGCCCTTTTTTGAAATACTTTATAGTTACATCAAATTCAAGAGAACTGATTCCATGAAGGACCTTTTGATACCAGCTACCCCACAACCTTCACATATATCCCATGTTTTACTTCAATATTTTAATATAAACAAAATGGTAACGGTCGATTTTTAACTTTGCACAGATCAAAACAAACCCTGCTGAGAAGACTGCAATGCAACCCTCCACCTCACACATCTATGCAGGTATGCAAGAGTTATGTAGGGAAACAGGAGACAAACTGTCAGCTGTACCTCTATGTGTACACACTGAATACTTTTTGGTACTGTATGGTATTATATTTTGCCTAGTTAGAATATTGATCCTTTTGCTCTACAAATATCAAAGGGGGAAAAAAGCATCACTTCTGAACCTGTAGGTGAGCAATGTACTCAACACCTGACTATATGAGTAGAAAACCCAGGTTGTTTTCAGGCTGAGGATGTATTTAGTGACATGAATATGAAAACCTGATCACTATTGCTTTTGTTCTTGAAACTCAAGAATACAGATACCAATACTCCTACAGCAAATATACCTTCTTCTCTCTCATACAATCTGCCTGGGCAGTTTCCAGACGGGCTTTGAAGTGTTCACAATCCATTTTCAGCTGCTCTATTTCCTCCTCCTTTTTCTCCATGTCTGTGATAGGATAAATCAGATAAACGAAGCAGTAAGTTATGACAAACCGACTTGCACTAAAGAATCCATGAACATTAATTAGGTCCTTCAAATATTTGGTTGTGTTACACCACCTCCTTGTGGCTAAACTGCGGTATTGTACTATGCTTCATTTAACTTCTTAAAGACGCTAAATGAACATGGTATTTCCAATTTAAAATTGGGAAAGACTGAAAGAATCACATTTGGCTGCTGAGTAACTGTGTGTCGATATGACACCATTCTGGAGCTGGGCTACAGCTCCTCGGGGATTTAAAAAAAATAAAATATTCAGTTTTCTACTTCTTTGTTTTCAAGATGGTTTTCATGTCTAGTATCTGTATCAGTGAATATAGTGAAAATTTACAATGTACAACTTATTTTAATAGTAAGAACAAAATACAACATTTTAAATTAATGTTTCTAAAATATTATAAGAAATTACAAACTATTTAAACATTATGTAATTGATAAACAGATTTTACAATTCCCTTAAAAAAATAATCTCTGTTTTTATCATAAATACTTTCCAATTTAGACATTGTATTTTAGTAAATGGAAATCAAGTGAAAAGTTAATCAAGTGAAATTGTATTTCATGATCATGAGGTCTGTTTTTAAAAAATCACTGTGAAGGACATTTTTAACAGTGGCTGTGTATTGTATATTACTTTAAAAACCATGGCTCTGGATGCTTAGGATTAAAAAAATTCCTGAAAAAAAGGAAACACACTTAAGTAATTCCAAAAACTAATGCCCAAACAGCATCGGCTGTAATTTTGGTTAGCTTAATAACATGTTACACCCCACTTCAGTGCCATACCCTTGGTCACGTAAGTATAGCCAATGGCTTAACACCCTTCAAATACTTTCCCTCACAAGTGGTCAATATTTTTTGGTGTATTTACCAAAAAGCATATCAAATTCAATTGTTTAAAAATAACATAATTTTTAAAACAGTCCTTATTATTCAAAGGCTTTGGGTTAGTTTTATTTAGTAATTCTACATTATTTGGAACTAAATTCCTTTCTTTTTGACAAAACATTATCATCTCAAATACATACACATTGCTTTGATAGCAGGTATAAGAGAAGATATTCTAGCTACAACCAGCTTTTGTAAAGAGGTGGAACTATTTACACTCAGCCCTTCCATGATTCTAACCCCTCAACAGTAAGACTTTTTAACAGAAACCAAAAAAGCAAGGCAAGGGCCACTCCTAGGGAACAAGCATGTAAATAGGCATCCTCTCCAAGCACTCCAGTCTTTTCAACCTGCAATCCAAAAGAAAAGAATGAAGGGGAGAATGGATCAGTTGAGTTTTTGAGGAATAACTGGTCAGCAGTAAGAAACTTTCTTTCCTTCCATCAAGTAAATTCAGTCTCCTGGACCTACTACCATGTGGGTATTGGTTTTAAGCACTTGATGGACAGATGTCTCAAGCCAGAGTAGGATATGCTCTGCTTACCAACGGCAGACTGAAAAACCGTGTATCCTTGCCAGGTAAGTATATCCAGTGGAACTCAACTCCCAGTGAAAATCTCGCTGTAAGGAAACAAGCTCTCCAGCCTTCAAAAGAATGGATCCACCCTGAATCCAGTATCAGCACATCCAGCAACCACACAAAGGTGCCACATCATTCACTGGCAGACTTCAATGGTCCTGGAACCAAAACTGAGCCAGGCGAGGGGTACAGTATTCACTGAGTGTTAACAGAACACTCCCTTTTGAAGTCCTCCAGATAAAAGATGGGTGTGTTAACCTTCTCTAAGGTATCACAATGTTTTATGTCAAGAGAAACTAGGTCCATTCTATAAAGGGAAAGATGAGGTAATATTGGAAGTTGATGAAGAGAGATCTACTTGCAGTTGTGTCTCATTCCTGGAAGCTCCCCCTAATATGCCCACTCAGCTCTAGCAACTGTTCAGGCATTTGCTCTGAAGGGAATTCAAGGCCGTATGCACCAGTCCTGACACCTAACTGATCTCTTGACATGCAGCAACAGACATTTTGCTGACACCAAAGACCACAGCTGTGCTGCTGACTCCTGCACGCAGAGATCCTGAGCAGAACACAGGAAAGCCCAGCACATTCTCCCACTGCCTGCAAGTCCCAACCGTGGGTAAGAAAGTTCCTTCCCTCTTTAGACTAAAGTCTTGAGGCTCAGGCTGTCTCCCTACCCCAAGTGAAGAAGCAACTTTCACTGTCAACTTCGATGAGCAAGAAATATGAAATGGAATCCTTAATACAAACAAGAAATTGGACTCTGGGAAGAAGAAGCATTTGGATGTGAGAGAGACAGCAGACTCAAAAGCAGAACAAGGCAATGGGCACAAGAAGCTAAGAGGATGCCCACATTTCAGATTTTTTCAGGTGGGTTCAGTCTCATGCATGCTGTAGGTCACATCAGGAGATTTTCTGGATAGGAGATCTAGTCCCAAAGCTCTGGGAAGTGGAAAAATCAGTACCGTTGCAATGAACACCAATAACTGATGGAATTCCAATTCTATTGATCCAAATTCTAGGTATGTGTTAAATGAAATTTTTTACATTTCCCCAGTGGACCGAGTTCCACTAAATATACACATAGTAATACAAAAAGCTTCTTGCAACCATTTTTCTAAGATTCCTGGAGCCAAACATTCTTCCCAATAAGGGCAGTAAGACCCAAACTGATTTTTCTTTTTGAAATGAGTAATTACCCTGGAAAAAACCTTAGCAAAGACCTTGACACCAGCCCAAAAAGTCAGTGTTGGTTGCATTGAATGCTGCCAGGTCAGATCTCAGACACCACCAGTGGGATGCTTCTGTAGCAAACAAATATCCATTTTGACCTAAATATAGAAGTGAAACAGACAAAGATCTCAAGGCTTCTTGAAGCTATTTAAGACTGCATCACTCTCACAACTGAATGGGCCTTGCTTGACTTGTCCAGCGCTAGAGGCAAACACTTAAAAGAGCCTAAATATTCAAACAATCTCCTTTACTGCTAGTGAAATGCTCACTGTGGGGATCTGCTCAAGAGAATTTAAAGGCTGATTCAGCTCCAGGTGCTCCTCCAAAGAACCTAGAGTGCTGGCTAGCCAGCAGAACATTTGAAGGAAAGTTTTAAAATCTCCGTGTTTATGCCACAAACCTGCTGCTGGAAGGCTCTGATAGCATCTTCTTGATGCCAGGCACAAGAAGGGTAAGAAGGATCAGTGAGAGAAACCTTGAGACTGATAAAAATAGGAAAAACAATGATCTGACTAGTTGAGGGTCTTGAACACTTAATGTAAGTGGCAACAGTCCTTGATGCATTTCAATAGAGAACATTTCCAGATCCTATGACACTTCTTGTGACATGGATAATGTCTTGACTGGCAGCAGGAAAGATGGCACAGTCTACTTATCACTGTAAGGATTTGATGGCATTCTTCTTTCCAAAGAATGGATCATGGAGGCAGGTGAAAGCTCTGCCACAATACATTATTTAGTATTGGAGAAAGGTCTTGAGGTTCTATCTTAGTCTTTCTTAGCCATCTGCTGCAAATTAATTTTCAATTAATCACTTGAGATTTTAGGAGAGATACACTCCCTATAATCTGTCTCAGTGATTGTCCCTTGTCTTTTCAGACAAAAACAGCTTCTAGGAGAGTAAGTGAAATGCACTGCTACATGCATGTAAGCTACAGGCCCCAGGGATAGAGCTGACTCAGATTTGGTCCTGATGGCATGTTGGGAGTGGTGGAATTTTTTCAAAAATAATGCACAGCGAAGGACAACACAGAAAAACTGGACTTTGGGGGCACCAGTAAGAAGACCTGTATAACAGTCTTTTTTTTTTTTTTTTTAAATTAATATTTATGGCAAGAAAAGCATACAATCCAAAAAAAGATGACAAGCTAAATACATTATCTCTTCCTTTACATTTAACTTTTTCTCCACAGCTATTTCCTATGGATTTTTCCTGTGCATCTAAAGTAACATCTTGAAAAACGGAACACTTTTGCCTTTTCTCAAAGAGAAATCACTTTTTTTCCTGATACAGCTTTTCTGACTGCCTGAAATAGGTATGCTTTTATGCGCACCAAAATATTTTTTATTATTATTTTGACATGTCCAATTACTTCTAGTGCAGTTTGTAATTTTCTCCATTACAAACAAATTAACTTCCTGAAGTGGTCATTGAACGTCAGAGTTTAATCTGGAACACCTCTACAAACTCTGCAACTATTTATAGAGGTAGGACAGTTTTTCTTCATAGTTTTGGCAGAAACTGTCATAGATTGTAACACGGTACTACTCACTTGATTCAATAGCTTCCAGTTTCTGGAATGTCGCCAGGATATCCCCATTTAGTATTTTGGGTAAGAAATCCCGCAACTGCATAACCTCCGTTGTCAGCCTTTCCAAATCCCTCTTTTTTATTTCAACAAACTCCTCTTTGGTCTCAACCTACTGAAACAAACAAACAAACAAACAAGCGACCAACCAAAGACACTGTAACAGGCTTGAAGTGCTGATTTGTTGGATACTTTATCTCAGACCATAATATTCATCTGCATTACACTTTTTTTTCTTTTAAAAGTGAACTATCCAGTAATAACTAAACCTAAACATCTCTCAGACAAACTCTTTGACTGTCTTCTAGTTTTTGCCACTCTGGCCTAAAGCAAATCCTATAACCCCTCTGCATCTGTTTCTTCACCTAAAATATGTTCTGCAACAATTAAAATTCACATTTTAAAATATGAACAGCTATGCATATGCCAAGGTACTGTGCCAAGATTGTTGTAAAACTTACACTGTAACTCAGTTTTTTAATTAATTCAAATATCTGCAAGATCCTCAGCCACCTTGCTAAATTACAACAGCTCTTTTAGAAGAGAAAGCATTTTTTTTAAATCATCTTTTGTGAGCACAAGCTATTTTCAACCGAATCCCACAAAAAAGTAATTTAATGCCAAGTCAAAAATACTTACTAGCTTCCTCTTCTGCTAAGCTATTACTATATAACTTTGATTTCACGTTCCAGAAGAATGTGCATTCATTTTTAAATTATAAAGAAATCCCTGTACCATAACACTCTTAAACTCCAATTTCTTATGTATGTGTGCACACTGCTGTCTCTTAGAAAGACTGCTGTATACACACAGACATAAAGGTTTAACTTTCTTTGCCTAAAACACTAACAATCTAACGTGCTTTCACAAAGCAAAATTAAAAATATCTTAGTACTGTTTGGCAGTGCATTGACAATGATGGAGAAAAAATTAGATCATTTATGTATCACTTCTTCTTCTTCCATGGAGAAGAAAGTACTGCAGAACACAAGAGACTACCTCCTGAAGGTGCAAAACATGCCATCCTCAGAGTCTTCTTGAGTGCAGCCACACAAGACAAATGGAGGTCACTACCACTGGTACAGACAGTGCTACTCTAGCACTGCTATCCCTTCCTACAATTCTCTCTTTTTGCTTCCCTACTTCCTCAGGTTAAACATTTCTTTTGGTTTCTGCTTCCTACTCCATCTCCTTCCCAGCTCTCTTTCATATCCAGATAGCTGTAGGGACAGACCCAGTTCCACCTTTCCTGGTTCAGATCCATCGCCGCAATAAAGGTATGGAAGAAAGTTTTTACTTTCAATCTGACTCATATCCTTCAAGCTGCATTTAGAAGTGTTAACGGCAAAGTTAGTATGGCCAGGTACCACCACATGGCCTGACTGCAGAAAAATACAACTCATTTAGGTCTCAAGAAAGTATGGAATAAACACACGGCAACAGGACTCTATAGAAGACTACAATCTGTATGTTAGTGAACGGGAAGGAGAGACACTGCAGTACCGCTCAAAACCATGGAGCTCATTTGGTAAAGGTATAAAAATAATGATCAAGTCCAACCATTAACCCAGCACCGCCAAGGTGACCACTAAACCATGTCCCTAAGCTCCACACCTACACATCTCTTAAATACCTCCAGCGATGGTGCCTCCACCACTTTCCTGGGCAGCCTGTTCCAATGCCTGACAAATCCTTCAAATAACTTTTTTTGGTTTTTTTCCTAATATCCAATATAAACCTCCCCTGGCACAACTAAAAGACTGGTTCCTCTTGTCCTATCACTTGTTACTTGGGAGAAGAGACTGACGTCACACTGCTGAAGTACTGGGATTGAGGTATGAAATCACAGAATGGCTATGGCTGGAAAGGACCTGAAAGATCACCTAGACCTGCTCGGGCAGGGACGCCTCCCAGAACGTCCTCATTTATCATTCCCACTGTGATGCCTCCCAGAACGTTCTCATTTATCATTCCCACTGTAAACGCAGATCTTAGCAGTAGTACCGAAAAGACAAGGTATGTATCCTCCCAACATCTCCCTCCACTACAGCAGTGTGTTAAGAACCAACACACCCACACAACGGGTCACAGCAGCTTTCTATCCAGCCCGACGTCGAACCGTGGCAGGCGACCAGACGTAGGAACTTTCGCTCAAGCCCCCTCAGACCTCTTGCCCAACAGATTACTCAGCGAGGTACCTCAGCTGAGCACCTGCCCGACGCGACTCCCCCATCCCTGCGGGGCAGAGACCCCCACCCAGCCCTTCCTCCTCTCTCCCCCAAGCCAAGGCTCTCCCTACCCCTGCCCTACACACCCCTACCGCAGCCCCCCGCCACGGGGAGCACAATCCCTCGCCCGCAGCTCAGGAACCCCCGCAGGCCGCAGCCCCAGGCGCTCCGGCCTCGCCCCCCCCC
>NW_009951950.1:2463204-2499040 GCF_000747805.2 Chaetura pelagica | reverse complement strand
CCCCCCGGTTTCCCCGCGGCGGGCACGGGCCGGGCCCGGCCCCCCTGAGGGTCCGCTCGGCCTGCCGGGGGTCTTGCTGGCCGGGCTTGGAGCGGGGTGGCTCACGCGGTCATTCCCGGGAGCAGGAATCGGACCTGAGCCCACCCCAGGAGACGGAGCCGACAGTTTTACTTCATGCTGCCTGTTTCCGTGGCTGATAATCAGGAGCACTGGAAGGAACTGAGAAGAGCTTAGGAGTGTTTCAGCACTTGTACAGCTGCAGTCAGTTCGGTGTTACTTGTTAATGTTATCGGGCTCACCCCTTGCCTCCACATTCACGGTATCAGAACCTTTTTTCCTGCAAGATTTATCACCCTGCTTGGGTACTGGCACCTTAAAACCAGGAGTGCAGTGCATGGGCACCTCAGTGATGAGCCCTAGAGACAGGGTATGTCTAGTTAGACTTACTGGCTTTGGCCAATGAGTCTGAGGCCATGCGAATCTGAAGCTGCCTGCACCCAAAGGTGCCTGCTGTGCACCCTTTCCTCATGGAGGCAGGTTGTAGGAAGCTTGCAAGGTCGGTCATAGCACTGTATGAAGGCATGGGTCTGGCTTAGTAAACCTTCCCATTGGAGTGATACGAAGCATGGTGTGGAGATGCCCAAGAGATTCTGTCATATTTCTGGGCTGCTTTTTCTAGAATGCCATTTTGCAAACTGGACCAAACATGGGAGGGGAGCTGGTTATGGCCATTTGCAGAGCACCGTGTCTGACCTAGTAAACCGTCCTGCAGCATTTGGGAAACTGCTATGAAGGTTTATTAATACACACTCTGTTGGCTTTGAAGAAAGCAGCCCAAGAGCTAAACTGAGCCTGGAATTTTGGTTGAACCTATGGTAATCCCTTGCAAGGACAGTGGGGAATATGTGTTGTTTCTTCTTCTTACCCTCTTCCCTTTCGAAATAATGTTCAACCCATTAGACACATTTACCAGTGAATAAGCACGTAAGAAGATCATTACAGGGACAGGCCAGAGGACAAAATAGCCCATTATCTCATTTCTGACAATTACCTTAGATCTAGGAGATGCCTAGGGACTAGTAAGAGCAGGTGAGTGTACATTGTATTCATCCCAAGTGCTTAAGCACTTTCTGATCCTCCAGCTGTTTTTAGCTCTGCAAACTTTTCAAGATGGACATGAGTCCTGTATGTTCAGTAATGCTCTGTGCATCTCGTTGCAAAGTACAGCTTCATATAAGCTTGTGGAAGTAGCATGCCAGATGGACAGGAGTCTGCTAACTGAGGAAAAAGGTTGCACGTTAAACTCTAGTGCCTTAAGATATAAGGGAACCACCACAAAGAAATTGTCAGTTTGGATGTGAACTTTTTGCACGTTAATGTCAGCAGCCCACTGTGAAATGCAAATGAGTAGAAAACAGGAGTGACTGATTTCCTGTGCTCTTAGATTTACTTGCTCTTACTGTTCAAGTCAGTAATACTAAAACAAAGATTAACTTCTCTGGACTTGGACACAAAGTTACATTCAGGCAAGAGATTTTTTTTTTTTTAAGTTTTTTATTACCATTCTTGCATCTATGCAGTGTTCTGAGAGGGATGAGGGCTACACGTTAGGTAACCCAGCTAGCCACGCTAACTTGAACAATCTAGAACATGCTAACTTTTGAAGGAGGTGGCAGAGTTCATCTGACACCTCAGTCAAATGTTTCATAGGTAGGCAGGACCATTCAAGTACAGTCTGTGCTAAGGCTGAATTATAGATGATGCTGGGGAGCTTTCTTTGAAGGGCTGGAGCTCTTAATTTTCAGTAAGAAAGTACAGAAGGTACTACAGAAGGTACAGAACTACTGGAGCTCTAAAGTTGTTGTATGGGGAGATGATCTTTGAATGATCATCTTACTCCTAAAATCCTTACGTTGAAAGAGAAGAAGAGCATTCTGTACTGGGATCACAATTGGAGTGTATCTTTTATAGAGACATTGATGAAAGAATAGTAAATAAAGGTAACTTTTAGTAAATGAGGAAAGATTGTTGGGTAGTTTCCTATCTGACAGAGCTGCGTTTATAAAGGACATATGTAATTACTACTGAAATTTGCCCATGTAGATCTGGTCCTTGACAATTATCTAGAATAGGAAAATTGCAACCATTTGAATGCTAGCAATGTCAAAACAGCATAAGTGGCAAACAGAAATGCTAACAAAGCTTGCATTGATGTAGCATGTTTTCAGTGAGTGGTTGTAATATTACTAATGCAAGCTCCCACATTGTACATAGGACAGAAGTATAATCCAAGTACTATGACCAAAATCTTTCTCGGGGTAGCCTTCAGTTTTGCACACTGTGGTTGTTAATACAGTATATTCAGGTTTTTCAGGTATTAACCTTGCTTGAATGATTATTGTTACCTCCTGTGGTAGCCATTTGTCCTGTCCCACTGCTTGGCAGATTATGTATTTTTTTGTTTCTTCAGCTCAGAAGAGCTGGCCTCATCTATGTAGTTTTTACAGTAGTGTAAATAAATATAATTTAATTAACTCTTTTATTTCCCCAGTAGATACTTCTAAAATTGGAGTTGCATTTCCTGTCAGCAAAGAAGTAGCCCTGCAAACACAGTTCCTTACACAGTGTGATGATCTCCCTTTGAAACGTGAGATTGTGCCAGAGTCATAATTTCATTAGGATTCAGCATAAAAACTTCTGAGCAAATTAAACTCATTAGACCCTCTTACTCTGATAGTAGTGTCACACAAAACCAGAGCAAGGCACACAAAGTGGAAAACCTGATCTTGGAAGTTCTTTTTGAGTGACTAGGATAAGAAACTTGCTGTAGCATATTTTAGTCAGGGTCATTTGTCTAACAGACGAAGGAATACCTAGGACACTTTGAATAGCCCTCTGTGTATGAAAAGCAGCCACATGAAAGTCTGTTCCCCAGAGAGGGAAGAACTCCTGAACCAACTTTTTAGGTAGCAGCTGAAATCCCCTGGACATAAGCCAGATGTCTGATGCCTCTGGAGAGTTAGTGCTGTATGTGAGGTTAAGTGTGCTTCTCACTGCTATGTGTGTAGCTCATAATTCTGTTAAGAAATGTCATTAATTTTAATATTTCAGTTAATATTAAAACAGTGAATCAAACTTTTGTATTTAATCTTAATATTATTAACAAATCTAAGCTAATTTAATAATTAATGCTTAATATTACTAGACATACTGCTTCCTATGTAGCATTTTGCATATTTCCTTCACTCAGCTTTACTTCCTTCCTTTTTAACCAGCCATAATGATTAACTAACATGTTCACATTTGGGTTTTTTTGTCTGAGTTGGGGATGGCACAGTAGAGATAATTGCTTTCCAATTATTTGGTCCCAGGAGGAGGCACTCAGTTTAGACCTAGCACTGGGCCTCAGGCTTTTGGGTTGGCAGACCCCAGAAAATTTTTCAGAAGTAACAACAATCTTTTAGGAGCAAATTTGTACTTACTGATGATGATTAGGGTTTGGTCTTTTAATGTGCTTTTCTTGAAATTACTTGAGAGTACTTAATAGGCCGCAGTTTGAATATAGCTGTAGTAGGTTAAAGTAGCTATGTTGTAATGGTATAGCATTATGATTTTACTTCCCAGAAATGTGTTTGATGTCATGGATAATCCAGTTTTTAAAACATTCTTGAACTATTACTGATGGTAAAATTTTATTTTCTGGATAGTACTTGCCTTCTGTAATATGTGATTTTGACTAGAATGTGAATTTGTATACTATTAATAATGAAACTGTTCTTTACAGTTAAAATTCATACTATACTGTACTTCAGTGCTAACTGAAAAAAAAATATTTTCATTATGGTTGCTCAGACTATTTGATTATGCACTTTAATGCAAAAATAATTGTGTTGACTTGCTAGAAGCTTATTCTGTCAAAACAAGCCCTGAGTAAGGAACAAAACCATTGGTAAAGTGAGATGGTGTTAAAAAAAAAAAAGCAAGCCTGTCAGTTATGTTTGAGAATTTGCATATCATCTCAGTTGCAGAATTGGATATGATACTCTCATGAAAAATATCTCTCAGTCTTTCTGCAAAAAAATGCCAGAGGCATTTATCACAATTATCTTGGAATCTAAGCCGTGATTTCCTTGAAATCTTTGTTACTTTTGTACAGGATAGAAGCTTAATGTGGTGGAATCACTGAACTACACCAAGTTACTTTCTATTAGTGTGCTTACAGTAGGAACCAGGGTTTGCTTAAGAGAATACAACAAAAACCAAGAAGAAAGTGGGGAACAGAGGGAACTAAATTAAAATGTTTTGGTGGAAATGTGGGATTTTTCATTCAGATTACTTCTGTATTTTAGGTGGCTTCAGCCAGGACGAACTGCTAAAAATATGGAAGGGCCTGTTCTACTGTATGTGGATGCAGGATAAACCTCTGCTGCAGGTATGGTAACTGGGTTTATATTTGCTTGAGGGGGTCCCTTCTAAAATATACTGTAGGGATATACTAATTTAGAATTGTGGAAGTGACCTTAATGAGTTTTAGTGATTTTGTTGGGTTTTTTTCTCCTTCCCCTGCTGCTCTTATGTGCCATGTGCACGAGAGGCAACTGTAACTCAGTGATCCTCACCACAGAAGCAGAAGTCTAAATGGCATCATGTTTGGAGTCATCCTCTGGCAGATGTAGCTGTTTACCTTACAAAACCAGAACTGAAACGCATGCCGTTATGAAGTGCACTGATTGGTGGAGGTAAAACAGTAAGAGCAGGTTGCCCTTACCTGCAACCTTTAGTTAGCTTTGTTTCAAAGTTTCACACTTCCTTTTCTTTCATTAGTTCAGTGCTACTTCCTTTACTACTAACTGTGTCTTTACTACTGACTTCTGCTGACTTTTGTCAGTAGCTACCTGTTTGTCTCCCTACTTTCAAAAGATACCAATATTGGAGTACAAAATCTTAGTAACCTCACTTAATTAGTATTAAATCACCCATCTGTCTGCATGAGCAAGGCTTCCCTGAAACATAGCACAGAGCACTTCATCTGCAACTAAGCTGTATGAAAACAGTACCTCTGAAGTTTACATAGTTTGTTAATTTAATGGGGTTTTTTTCCTCCTCCTAATTGAACTTTGCTGTCAAAAATATGATGTGCAGAGTTTTGGTGAAATCCCAGTGGAATGATAACTGCAGTGCAAAAGCAGCTGTTGAGACAATATTTTTTATTTGAGGGATGTTTCATGGTATTTGTACTTCTTGCTGTTTTCTGCTGGTGTGTTTACTGAGGAGACCTGAAACATGCTAAGCTATATTTATGTACTTTTAGGAGGAACTTGCAGGCAATATCTCACAGCTTATCCATGTGATTCAGAATACAGAGGCTCGTAAGTACTATTTCATTATCTCATGCTTTGTAAGTACTTTCATCTTTGGCAATTTTGAGGCCATTATCACAGTGCCAGAATAAAGACAGCCAGAAAGAGGCATTGCTTTGCTTTTTTTTTTTTTTCTTTTTGTCCACCTGGTGTCCGTGATTGTATTAAGGGAAGTATGAGATGCAGTTTGGTGAGTTTTTGCAGAAGAATTGTATCCCCAGTGTGATAAGGGTGAGACTTCTCTGGGTGGGCAGCAAAGCAAACTCATCCCCATATTTGAAATTCTGCATTTACTTGTCCTGTATATTTCTTAATCAAAACCAACCTTGTTTCATAAGCTGTAAAACACCTAATACTCGAAATGCACTTGAAGTAGTGCTCAGTCAATGTCAAAACTTGCCTAGGTAGAAATGAGTGCAGAATGGATATTTTGCTCTTACTTGTGTGTATATAACACAAAATAGATACAAAGCTGTCCCTATAATTACAATTTTCTTTAAAAGTAGCTGTGTGTCCTTTTTTTTTGTGTTGTTCTCAAGTTTAATTGATTCCTCCTTGTACCTGTCTCAAGCATGTCTTCCCATAGCTTTGTCCCTGTCACTTGGCAAATCCCTAGGGAAATGTGTCCCTTTCTCATGTTGAAGTGATTTATTGAGATTCTTTTGGGTTGCCAAAATAAACCATTGTGCCAAACATACAGATAGTTTTTCTTACTCTTTTACAGGACACCTGTTTATTCAGACATTTTGGCAAACTATGAACCGTGAATGGAACGGGATAGACAATCTGCGTCTGGATAAGTACTACATGGTAATCTTGTAGATCTTTTCAGCAAGAAAAGAAGGTGTGGTGGTGTGCTGGAAGGCAGCTTTGTCTGCACATGCATCATGCATTTATGTATATTGTGAGAGAAAAGGAGTGAGTATCTTGATGTTGCATTGCAGACAATGCGTGTTTCAAAGACTTCCTTTCACTCACCACTACAAATCTGAAGGCCATTATGGTTTATGTCAGGCTGCAAGTCCTTTCTTGTTTGCCTTCCTTTATAACAGTAAAATTTCTCATTGATTTCTATTTGGAATACAAATACTGTCTCAGGACACTGAATAAACATCGGGGTTTTAGATCAGACTGTTTAAAGACTATTTTATGACTGTATAAAGAACCTGAACTTTCCATCACTAAGGTACCTACTGTACTGCATTCAGGTATCAAAATTCTTTGTATAAGAAACGCTATTTTAAAATATGTAGTAAAATCAGTGAGAGAAGATGAGAGAAGAATCTTAAAAGATGTACCTTTGTAAAGAACAAAATCACATTAATCTTTGAAAGAAGTTAATTGCAGGCACATTCACTGTCCTTTTTTTTTTTTTTTTTCCCTCAATGTTAGCAGAAACCAGGTATTTCAGTAACTGAGGTGTTTCAAGCCTGTTTAAAGTAGCTATTTTACATACAGCCATCTCTTTATGCAAGTTTCAAGTAAACTAAGTAATTAATGTTATCATCTCTCCCATATCGTTGTCTCCAGTTTAAGCTGCGGGGTCTTTTAGTTTTGGCAGTACATAATAAAGAAATCAGAGTGATGGAGCAAGAGCAAGCTGTATAGTAGAAGTAGTCATGGGTTTTTCTGGGCTTAGGATATGATAATAGTTTACTGGCTTTTGAGCTTCACAGCATCTTTGTGGTGTTTGACATAATAGAAAAGTATGTCAAAACATTCAAATGAGGAAGCTTTCCACTTTGTTGTGCTACAAAGAAGTTTACTCTATTTGTATTACAATTACAGTCACTCCTTTTATCTGTTTTCATGAGCAACATGTACAACAAATTTTGTACTTTACAGCTAATGCGTATGATTTTGAGGCAATCCTTTGAAGTGCTGAAAAGAAATGAATGGGATGAAAGGTAAGCATATTTCTGAATGTAATTGCATCATAAAGAAGTTGCCCATCAAATATATTTTCATTTAATAGATCCTTTTTCTCCATAGATGGCACAATTAAGAAGTCCTAACGCTAAGGCTTATTCTCCAGATCGCTTATGATCCGTAACTCAGAAACAAAGTTAGGTGTTGGGCTTCACTAAGTTAAATACACACTGCAGTCAATAACTCTCATGTTCACCCAAGCCGTTTAGCGATTGTTTCATAGGAGTAGATTTGAGAAAGTAATTGTCCTGGTTTGAGCCAGGATGAAGCCAATTTTCCTTTTACTGGTGTTTTGGTTTTTTTTCCTTCAGTAAGCTTTCTTTTAATTAGTACCAGAGCATTCCAACTAAGACTGATAACAGACAGTGGAATGTTCTTGTAACTGCTGGGGCTCCAAGTTCACACCGTTACTCTGCTGGCTCAGACACTACGGGGAGATCTATGACCCCCTGTAGGAGGCTGAGTTAGACAGACAGCAAAACTGGCCAGAGATATTCCATTCTATATATCTACATAAGGTCAGAGATCACAGAAGACAACTTCCTTCCTGCTTCTTCCTTTCTCTTCCATCCAGTGGCTGGCATCCAGGGAGGACTCTGTCCAACCATCACCATCAACCCCCAGCCTCAAGCTCTCCTGACCCTCATAGCTCTGCACTCTCTCCAGCAGCAGCTCTGGGATTTTTTGGGACTGTTCACAGCTAAGGAGAGTGCTGGGGGAGTTGCTGGGGGTGGGAGAGGCGAGAGACTTTTGCACATATCTGAACATATTTGTATATAATTGTATATATTTTCTTTTATCATTAGTGTTTAATTAAAGCTGTGTAATTTAGTTTTCAATCAGTCATGAAATTCAGCAGAAGTGTTGCCCATTGCTATCTGAGGGATTCCTCTCATCAGAGATGAAATTTTGAACACTCCCAATTAGCGAAAATTTATAATTGGGCTTAAAATTGAGCCCCACGTTTGGTGCCAAAAAATTGTTGCCACTGTTTGACTCAGTTCGACAACAATGCTCTGGATCCCCTCCCCCTCCTACCCAGGTAGGGAAGGAGAGAGAGAAAAAGAGAGACTGTATCGAAAACTGAACTGCACAGCTTTAATGAAACACCAGTGATAAAAGAGAATATATACAGTTATATACAAATGTGTTCAGGTATGTACAAAACTCCTATTGCCCCCTCTACCCCCAGCAACTCCTCCAGCATCTCCTGAGCTGGAACATTCCCGAGGAATCCTGGAGCTGCTGCTGGAGAAAGCACAGAGTGATGAGGGTCAGGAGAGCTCAAGCCTGGGGGTCGACAGCAATGGATGGATGGAGTCATCCCCGGACGCCAACCATGGACAGAAGACAAAGGAAGAAGAAGCAGGAAGGAAGTTGTCTTCTGTGATCTCTGACCTTCCTCTGAGCTTATGCAGATATATGGAATGGAACATCTCTGGCCAGTTTTGCTGTCTGTCTAACTCAGCCTCCTACGGGGGGGTTATAGATCTCCTTATAGTGTCTGAGCTGGCAGGACAAAGATGTGACCTTGAAGACCCAGCAAAAACATTCCATCATTTGTTATCCTTCCTAACTGAAACATTCTGCTACTCGTTAAAAGAAAGCTTACTGAAGAAAAAAACAAAACAGAACACCACAGTAAAAGGAAAATTGGCTTCATCCTGGCTCAAACCAGGACAGTAATTAATGTATGCTTATGCAAGATGGAGTTTGCTAGAATTGACTGATGTAGCAGGAGACCTATCAATGGAATGTCAGCTGTGGAGAGATTAAATAAAGAACCTGTGTGAAGAAAGTACATAGAATGAATTTTTCTTTGGTTGTATTGTTTTTCTGATTAACTGACTTTTTTCATTTTTTATTTTACTGTGTTTAATCCTGGTGACTTGTCTTTTGGTAAGGCAGAACTCCTTAATTCTAAACTGGCTTCCTGTTTATTGTATACTTCAGTGGATTTGTTTGTCCTCCATGTTCTATTAAATGGCAAGTAATTGCAGTCATCTTGCTCTACCTAGAGCTCTTCTGCCACTTCTAAGCTTCCTCTTTATTTAAACTGATAAAGAGTTCTATTTTAATTAAAAGGGCTCGATAACCTAGTGTTAAAGTTATCTTTTCTCTCTCGCCTTCAGAAATGTGGAATGCATATAGGCATGCTTTTGTGGAAATAGAAAAGACTGCAAAGCTAAAGTATATCTCATCTGTGTTCTACCTTCATGTTTGCATTTCCCCATGGGTTGAAGAGATTAAAACTGTCCTTGGCAGGAACAGAAAGCCTGGGAGGAGGTTTGATAAAGCCAAAGCCCTTTTTTCCCCACATGTATTCCCATGGCAGAGACATGATCACCCAAACTAATCTCTGACAGGGTTTCATACGAAAGGCTTTGCCCCCCCCTTTTTTCAGCTTCATAGAAAGAATGGCCTGGAGGCCCTTCACCAGGAGAGGAGACAGTGTAGGGAGAGAAGATCTTTATTCCTCTCTTTGCAGAGTGAGGGAGCTCAAGAGCTGCCTTTCCCTCTGCAGTGGAGCCTAGAAGCTGCTTAGCATTTCTTTAAAAATGCTTTTGAATAAAGGTGTATTAAAGTAAAACTGAAATCAACTTCATGGTTTTAGAATTATTTAATTTTTCTTTGGAACTGGAAGCATTTGTTCTTTGCAAAATTGCAGGAGGTCCCACAGAACGCCGGATGTGAACATGTGAAATCTACAAAGCTTTACTTTCCTGAAAGATAGTAAGGATACGCCTCAGGGGGAAAAAAAAAAGGCAAAAAAAATCCCAAGTGCTGCTTTGGTGCAGCACTGACAGCTTGTTTCTCTGAGCCATGTCACTAGTAGTATTTTTTAGTACTCCAGAAGCCAGTAACTGAACTGTGGCTGTGTTCAACCTCTACACAGCTCCATTACTTCTGGCTTGAGCTATTGGAATAATACATTTTTTTTATGCCTAGTTTAGCCCTCAATTTGTTCTTTAGTGTAATTATTTTGCTCTCAGGGGCAGTGGATAACATTCTTTTAACACAGGGAAAGTCTGCACAGTTGAAATGAGTTTGAGAAAGATCAATATTAAATGTAGTCGTTAGGTGTGCACCAAAATGAAAATTGTCTCATAAAACGGAAGGGTGCCAGATGTTGCACATCCAGGGTAAATGTGGCAGCTGTGTCTGTAGGAGTGCCCTGCTCAAGTGTCAGAAGCTCTCCTCCTAGCCATCAATCACATGGCACATTAAACTTCAGTCCAAATTGAAGTGTGAATTTTAAAACAGTAATTTTCACTGTAGCAAACTCCATTGAGTGGATTGTCTGATGCTACAAAATCACCTAGAAATCTCATTATGGATTTTTTTTTTAAGTTTATTTTGAGATGTGAAAATTTATCACTGGTTTATTTCCTATGAGTGTTGAACTGTCATAAAGAACTGGTAAAACTGTGAACTAACAGAATTCATTTTCAGAGCAAATAGAACATGAGCAATGAAATATTAATATATACATTCTTTTATTTATTTATTTATTTTTTTCTTTTCCCTTCAGTCTAACTGAAGTATTCTTGCAGCTACTAATGAAAGAAGTTATGGACCCAGTCAGCAATTCTCCCACTGGGATAAAGTTACATTTCATTGATATCTATCTGGATGAATTGGCTAAAGTTGGTGCAAAGGAGGTTAGAAAATGTGTTGTAATTTTCTTCCTGATTAATTGTAACTGTTGTATGCAGTATTTTAGAAGAAATAGAATTTTTAGATAATGTATGTTTTAACTGTTTTAAATGTAATATAGCAAGAGTAAATAAGCATGAAGAAACTTACTACAAGTTATGCTTCTACTTTTGTTGATGTCTTAGTGTAGACAGTAAGAATATATTAGTTTCTCTCAAGTTCTCAAGAAAATGTACACCATACTCATTTGTTTCTTTCAACAGAAAGGTCTTAGCATCTTTTCCCTTGTGTGAACGTTTGCCAGTCTTTGCTTTTCCAACAATCTTGACTGACTGTATAATACACCTAAATAGAAGAAGAAAATGAGCTTTCAAAGTTTTATACTATTTGCCTATCATTTACTTCAAACATTGTTGCCTGTGCATTGAGCAATTTAACCTCTACCTCCAGTTGCTCATTTTGCTTATGACGTCTGTCTTTCTCTGCTGTATATTGCTGTTTCAGTTGACCTTAATTTTGGTTAATGTTACAGTGATGCAGTTTTGCATCAACTGAAAGCCTGTTACCGCAGCTGTCACTTCTGAACTTCTTCCAAAGAGTCCATCTCCAGTTACTGTGAGCTGTCTGCTGCCCAAGAGTTAGCTACAGGGTTCTACGCATTTACCTTCTCTTGTTTCTGGCATCTGACACATCCTTCTTGCAACGGATGGAGCTGTTAGCAGTTTTCCATTTGTACTCTTTGCAGTCAGCACTGAAAGCAATCCTGCCTGCAGCTTTTGTGGTTCTGGATTGTGGAGTGTGAGAGAGAAGTGCACAAAAGAAGCACCTACACTTACCCCCAGTAATTTCCACAGCTCCACAGTCACAAAACCTTCATTCCACGACTAAAGCACTCATAGGAAGCACAGAGAATTAGTTCCCTAGACTATTTCAAATCACAGCTGATGCACACAAATTGATTTTAGGGAAGGATTTTTATCTTTAGTATAACTGTAGCTGACAGTGTTTTGGTGTAGGTGGTCCAATTAAGAGAAACACAGATCTTAATCAGTGTCTGCTACAGACCTTCTATGTGAAAGAACAAAAAGTTACTGAAGAGTTCTTTGCCTCAAGTATCCGTATTTAAAATAAGAAGCCTCATGATATTTCTGTAGTCAGCAGATAAAGTATGTAAACCAGTCTACATTTTTATAATTCTTCCAAGAAATAATGTAGAAGTTAGTCGTAACAGTGGTAACAAAATCCAGTGGTATCACTGGATACTCCTGTCAGTTGAATTTCAGCACTATGCTAAAAGACTTAGACTTGGCTTCTTAAAGAAGATTCCTCTACACCACATATTAAAGGAATTTGAGTGTACACATACAATATTTACTGTACTAATTATTTTCTTTCTAATCATACAGCTTACAGCAGACCAGAATCTCAAGTTCATTGAACCTTTCTGCAAAATTGCTGCCAAATCAAAGGAGTAAGTTTAACAAAAGGATAAATATTTTTTAAGAATAAAGAAACTTTGCGTATACCACTCTACATGGTAATAAATGGATTGAAGAGCAGCCATAGTAGAACTTCAGAATGTAAAGAAACAAGGATACTTTAGTAAAGATGTGCACAGTCATTTGAAGACAGTTTATATTTATCAAAGCTATTAGGTAATCTGTATGGATTTATAAGAATTGTATCAAGCTTGGTTGGGTTTGTCTGGTATATTTTATTTTAAACATGCATAGAACAGCTGAGCTGGCTAGATTCTTTGCTGCAGTGTAATATAAAGCAGCATATAAACACAGTGACATTTAAGAGAGGAAGATTGGCAGGACACTATTTGGATTAAGGGACTGTTGTTTAGGAAGCAACAGGTTCACTTTCTTCATCTGGAGAGCTAGATGCTCTTCCACTTACCCATTTTCCCTGTGTCCCTCAAATTTCCACTTTTTTCATGTGGGGGGTGGGTGTACATGCCTCTGCCGTTCGACTTATCCCTGCTCTTGTAACACAGTCGATGTGTGCTGCATGCTGTAGCCACTGGTATCTTTGAGATGATTGTGGATCAGTCCCCCTATGCCATCGAGGACCTAATGAAAGAAATGAAAGAACTGGGTAGCAACAGTGATGAGGAGGATGAATCTGAAGAAGACAAACAGGAAAACGAAGAGGCACTTAAAACCAAAGGTGAGGAGGAAGTTCTAAATGGCCGTGGTAACGCTTGCTAGGTTGTACAAACCTGTTTCTTAAGAATACATTTCTGCTCTGAACCAGTCAAACACCCATTCAAGGTTTTATAAGGATGAGTTTCCTCTCTCCTCTTCAGATGCGCTTAAACAAAGTGGCTCCAAATAAACATATCCCAAAAATCAGTGGTCTCTGTAAAACCAGGCAATATCAGCTTTCTGCAACTGTGCTAGAAGATAACTGAGTCTGGGTTTTGGCTCTTGGATGTCCAGACATTTTTTAAGAAAACGAGGTTTTGGCCTTCTATGGGAGTTTTTAATTTAGAAAAAAGAAGAAGAAGAAAAGAAAAACAAAGACAATAAACTGGAGCAGGAAGTTTTTTAATCCAGTTCTATTCTGGTGCAGAGTATCAGATAATGCCACAGTTCTGTGTTGCATAATGGTGACATAAAGTATGTCAATCAGTAGAGGCTCACAAGGTAACATGAAGAAAAAGTCACCTCATCTTCTGTCTATGAGAGCAGTGCATGCTATCTCAGTTTTTATAAGCTAAACATTAATAGTAACCTCTTTTTTGTTGTAGCAGACAGATGTTCATCAAGAAAATCAACACAGATCTCTGAAAAAACAGAGGATGTTGATGAAAACTCCGATGATGGTATTGGGACTGTTCTTCAGGTTTGTGCCTTGCTTTGTTATTTGTACTTTCCCTCTGTTTTCTTTTTTCTCCTTCCTTTTGAGAGGTAGAGAAGGGTGTTAATTGGACGAACATGTTACAAAACTTTTATCTCCTGCTTTACTGTAAAGTGATATTTATGTAATATGTACTCTGTGAGTAGCTTGTAAGAAAATAAATTCATGCCTAAATTCTGAACTCTTCTTTCCTCTCTCCCATACTTTCTGTTCTCTGCTCCTCCTTTCCTGTTTCAAGAGTTCACAAATGTGTGGCAAAAGCCGAGTCACTGTGGGTGGTGAAACAATCGGCCTAAGTTTCATTGACAGTAAGAAGAAAACTAATGGATGATGGGAAACATAGGAAAGAGGGTGATATGCTGCAGTTTGGGTTTTTTTAGACCCACTTCTATTGCACTGTTTTTTGACAGATCCACCAATCAAACACAAAGGCAGGCAGATAAGCTTCACGCATCTGTGGCTTTTAAGCAAGAATCAGGGCATGACACACTTGAAGTTTGATATTTAGCTAAATGTTTGCATGAGGTTTGATGTTGATTTGGCTTCTCTCTTGGGTAAAAACTAAGGTTAGAAATGTTTGAGAAAGTGATCCTGAGTTCAACTGTTCTGTTAATGAAGCAACCATCTGCAGAAGTCGGCATCCATGCATGAAGGGGGTGTACATTTCAGCAGAGAAAAAAATACTTTGGGTTTAAAGGAAGTAGCTGTTAAAAAGATGTCTGTGCTACTTGAAGTTTTGATAACATGAGTCACATTCATTTATCTTGCACGAATAAGCTACTTAAGAAAAGCTGTATTATACTTTCCTCCAACAGTTTGATTATAAGGCTGTTGCTGACAAGCTCTTTGAATTGGCGAGCAAGAAAAACACACCATCAGTTAACAGAAAGCGCCTGTACAAGCTGGTCAAAAGGTGAGTTCAGTTGAAATACACCTTGCCTGTGGCAACTTGTCCTAAACAATTTTTACTTTGCTTTCTTCCCACCCTCACAAGAGCAGGCTTTTTTCACAGCCCAGGATAACATGCATAGGGTGCCTGAAGCCTCTGCTCCTCACTGATACTAGACAACTGCAGCTAGCTGAGGTGTATCCACGTTGGGTGGGTTTGTACTGCAGCATCTGTGTGATGCAAATTACAGATGCAGGGGAAGTGTTGAATTGCTCTTTCCTGAGTACTTCCAGTTATTTGGTTTCAGTTTTTTGGAAGCAGATCTCTTATGGAATGAGCTCTTTGTAACTTCCTCTGTTAAAAAAAAAAAAAAAAAAAGGCTGTTCCTGTTTTGACAAAACCATAATAAGCGCAGTGACACTGTGCTGCTAGTGTTACTATTGGTACTAAACCAGTATTAATTATTTGCTTTTCTTTCTCTTCCTTCTTCCCGAACTCCAGGTTCCAGGACTTGGCAGAAGGTAAGGACTGAGCAGCATGAAGAGACAGTAGTTTGTTTACATTAAGGGATATATAATGTTCTCATACAATGTGTATTGCAAAGCGTTCTTTTCTTTTTACATTTTTTTTAGTGGGTATTTCAATAATACTGGTTTTGGGAATCTTATGCGTTTTTTTTTAAATCTGATTAAGACACATTGCACATTTTTTGTGAGGTGGCCACAATTTAAGCAACCTTGTAGTTTGTCCTTAAATTAAAGATGTTTATTTTTTACTTAATTAGGAATCACTCGTATAATTTTCTTTGGGGTTGAGTAAGGAACGATGATTTTCTTTCTGTGGGAGTTATGCTGTATATGAACAGCATAGCTGTTCATAGAAACAGAACTATTAGATTTCAGTTACCTTATCTTTCCTCCTCAACAGGAATCTTCCCCCAAGATTTTCCTGAAGAAGTTTCTTCAGATGAAGACGATGATGATTTCAGCAGGGGAAGACGAAAGAAAAAACCTTTCAAGCCTTGGGAGAAAAACAAGTTGGAAAAACTAAAAGGTAAGGCAAAATAAACCTTTGGAGGAGACACAGTTTGCAGTTACTTGTGTAATCTGGCTAAATATCAGATACAAGCTGTTCCCACGGAAGCAAACCTGTTCAGGATGTGCTGATTTGTATCACGTTGCAACGAAGGTTAAATATGAAATTAAGGTCTCTTTGAAAGTGGTGGAAATTTCATACCAATTTTGAGGCAAGCATCACCTCAAAAATTTGAGTCAAAAGCAGAACTTGGAAATGGTTCTTTTAATTGCTTCATTGGGCAGTTCTCTTTACTGTAGGAAAACCGAAATATATCAGACTTCTTAAAATTACTTTTAGAATGTAGGAATTTAGGGCTGTTTCTGAAAAGGTGAAGAGAGTTACATGTGAGTATGTCTGGCATCACAGCTTGTATTCAAGTGGCACAAGCCTGATTGTATCTCAAAATATCTCATCAAACTACTGGACCTCTGAGTTGCCCTTCTGATAGGCTTAATAGATGGACAATAACAATTTTTTCTAGCAATATTACTGTACAGAATAGGGTTACCATAGGGGATGGCTTAGATGTTAGCTGTGACATGGGAAGATCAGCAAAATATGAATTAGGCCAGGCATCAGAGGAATGCAATGTCCTGACCAGCTGTAATAGTAAAGCCGTTGTGCTGGTTGATAACAGGAAAATGGTACACTTGTTTTAACCGAAAAGAAGAAAGAAAAAAAATAAAAGGAATAAAAAAATACTATAGAACTCAATTTTTGTCAATACCTTTGTGTTTCATGTCTGTGTTATATGGCATTCTTTTTGGGATGGATTTAGAGGATGAACAAGAGATGTCAAATGCAAAGGAGACACCAGTTCCCCAGAAGAAGAGGAAAAAGAGGAAGAAGAGGGACAGCCCACATGCTGATTCTGGAACAGCTGATGGAAATTGTGAGGAGGGAGTAGCTGACACATCTGGATCTAATGTTTTTAGCCAGGGCAACGTGCCAGAAAATAATAAGAAAAGGAAGAAAAAGAAATTGCTAGTAAATGAGGCAAATGAGACCACAAATTTAGCAGCTGACACCAGAGAAAACCACAATATCTCTGCACACAACAGTTCAACTGACGCAGAACAGAGTAAAAAGAGTCAGTTGAAGAGAATGAATCCAAAAGTGCAAAATGTTCCTGTAAAACCAGCATCTCTGAATGGACCAGCTAATGCCAGTGAGGCAGGGGACGTCAGCAGATCTGTCGCACCATCACCTGCTAAGGTTGTGAAAAAGAAACAGAAGGGAGGGGCCGTCTTAGTGAATGGGGGTACCGTTTTGCAGCAAACTGACATGAAATCCAGCAAGGAGGGCTTGCTGGGGACCCTGTCAGGAGGTGCAGACTCTGAATCTGCGCCTTTCAGAAAGGTCAAATTGAAGGCAAAGCTTGTTGGTTTGGAAGGGATGAAAATCTCCTGCCAGAAAGCAGCAACCTTGAAAAAGAAGAGAAAACTAAAAGAGGTGCTAAACTCTGTCGAAGGCAACGGAGCTCTGGAGACTGCATGCAAGAAAAGCAGGAAGGGGGTATGTATGCCTCATTCCTTTTTCTACCTTCTTTCTGAGCTGCCAGACTTAAGTTCAAAGTTGGCTTTAGCTTGCTGAGTGTGGGGCGTCATGGGCAGGTTACAGGCTGATGTCATCAAACACTGTCACCAAAAATAACCCAAGTCCCCACAAATCCACACCCACTGCCAGTGGTCTTACATGCTCCTGTACAACAACACTGAAGCCTGTACCAGCTACTCAGCTGTAAGAACTCATCTAGCTGAAACTTGAGTTGTTAGAGTATGGTTTTGTCTTTTTCCTTTCTTTTTTTTTCCTTCTCTTTGATCCCTTGGTTAAGTGCTCTTTTAGTTGGGTGTCTTGTTGAGCTTACAGCTTGTTCACGAAGGGCATATTTTGGCAAAGTAATGAGAATAGGAAGATGGAACATCTCTTTTTCAGCAGCAGCAGTACACACTTAGATTAGTATAAGCTCCTTGTGTTGCCCACAGCAATTTGAATAGTGGCTTAATTTGCCAGCTCACTTCTCCATCTAAACAAATTGCTAGTGCTGTGTGGGGGAAAGTATTTGAGGAAAAAGGAATCAGAGGATATTTATTAATGGTCTGGTTTCTTACAAAGACAATACTGTGGCTTTTTGCTAGGAAGGTCTGATTGTAGTCTTCCTCAAAACTGTCTTGCAGTTCGGAGCAAGCTCGAGTTTCCTCCCCACACCTCCCATTCCCTTATTGGCAATAAGTAGAATAGGGTTGATTTTGCTCGGCAATTTGAGACTCAGGAAGCATTTAGCGCTGTATATTTTCAATAGAGTGGCTAAGGAGAGTGCAGGGGTTCTTCCCTCTCCTGCCACTGAAGTTCTTTTAACTGCTTATTTCCTGTATGTCTGTTCACCCTAACACATTTAGAGGTTCAATTATATTCTTGGAAGTCTTGCTAACAATCTCATTGTCTGCTGGCTAGCTGAGCAGTCAGCACAGGGGCTGGTGGGGCACTCTTCCCATGTGTAATTCTAAAGGTACTGCAGCATTTGCTGGTTTTTGCTGAGTCCAGGTAGCTGTGTGTGTCTATGTATGTTGAGTGGGGGTGAGGGGATGGAGGCAAGGAGAGAAATCTGGGAGTTGAGTCAGGAAGAAAATGAGAGTATTAGTATAAGAAAGAAGAGAGCAGAGTTAAGCTAAAATGCACAAATCTGAAGGAAATAAGGCTTTGCTAATTTTGTTTTCATTGCTTGAGAAAATAATATGTTGTTTTATTTCCTGGGTTTAGTTATGTAATACTGGTCTTGTGCCCAGAACTCATGAGGGCATGTTTTGATTCTTGATTTCAAAGACAACATACACACCCAGAGAGTTAGCTTCAAATATTGAGAGGGAGAAGGAGAAAAAAGGCAAGTTCAGCATTATTTCACAGTTGTCTTCAGTATTCAGAAAGCTAAGAAGACTTACACTTTTTCATCTTATTTAAAGCAGAAGTGATTTCCAAATTGAACAAGGCCAAGTCCCCTGGACATTTTCCACAGCACAGCTCTGAACTGTTTTTGGAATTTCACGTCTGTAGGTTGATGTGAAACATAGCTGAACTTCCCCTCACAGTAGTCCACAGATACCTGAGGCCCCTAGGCAACAGGTTGAAGAGCTCTGGAGCAGTGCACTTTATTAGTGGCACTGCCAGTACAGGTCCTAAGAATTGCCTTGTACTGGAGAGAAGGGTTGATTTAAATGGCAATCATCAGTTTGAATTTCAGGCAGCAAACTAGTAGCAATACACAACAGCTGAATTTCTGAGAGTACAGGCAGACTTCATACTCTGCTTCTTTTTTTTTTTTTCTGAAGTCTCCATCTTAGCCTAAGGCTGGGTTTGTTCATCAGTTGCATATCTTATCCACTCAGAGGTACCACAAAAGAGATTTTGCTTAAGGCTAAGAAAAAAAAAAGTCAGTGCTTGTGTGCAAGAGAGCTGGGAGGATTGTAAGGCAGGTTCAAGCGCATAAAGAAAACATCTTTCTTTGTACTCTGGTCTGCCAGGCAAATGTATTACAAGTTCTTCTTTGCATTGCAATGACCTTCCTATTTCAGCACAGAGCCTACTTCTGTTTTCAGTCATGCTAACTGCAAAACTAACTCCTTAGAGTTAACCATGATGATTAGCTTGTGGGAGTACCAACTAGCTCCCTCTCAGCTGTGGCAATATTTACAGAAGCAGGGTGTGGTAAGCTCTGAGCACTGCTCACTGCACTAAATATAGTTAGCTATAGTACTTCTGTACTGAGAGTGTTTTTTCCTTTCCCTCCTTTATAGGAGAGCAACACTGCTCTATCACCATTAAAGAAAAAGAAAGCAAAACCAGGAAATGACTTTGTAAAATTTGAAAAAACGACTTTACCAAAGCCAGTATTCTTCAGGAAAGCCAGAAGCACCATCTCTTCCACCAGGGCATCTATGCAGGTAAGGTGATCTCACAGATGACAGCTGAGTCTGGGCTCAGGTCTTCCCAAGCTACCTGCCTTTGCAAAAGGCCTGACCACACTCATGATGTCTTTTCTGTTCTGCCTTAGTCCTCTGAAAGGGACAGATAAAACTGGGAGTGCCATTGCGTTTCCTTGTAGACAGAGTCACACAAGGCTCCAGAGTTTCATAAAATGAATTGTAGGCATGTTAAAAATATCTTCTTCTTTTCCCCCTACTGCTTTCAGAAATACCTTCTTGTTGAAAGGACACTATTCTGAACCTGCTCATTTCGCAAAAAAAGCAAAAGCATAAACTGACTTTTAGTCTTGCTAAGGGACTTTGAGCCTCCATTGCCTCCCATTTGTGGAGGCTGGAAGACTGCTCTCTTTTCTAGACATTTTAAACATATAATAGCTTTTCAAGACCTCTTTGCACTTCAAGGCCTGAGTGCAGTAGCACCAGTGTATTTAATACACAAATATATATTTTTTTGTTTAGGATAGTATGTGATTTATCCACAAATGGCTAAAAAAAACAGTGCTGTCTTAACAGAGGCCAGTGCTAGAGAATTGGGGGAGTTCTAAATCAAATGAAGGAAGTAGGAAGTAGGTTTCCTTGCATTGATTTTGATGGGATGCAGGTAAAAGATCTTGTAGCATTGCCTTAGATGTCTTTATTTTATTTCATGTCTTTATTATTTTATTTCATGTCTTTATTATTTTATTTCATGTCTTTATTATTTTATTTCATGTCTTTATTATTTTATTTCATGTCTTTATTATTTTATTTCATGTCTTTATTATTTTATTTCATGTCTTTATTATTTTATTTCATGTCTTTATTATTTTATTTCATGTCTTTATTATTTTATTTCATGTCTTTATTATTTTATTTCATGTCTTTATTTTATTTCATGTCTTTATTTTGCTTTATAGCTGAACAAACTGCAGTCGTCCAGCTCCAAAAAGGTCACGTTTGGCTTGAATAAAAACATGACTGCTGGTGAGTCTGATACATCTGTGTGTCTCCACAGTCTCTCTTGTAGCCAAGGAAAGGGGAAGCTGTGCACACTTATACACACTTACACTCTTCACCTCTCTGGAACAGGATTTTTGTCTCTATTTATGTTGTTTATGAATCATCCTCAAGTTCCTCTCCAGAGGAGATGGTAAAGTTAAGGACATTCAGCTCAACAGCTAGATTTGCATGATTCTAGGGTGCTGCATAATGGACTTGCAGATGGAGCCATATGGATAGAAAAAGTGCACTAGTGATAAACTGTCCTTCCTGAGCTGTCTGTTCTGAAAGGCACTTCCTAGGGGAACACCTGCTCTTCAGTCTTTGTTGCTCATTTCTGTTTCCCAGCACAAAGGGGCTCATACACTGCTGAGCTCAGACTGTTTAATAGTGAAGTTTCAGTCTCGTCTTGGCTGTCTGTAATTTATTAATGGTAACGAGTAGATAAATGTCAGTTCCCTTCTGCATCCCACATGTAAGCAGACAGTGTTTTCCCTGTTAAAATAATGTCTGGCTCCATAGCATTAAAGTTTGTTCCATATATTAATTTTTTACTTTCCGAGGTGTACTATAGGCCAAGTTCAAATGGAGAATAGTGTGTTTAGATATTTGTCTTTATGTTAATAAAACACAGCTGCACAAAAAGAAGAAAATGCCTACCTTATGGCAGAAGGAATAAGGAAGTGTCTAGAACAGTGCTGTTTAACAGTCAGAGCAGAGCCACTTCGTACCCATTGTCATCTTTTAAGTGTGGTGTTCTTCAGGATAGCTGGAATGCTTGTTTCTGAGGAGTAGGCTCAGCATCTCTGGTGGTCTGTGAAACCATGAGGAATGGTTCACAGCCTCTCTGGGTTGCAGCAGACCCCGTTCTCAAAGGGACTCTGCTAAGAGATGTGTTTTACCACCATCTCTCCATTTATATTTTTTTTGCAAAGTCTTAGGCTTCTGATCCATAGTGATGGACTTAAGGATCAAAGGCAGACTTCCAGTGTTGGCCAATTCCACAATCAATTGACAAGCCAAATTATTCCAAGAGTTGTATTTCTTTTAACTTGTTTGCTTGTTTCTCAACAGAGTTTAAAAAGACTGACAAAAGTATACTAGTGAGCCCAGAAGGACCCTCGCGTGTGGCTTTCAATCCTGAACAGAAACCCCGTCATGGGGTGCTGAAGTCATCCACAGGTACCCCAGCAGGAGAGCCTCAAGGGAAGAAACCATTTTCTGTATCAACTAAGAAGAGACAAATGTCTATGGACTTATTTTAAACCAACAGATGTGGCCTACTTTTATACAGGACATTTTGCTAACCCAGAATGTTCTCTGGAGGTATTTTGAACTTCTTTATTTTTTTAAGTTAATACAGATTGTATATACAAAATTCTGATTGTGACCTAGGTCGTCACTATTTTGACACCACTTCAGCTGTATCTTGAAATACGCCTTTTGTGTATTTACGGAAAAGAAACAAAATCCAATCTCTGCTCAGGTTTGGTCTATGGAAAGTATGGTCTCTGCACATGTCATTCTTGAGTGACTTGTTTATTTAATTAAGGAATGTTCAGGATGTGATTGTTCCCATGATTTTTTTTGAGCCAGTCTAAGAAAACTAGCGCTTCATGCTTTTAAATTGTCTTTCATTGGACAGTGCTTAAAATGGAAAAAGACAATGTGGATTTTAAACCTACTATGGTTGTTCATGTCTTTAAAATTTTGCCCCATCTTTTTTCCTGTGTCATCCTTGGTATCCTGTTAATTCTTCTGGAAATAATAATTACCTCATCTCTCTGTTTAATAACAGCAAGACTTGGGTAGCTTTGCAGATAGCAAGAAATGCCTAGCTGCTTCAGTGGTCACTGTTGCAAATAAACCATCACAACTGGTTGTCTGCTGAGTTGGGAACAGTCACCACATTTGTTTTCAGTAACACAAGTGCCAAAGCTGGCTTACATTTGCCATGTTGTAAGTTGGCTTATTTTCTCTATTGTAACTGAAATAATGCTCTTGCATGGGAGAAATCTTTGATGTTTCCAGGTCTTTTGCCCCACTGCTGTCTTTCCTGAAGGTCTGACAAAACTCCTGGATTTCTTCTACAGCAGCTGGTGTCACCACATTTTACCAGAACTCATATCTGTATCTCATTCAGTGAATGAACATCTGATTGTCCTAAAGTGAGCTGGATCAGTGTAGTGCATCTTTGGTTAGAACACACATCTTTCTCTAAAAGCTTTGGTGCCTCTCAGTACAGGGTAAAATCTTACAGCCCAGACAGCTTGATTTTGGTTTTGATGTAGACAAGAATTCTTTCTGCACCGTTTCCTTGCATTAAGTTTTTATTTGGACATTTTATTACTGCTGTGCGTGTTTTGATTTTGTTTTGCTTCTTTGGTAAAGAATGAGGTGTTACTTCTGTGAAAGGGGGAACTGTGAGGAAGGGGAGAGCAAATTAAAATAAAAGCTTCTTTGATAAGGTTGGAAGATTTGAAATCTTTCTTTGGAAGTTTTGCTTATACGAATGAGGCAAAGGCTTTGCAGCAGATCTCTATGTTAAGAGCTCAGCTCCAAAGCACACACTCTGTGCCAGAGCACAGCTATTCATGCAACTTCCCACCAGTTACTTCTATGATCCTGCAGGAGAGAGGGTAGGCCTGCATCATTACCATGTGTTACGATAACTGGTAAACATTTAGCTACTGCAGCCAGCAAAATTAAATGTTGAGACATAATTTGCATATTTCAGTACTACTTTTTACGAGTCTTTGGTGCTGACTGTCCTCTACCAGATTACTCCCCATAAGAAGCTGGATTGAAACTGCTCTTTCACAGCTCATCCAAAATGTCTTTAAAATATTTTTGTACTTGTAGGTTGCTGGTCGGTCTCAGTTGCTCCATTCCAATCCGTGCCAGTTCTCGCACTAAGTTTGTGACAGTCCATGGTTTGTGGTGCTGCCATGGAAGTATTAAAAAGTAATTTTGCTGTTTTCTCATCTGAAGTGAAGGACTGAATTTCATTTGGTTTTATTTTAGTTCATATTTGCTTGACCGATTAGTAAAGAACTCTGGAGAATACATCTGAGAAATGTAATATTTACTGTTTGAGCAATTATTGTTCGTTTACTTAAAAACAAAATCTCATTGTATATTAGCATAATGCATTTTTTGGACAAGACAATGGTAAGTAGGATTTAACAAAGACTGTTCAGTATATTGTACTGTTTATTTTGTACTGTGGGTGAGAAGTCTTTTGTGGAATATGCATAAAAGCATTTGTATGTGCATGGTTGTTTAATGCATTATGTTGAAAATGCCACATTCCTCCAAAGATATAAATCAAACAATTGGTAGGGAGTTCTGCTGTGCACAGAAAAATCCAGGATCAGGACACATCGGGGTTTGGTTTTGGTTTTAATATCTGTTACCTATTATAGAAATGTATTTAAATGGTTGTCTGGATCTTTTTTATTGATTGTGGATCCATTGAACCTGTTGCTTGTCCACTTATTTTCTTGCCCACAGTGCTAAATGAAGAGGGCAGAAGTGGCAGTTTTTAATTGAAAATTTTAGTGGTGTGATTACTTGTTTGGATTCATGCATAATCCATATGTGCCATGAAACTGGTGGAATGTTCTCTAAATATACGTATGTGGTGTGTATTGTCTTCAGTGGTCTCGAATTTTATTCAGGAAACCTTTACAAACAAAACCCACGCAGTGTCAATACAGTTTAATTAGCGTTGTTGGGTTAAATTGAATACAATCCCCAAAATGTTTGCATAATTACAATTCAAATAAATAATGTGGACAAAAACAAAGGAAAAAAAGTGTAACATCTAAGATATCCACCGCACAGTCACAATAGTACAATACAGAGAGATGTATCAGTAGGAAGAGAGAACGACTGTTCTGACCTGTTTGATTTCACTTCATAGATATTTCTCATAGTGTTATTCCAACTTTACAGCTGCCAGTCGTGCTGTGAGTCAGTGTATGTGGCATACCTTTTAAGGGACAGTATTTTGTAATTATGGTCTGTACATTTTTGTTACAAATCTGATCAGCATTGGGTTTTCCAAGCTTCAGTGCTTTATAATTCGTTATAGCTTCAGGAGAAATCAAAAGCACAAAATTAATTCAGCAAGGCAAAAAGTTGAAATTATATTTAAATTATTTGGTATGCAAGATCTTTTATGGTCTATCAAATCTATGTGACTTGCAAAGCATCAGATGCCCTTTTTGTCATTTATTTCCTGTGCTTAGACTTAATTACAGGCAGAAAAAATATCCATGTGTTATTTTATTTACCTCTGCAACAGCATCGTAATTACAAATACAGTGTCTTAAGAATTACATCATTTAGTCCAGTTCAATAAAACTTTTTTTTTTTTTTAATGGATGTTCTATTCTGGGTAAATCTGTAAATTTGGGGGGTGGGAGTTAGGAGGGTAGCATTCAAGGGTCTACTTGAAAGTACAAAGGAAGTTGTTCTTGCATGCATACACATGCTCTCTTTTTATTTAACTTTATTGTATAAATAACCAAAACTGATGAAGACTTAGACACGTGTCAGAAGTGAGTAAGGTGGTGACAGGATATACCTGCTTATACACCTCGAGCTTCTGACCTTTGTAATTGGGCCATAGAGAAGATATGCCAGCAGCTACAACGTTGCTCAGGAAAAACTAAGTAGATCACATGCAGCCATTTCTTGGCAATTAAAATTGGTAATTGAAGTGGTAAGATGGTGAGAGGTGTACTTAAAAGGTGTCACTGTGCAGGTGCCAAACTAGGGAAGAGGTGGACAATCTGAAAGGCATTTCCCTGTTCTTTAGCAGTAGTACACCATATGAAATTAAGTATATAGAGAAATCCTGCACAGAGTACTGCATCTCCACCTCTGGTAATGACAAGCCCAGCAACTGCACAGGATCAATTAAAAAATGAGTCATTTTTCTTGACAGGCACAGAATTTTCAGAAATGTAAAACTCTTTATTTGGACAAAGAAAAATGACCTATCCGCAGCAGTGGCACCAGTAAAATGAAAACATAAATCCTCAGGTTAAATGAAAACAGGTTTCCTTCAGAATAAAGTCCTGTGAAAGTGAAATTCTTGTTATATGTTTAAAAAAATGCACGTATCTACATTTCTATGGTAGTATGTTTTGACCGTGTTGAAGACCATAGTGATAGCATACAACTATAAACTAAGTGCTGAATGTGCTTTTATTATATGTGGTGTCAGGTGGAAATCCCCATTTGCAGTTTAGCTGTGGGGCCAAGATAATGATTTCTTGCAGTACCTTATGCCACCTTCATGCCATGTAGGATCTTAAGTCACTGATGGAGTATTCTGCAGCAAAACTAGTGGTGCTGGTCTTGGCCACGCTTCAAGGAATTGCGGTAAGATTCTGTGCCTCTCATCGTTCTTCATGGGATCCATGCAAGCAGGTTGTATGCCACCTGGCATACAGTGCCACCTGGATTGGCATTTCAGTGATCCGTGCTGGCTGGTGTTTCCAGGAAGGTAGAAAACATCTGTCTGCACAAGTCTGCAAGGTAACACAAGTATGTTTTACATTTTATTCCTGTCATGCAAATCAAGGAGAAACATAGGGCCTCTTTCTAATTATCTGTTGCAGAACTAGAATTTGAACCATACAAACAACACTTCCTGGAACTAACTAGCTTCTTTTTTTTTAAAAAAAAAAAGTAAGGATTTTTTTATTTCAACATAATACTGCAACGGTTTTCATATGATATTTTGGATGGATATGATTATTAACATGAGAATTCTTTGATCTCTAAAATAACTTCAGCATGATAGACTGTGTGCTGCACTCCGGCATCTGTAATGACTGCATCCCAGATTAAACAAGTTCTAACTCAGGTAAAAGTTTATTTCTTTTTTTTTTTTTTTTTTTTTTCCTCTTGTCCCTGAAAGAGTGGTGTGGGGGGCAAGAGAGATTATTATTCTCTTTTGAAGGCTCCAAACTCAAGCATTTTGCATATGTAAAAGCACAAACCAGTTTGAGGAGGAAAAGCAAATACTTCATCTGTAAAAACATTGCAACTTGTCGCAAATAATACAGCTAACCACTGTAAATAAAATCCAAGAGTGGGGCAAAATGTTTTTAACACCATTTTGTGCAGTGGTTTCCTTAAGATAGCTGTTTCATTGGTATGTGCTTTTATCAGACATAGAAGAAGACAATTTTTTGGTTTTTTAGGAAGCCTTTTAAAAGGGGGTTTAAGAAATCTCACAAACCTGTTTGCATTAATTTAATCTTGGAAAAGGAATTATTTTACAGAAATTTATTGAAGAAAAAGGTAGGGTCAACTGTGTTCTGTAGAGCTACTCATGTTCCTTATTGCTGAGAGGTGGGTCTCAGGATTTAGCCCCTCCATACTGTCTTTCTGATACTGGTCCTAAAACAAACAAAAAGCACAGAAAAGGAGACATCTGAGTTTCTTTCCTACACAAAAAGTCTTGCACTTTTCTTGGAGAAGAGTTTTACGGCATGAGATTCAAAACCTTCCTACAATCAATTGGGTGTTGACTCCTGGGGAGTTAAACAGAGAAGTGCACTTACTAGTAGCATCATTCCTTTAGGATTTGTATACCATTCTTTTGAAATACCACATTTTGGATTCAACACCACCAGATACTAGCCAGTTTTATAGTTTTTTATTTTAAAAAAAATCTCAGATGGCTTCAACACAAGCATTTTACAACACTCCAGATAGAGCATGTAACCCAGTGCAATTGCACAGTTCCTGGACTAAACTGTTCCTTATTTGCATTTCTCTTTCAGATATTTGTCTTGCATAATCAAAGTAAAGCCCTGGGAGGTTTGAATTTTGTTCACTGTGTGGTTTTGACTGTGGGTGCAAGTTCCACAGTCTTGGAAACTGCCTCCTGCTTGCATTCGTCACTGTTTCCGTGGTCCACCTCTGAAGGCTAACAGTGCTAACACGATAGTGAATGTAATACTCAGCACAAAAATATGCATACAAGGTCAGAAACACTATTAAAACAGCAGGGAAGAAGACTGAAACTGGAGTTCCAAGATGTTCTTAATAACAAAAAAGCCAGACTTCATCCTGAAGTCCAGTAAGATTTCTGGGTACACAATTCCTTAGAATTTCCTTCTGCTGTTGAAAGCTTTAGTTTAATGAAGGCTTGATCAGGATCCAGCCTGGACCCTTCTCTTTGATCCTGCTCACAGGAAGATAAAATACTAAAAGAGCCCTCAGTGAAGGCCGTTTTGCTCTTTACAAAGTACTGGGGATGTGGAGAGAATCCCAAATTTAACCCTACCTCTATGAGAGAAATTTGTGAAAAACGTGGAAGTGCCAAAAGTTAGGCTTTCCAGGGAAGTGAATTCCACACTCATTTTAGGGAGCAGATCTTATTCCAGTCTCAACTCATCTTTTCGTAGGCTTTGCCACTATGGTAAACATCTGGGAGGCATCTGCTACAGAATGACAACTGAAACTGTAAACACTTGTATAATGTCTATTTGTTTCTGCAGAGTATTGCCACTGAGTAATTCTGTTTCTGAAAGCCCATGAGTCTTTCCCTGTCATTAATCTCTTTAACAGGAAGATCAGAAAACATTAATGAGGTCTGCCCTGCTTTCAAATAGACTGACAGAAAGGAGAGAGTGCCCACTGTTTCTGGCTTAGAAACAAGCCCTTGATGGCAAGAGGGGAAGAAATTGCTTTTTGACATTCACAAGCTGCAAAACCGGCTATTGAGGGCCTGAACTCCAACACAATTGTTTGCCAAGAATGGTGTATCACATTGTAATGCCAGGCACAGGAATTTGTAGATTACCACTGGCATGTTCAGGGTTTGCATATGATACAGATATTTTTGCTGATTAATTCTAAGCAGCCATGGTCAATGATTATTTGTCAGGGAGTCTACCATTGGTGCTAGTAATGAGAGAGGCAGCTCATGTATCTGTCAGGACTAGACGGTGACTTTTAGTCTTTGCCCATCTATCTTGTGCAGTCATCATATCTTTTCTGTGTCAGTTTAGCTGATGTAAATATACAGGTTGCTAGCTGTCCTGGAGAAAAACCTTTGCTATCAAATCTACTGGTATCTTGCTGGATGTTTTTTACTATGTGGTGTTGGTAATTTCCATGCAAAAAGTCTTCTCTGCTTCAATCCCCAGATACCAAATAAGGGAAAATGGAAGGTCCTCATAAGAAGTAATCTTGTATGGAGCATCTTGCTTTCACTTAGGTGACTGACTGACATCAGTCCCAAACATCATTCTGCTTTTTGGTCCTCCCTTTCCAGAAAAATCCAGAATCTTTATTTCCAGCACACAATGCAATTGTATTGCTTATCTTGTGCTAATGGTCTGTAGTGTTAGGTTCTTACTTTATAACTTTTGCTAGAGTTTTGGAGTGATGCCTTGGAATTGCTGCTGTTTGCTGAGAGGATCTTAAGCTATGGTAATCTTCAGTTCCAGAAACGAATTGTTCCTTATTAATGTTCCCAGATTGGAAGCTCATTATTAATTTCCTCTGAATTGTTGTAACTTCAGCTATTTGTGTGTATTTGGCTGTTTGGGTAGGAGCAGGGGATTTAGGTTTCTCTTTTCCTTTATTTTAAATATCTATGGGTGCTAAACCAACAATGTACTAGTAAACGCTAAGAACAGCAAACCTAGAAACATTCTGAAACTCCTGATGAAAGTCTGAAAGTTTGGTATGACATCCTGGTCCCATTAGTGGCTGCTAAATTCATCCTACCATTATCGTTCTTGTACTAAGAAGGAAAAACTAGGCCTTCAAAACTATACAGGTTAGCGGTTGTTACTAATCGCAGTGTTCAAAGCAACATTAGTGGGGAGAATTGTTCCCTAATAGCACAAGCAAAAGCAAATTAGAAAGAAATTTCCAGCCTAGAACAGAACTAACATCTCTCAGACTCCTGAAATCTGTCCCACATTATCACTATTTTGCTAATTAGTTAAGTTAAACTAACTGGAAAAAAGTACACAGTTTGTGAACTTACTGAATTCCATTTAAAGGTTAATTTAAAGTAGAGAATTTTTTTGTAACCACTGAAGGAAAAGAACAAAATTAAATTAACATTGCCCAGGTAACAGGACCAGAAATAGATGTGGTATTAGTCAACTTAGCATGTACTGCCTGCAGCTTGAACTCAAATGCAAATCTGTTCTGTTTCGAGCACAGCAGTGGCCTGACATCCCACTGCTTTGTGTGCACATTTCCCCAGGGAATAAGCTGTGTAGCCACGTAGCTTTGCCAAGCAGATATCTCTGAGCAGTGGGAGCTGAAGCAAGTGACTCATGACTGCAAGACAGCATGTGATACAAGACACACACAGGATAAACTGCTGAGAGATGCAATTCGTGACTGAGAGGTTTATTCCCACTGCCAAGAAAGGCCTTATTCTTTTCCAGCTGTTAACACACTCCATAAAAAAGTATACATAGTGTGGCATTTCTGATCCAAAATCTTCATCGAACAGTTTTCAAGGTTAAGTATTAAAGGGCAGGTACAGAAGTGCCTGTGAAATCAAAACATTCAAAGCAATGAAACACAAATTTCTTCCCTCTTTCCCCCCAAAGTGCCTCAAAAGTGAAGCAAAAGCAAAATGACAACATTTTTATGCCTTTCTCTAAAGCTGTTCTCATGACCACATGCCACACTGTCGTGTATTGCGCCATAACCGCTTGCATCGCGTACCTCTCTGCTTGCCAGAGCAGGGTTCTGTTCTGCTGCTGGCTGGCAGAGGTACGTGCACTTACTCTGCTACCTCTGTAATGCTGGTGAATTCAAGGACAAAATGGGGTGACTGGGATTAAACTCCTGATTATACCGTTACTTTTCCCCAATAGTAGTAGTAGTTGCGATGTGCAACGGGAGTAGATCCTGAGGGTGCAAATATGAGCATTCTGGCTAAAGCTGCAAGCTGATCCTAAGCACTGTAGCTCCCTCAGCCAAGCAAAGGAGGCCATCTGCTTCCTTTTCATTAACTTCAACCATTTTGTTAAATGCCTTCTGGAACAAAAAAGTGCAGGCAACAGCACCAATGAAAATATTTGTGTAGAGTTACTGAGAGCTGTATGAATAAAAAGGGTGTTTCTGCTTAGAATTTCACTTTAGAGTGGTCTTGCATTGTGGGTTGTTTGTTGGTGTTGTTTTTTTTTTAAAAAGAGTATTTTTTTCTGAAGAAGATGAGGATCAAGAGTGCCATACTATATGTTCTGCTGTTCAACTGTGACAACTTCTGACAGTGGTACAGCATTTTAAAAAGAACTTTTTTATTGCTGGCCTGTCTCTCATCTTGACACCCAGCCCCTTGGCTGTTATGAGTAAGAGGAGTTCGTTTGCTTCAATGAAACAATTGAAGTGAGGAGGATTGCAAGGCTGGACCTGAAAGTTGGAGGCACAATCTCCTCCCTGAGGCCCTATTTTGCAAAAATGCTCAGAATTTATGGAGCTTCAACAAGTCAGCATTAGAGAACAGGTTTGAGTCAGAGGCTTGAGAGAATGGATACTCTTTGGTACTCTTCTGATCATGTAATCTCTTAATTTACTTTTTTTTTTTTTTTTCCTATCGCTACAATGTCAGGCTATTCCAGGGTGTGGGAAAGATTGAATAGGTCTTTGCAAGTTTCAGACTGTAGGAGAAGGGAGGACCCAGCAAGTCTGCATGATTGGATCTGGAGTACACAATTACACATATCACTTTCTCTATTTACTGCCCGTTTTTTTACCTGTTTCTCTCAATTCTGCTTAAAGAAGTTGGGGCATCTATGAGTACCGTTCTCTGCATTATAATCACTAGTGGAGTCAATATGGATTTCAGTCCAACAATTTTTCTTCACGCTGTTTTTTCACCAAAACTGAGAGCATGTCAACCCTGCTAGTTTGCAGTTCTACACTAGATTTCGGAGAAACAGCACCGACAGTTGAGTGTTTGGTGAGACAGACTGTAAAGTACTCAACTGACCAGCAAAAATCAGTATCTTAAATATAGATGGTCTTCCGACTGGGGAGTGCACAATTAGTACTCCGTGCTCATTCAGTTCAGCTGCCTTGAAGACTTATTGAGAAAAAGAAAGGCTATTGATAGGACTTTACATGACCTTTTATTTTCTGTCTATGGTTATGATGATTTAAAGAATCCATATGCAATTTACAAAGTCTGACTTAAGATCCTCTGTCTATGCATCTTTTATCAAGCTGAGTGTGTCATATTCTTGGCAGCTCCATATCTTTTGCATTGTCCTTAAGTAGAAAATCTAGATTTCAGGAGACCTTGGTAGTTAATGCAGTCTGCCCCTCCATTTCCAAACAATCTTAACTGTCTAGCTATCAATACTTATAAACATATTTATTATCCTAGTTATGAAAAGCAAATAAATTGAAGATAAAACCTCATCAATCTTCCAAAGCAACCTCTTCCTGTGCTTTTCATAATCCTTTGCATAATAGAGTTAAGCCCTTCATTATGGACATTAGTTTATTGCCTTCTGCTCCTTCACAGATCTGTGTTATATGTATTTGTAGGCTGCTAATAGAGTTGAACTTTCATTAAGCTAAAGAAGCCATTTCCTCCTAGGTTGTACATCCTGAGCCTTGGATCCTTTTTACAACCCCTTGAATTGTTTTTTTTTATGAAAAGCTGGTCCAAAACCTTGACAGCACTTCACCAGAGACCCTAGCAGTGCTGCATATGCTGCCAGGATTACTTCATCTGTCTTGCAGACTATATTGCTGTTTATGCAGTCCAGAAGGTGATAAACTTTATTGCAATATTGTGACATTGTTGACCCATGTTAAGCTTGTTGTTTGCTATAATCTTATTATTTCTTCATGCATAGTGAGCTAGAATTCCAAAGGGTAACAACAGATCTAGGAAGGCAGCAGCCTGTGCAGCAAATGACCCATAAAGATGTTTGTCCTGTTCACCCAGGAGCAAAGAGAAGGTAGGTAAAGATGGGTATGTTCCTGGATTGCTGGCTGGACAACTGTCAAGCATTATGCCTCAGGTCTGCCATGGGGTGTATTGCTTTTTGGTGCTCTTACAGCCTGAGTAGACAACAGGAGGATGTGAGAAGGATTTAGGGGCATTGTAGAGGGAGAAAATAAGAAACATTTGTGAAAGAAACATTGTCAGTTGTTGATAAACTATGGTCTTTCTGGCTATCCTCTCTCTTGATCAAATTACAATAATCTACTGAAAATGTGTTATTTCCAGAGAATATTTTGCTCTGAACAAGGAGAATTCGTTTGAGAGGTCAGGATGATGTTCCTCCACTGGGAACATCAGATGTGCTTGGGCAGTTTTTAGAGAGAGCAGCTGTAAATGCCAGAGCACTTCCTGGCATCTTCTTTGGACAGTACATCATTATCAGGAAGGGAAAGATCGAGTTGGCATAGGCACTACAGAGACAAACTCATAATGTCCCTCCCCAACTGTCTTATTAGAGTCCCAGTCTCACCTGACCACACTGTGGAACACACAAGATAGATCTTCCTGAGTCATCTCCAAAAGGAACATATGCCAATATTTATGTACCATACACTTGCAAGGTCAAAGTGGAACATTAACCCCTACTGCTGGAGAAGGCAGGAAAAGCATGAAAAAAATTTTAACTGTACTCCAACAATTGTCTTGGAAGCTACAAGGCCAAAGAAATTTTATTCTTCGGTGCATT
Organism: Chaetura pelagica; assembly: GCF_000747805.2. NCBI lineage: Eukaryota > Metazoa > Chordata > Aves > Apodiformes > Apodidae > Chaetura > Chaetura pelagica. The sequence goes on along the minus strand of NW_009951950.1, from coordinate 2,465,595 downwards.
AAGAGCTACGGAAAAACACAGCCCTCCAGCATCCATTGCATCATGTTTGTGGAGGCCTTCAGAGCAACAAAATGGAGGCACAGCTGTCTTCTCTTCCAAATAATTTGCAGTAGCCACTCCCTTGAAAAGCACGGGACACATACAGCAATTGCTACCAAATGAAAAAGAGTGGTTGGACTTCAGGCTGAGTTGAACGAGTTGTAAGCAGGTTTCACGTCAGCTGCTTGCAGTGTGTATCTTGTACAGCTGTGTACTACAGAGCAGGCTGTGTCCTTTGGGTGTGCGTCAGGACACATGGATGTGGCATATGCCTTACTGCACATAGACATTTTTCTTCATAGTGTGTGCATTCTGTACTCTCTTATTATGAAAACTGTCAAACATAAACAGGGCTGGAAACTTCTCTACAGTTGCCTACTATTTTTTATGTGAGACCTTACTTTTAGTTGTTGCTAAGTTTGCCAGTGCTTGAGTGTTTTCAGAGAAATTTTCTGTCTCAGATTAATTTTGGGGTGAGAGAAGACAGAGGGAAAGAATATTAGCTAAAATGATTGAGTCATGTCTAGAAGAAAGTCTTGTAGAAGATACAGAGTATATCCCCCCATGTTTTTGGCAACCTTTCTTTTAAAATACGATGACATGCTGATTTCTTATTTTGCGGAAGATGATGCTTTCATGTAAAAAATGTAAAAAATTTCGCTCAACTTAGGAAAAGCAACCCCAAGTGTAACCTGTTTCTGTTCGTCTTTGTGATGAAAAAAAATATACTCTCTATGCTCTGTTGAGATTTGCAAGTGCTTTAAGTTCCTCGAAGTTCTGTCTTCTTTAAAACAGATTTGACCTGCAGCTGCCAGTCTGGAGTCTTAAGTGCTGTCTTGTCTTGGCACTGCAAATGAAGCCTTCCCTTTTCCTCCCTTGTGAGTTCAGGAAGTGTTGACCCCGATCAGGGGTCTGGACCACAGCAAGACGTGCTGGTGGGAATAGTGCAAGTTGGAATGGGTAAAGGAGTCTGAAGCAGGAGACGAAGGTGAGACAAAATAGAGGAGAGGAGAGGAGAGGAGAGGAGAGGAGAGGAGAGGAGAGGAGAGGAGAGGAGAAAAAAAGAAAGAAGAGAAGAAAAAATAAGAAAAGAGGATAAGAAAATAAGGTGCCGTTGCTATGGAGGGAAAAATAATAGCTCAAGTCAGGGGAAAAGTAAGAGGGAAGACTGGCACAAAAATCAGAGATGCAAGGAGTGTGAAAGAGGTAACAGACCTGGGTCTAGGAATACTAAGATGAGGAGAGGAGGAAAATTAAGATTTGGGATGCTGAGGGATGTGGCAAGTGACTCAGTGGAGGAAAACAGGTAAGGAGCCTGGAAACAGAGTGAAGATGAATGATCAGAAACGGAGGAAGATCACATCCCAGGACACACTTCTGTCTCTAATTCTGCTGACTTACCCTTACCTGTGCTCCCTTGTGATTACATCCTCGTATGAAATGCCGTTTTGTAACGTTTTCCTGGACTACTGGAGCTGCAACATACACAGTACAGATAATTCCTTGTTGTGGCCCTATGCTCCTTGGAGATGCAGCAGTTTGTATAATTCAACTAAGTACCTAAATGTATAGGTGGTGAAGAAATTGTTAGTGGTAAGGCCAGCCTAGAACAAGCCCTAAGGTTTGCGACTGGAGCGATGACAGAAAAGAGAACAGTATGTTCCCTCCTTTTCCAACAAATTACTTATGATGGGGAAAATACTCTTCCGTGATGTTGAGAAATAATAATGCTATTTCAAGAGTCAATTTAAGGTATCTGCAAAGAAGAACAAGAGACATTTGGCACCATTTCTTGTTGCGATCTTTGACTGCAGCAGTGACGGTCGATAATGACAAATGGCCAGAGGAAGGTGAAATACCCAAACACATGATGAAGTCCCGTCTCAGCAGAGTCTTGATGTATCGTGGCACTTGCCAGCCAACGCATACAACTTCTTTTACTCTTTGGCAGCCTTTTGAAAGGGTTTCATTCCTTGTGTGTGTGTGCATCAATAACACACAATCGCACTCCCTGCACAACCCGAGTGTGAGGGTGGTGCCCTGTCAGGAGGGCACTCACAGCTTGGGTCACCACAGGGCACGGCATGGGGCTGCCTCCAGTGTCCGTGGCTTCCACAGGGCTTTCTGGATGCCGAAGGAGGTGGAGAAGCTGCAGCTCCCTTGGGATGTGTGTGCAGCTCCCGCGCCCCCAGAGCGCTGAGGGCAGGTGTTCCTGGCACCGCGGCGCGGGGGGAGCGTGGGTAGCAAGTGGCTGTTGGCACACAGGGCAGGTGGCACCAGAGGGTGGGCCGAGGCTGCCTGCTGCCCGGCCTGCGGGCACATCCCTGGGGCGCTGGGGGCACCCAGTGCGGG
>NW_009951950.1:2389790-2462976 GCF_000747805.2 Chaetura pelagica | reverse complement strand
ACACTGGGGTGTGGGGGGGGGGGGTGTGACACTGGGGCGAGAGGACAGGATGTGTGACCTTGGGGCATGGGGATGGGGTATGTGACACTGGGGTGTCAGGATGGGGTGTGTAACCTTGGGGTGTCGGGACGGGGCATGTGACCCTGGGGCGCGTGACACTGGGTCGTGGGAATGGGGGGTGTGACCCCTGGGGTGTGTGACATTGGGGTGTGTGACATTGGGCTGTGGGGATGGGGAGTGTGACCCTGGGGTGTGTGACATTGGGGTGTGTGACATTGGGCTGTGGGGATGGGGAGTGTGACCCTGGGGTGTGTGACATTGGGGTGTGTGACATTGGGCTGTGGGGATGGGGAGTGTGACCCTGGGGTGTGTGACATTGGGGTGTGTGACACTGGGCTCTGGGGATGGGGAGTGTGACCCTGGGGTGTGTGACCCTGGGGTGTGTGACATTGGGGTGTGTGACACTGGGCTCTGGGGATGGGGAGTGTGACCCTGGGGTGTGTGACCCTGGGGTGTGTGACATTGGGGTGTGTGACACTGGGCTCTGGGGATGGGGAGTGTGACCCTGGGGTGTGTGACCCTGGGGTGTGTGACATTGGGGTGTGTGACACTGGGCTCTGGGGATGGGGAGTGTGACCCTGGGGTGTGTGACCCTGGGGTGTGTGACATTGGGGTGTGTGACACTGGGCTCTGGGGATGGGGAGTGTGACCCTGGGGTGTGTGACCCTGGGGTGTGTGACATTGGGGTGTGTGACACTGGGCTCTGGGGATGGGGAGTGTGACCCTGGGGTGTGTGACCCTGGGGTGTGTGACATTGGGGTGTGTGACACTGGGCTCTGGGGATGGGGAGTGTGACCCTGGGGTGTGTGACCCTGGGGTGTGTGACATTGGGGTGTGTGACACTGGGCTCTGGGGATGGGGAGTGTGACCCTGGGGTGTGTGACCCTGGGGTGTGTGACATTGGGGTGTGTGACACTGGGCTCTGGGGATGGGGAGTGTGACCCTGGGGTGTGTGACCCTGGGGTGTGTGACATTGGGGTGTGTGACACTGGGCTCTGGGGATGGGGAGTGTGACCCTGGGGTGTGTGACCCTGGGGTGTGTGACATTGGGGTGTGTGACACTGGGCTCTGGGGATGGGGAGTGTGACCCTGGGGTGTGTGACCCTGGGGTGTGTGACATTGGGGTGTGTGACACTGGGCTCTGGGGATGGGGAGTGTGACCCTGGGGTGTGTGACCCTGGGGTGTGTGACATTGGGGTGTGTGACACTGGGCTCTGGGGATGGGGAGTGTGACCCTGGGGTGTGTGACCCTGGGGTGTGTGACATTGGGGTGTGTGACACTGGGCTCTGGGGATGGGGAGTGTGACCCTGGGGTGTGTGACCCTGGGGTGTGTGACATTGGGGTGTGTGACACTGGGCTCTGGGGATGGGGAGTGTGACCCTGGGGTGTGTGACCCTGGGGTGTGTGACATTGGGGTGTGTGACACTGGGCTCTGGGGATGGGGAGTGTGACCCTGGGGTGTGTGACCCTGGGGTGTGTGACATTGGGGTGTGTGACACTGGGCTCTGGGGATGGGGAGTGTGACCCTGGGGTGTGTGACCCTGGGGTGTGTGACATTGGGGTGTGTGACACTGGGCTCTGGGGATGGGGAGTGTGACCCTGGGGTGTGTGACCCTGGGGTGTGTGACATTGGGGTGTGTGACACTGGGCTCTGGGGATGGGGAGTGTGACCCTGGGGTGTGTGACCCTGGGGTGTGTGACATTGGGGTGTGTGACACTGGGCTCTGGGGATGGGGAGTGTGACCCTGGGGTGTGTGACCCTGGGGTGTGTGACATTGGGGTGTGTGACACTGGGCTCTGGGGATGGGGAGTGTGACCCTGGGGTGTGTGACCCTGGGGTGTGTGACATTGGGGTGTGTGACACTGGGCTCTGGGGATGGGGAGTGTGACCCTGGGGTGTGTGACCCTGGGGTGTGTGACATTGGGGTGTGTGACACTGGGCTCTGGGGATGGGGAGTGTGACCCTGGGGTGTGTGACCCTGGGGTGTGTGACATTGGGGTGTGTGACACTGGGCTCTGGGGATGGGGAGTGTGACCCTGGGGTGTGTGACCCTGGGGTGTGTGACATTGGGGTGTGTGACACTGGGCTCTGGGGATGGGGAGTGTGACCCTGGGGTGTGTGACCCTGGGGTGTGTGACATTGGGGTGTGTGACACTGGGCTCTGGGGATGGGGAGTGTGACCCTGGGGTGTGTGACCCTGGGGTGTGTGACATTGGGGTGTGTGACACTGGGCTCTGGGGATGGGGAGTGTGACCCTGGGGTGTGTGACCCTGGGGTGTGTGACATTGGGGTGTGTGACACTGGGCTCTGGGGATGGGGAGTGTGACCCTGGGGTGTGTGACCCTGGGGTGTGTGACATTGGGGTGTGTGACACTGGGCTCTGGGGATGGGGAGTGTGACCCTGGGGTGTGTGACCCTGGGGTGTGTGACATTGGGGTGTGTGACACTGGGCTCTGGGGATGGGGAGTGTGACCCTGGGGTGTGTGACCCTGGGGTGTGTGACATTGGGGTGTGTGACACTGGGCTCTGGGGATGGGGAGTGTGACCCTGGGGTGTGTGACCCTGGGGTGTGTGACATTGGGGTGTGTGACACTGGGCTCTGGGGATGGGGAGTGTGACCCTGGGGTGTGTGACCCTGGGGTGTGTGACATTGGGGTGTGTGACACTGGGCTCTGGGGATGGGGAGTGTGACCCTGGGGTGTGTGACCCTGGGGTGTGTGACATTGGGGTGTGTGACACTGGGCTCTGGGGATGGGGAGTGTGACCCTGGGGTGTGTGACCCTGGGGTGTGTGACATTGGGGTGTGTGACACTGGGCTCTGGGGATGGGGAGTGTGACCCTGGGGTGTGTGACCCTGGGGTGTGTGACATTGGGGTGTGTGACACTGGGCTCTGGGGATGGGGAGTGTGACCCTGGGGTGTGTGACCCTGGGGTGTGTGACATTGGGGTGTGTGACACTGGGCTCTGGGGATGGGGAGTGTGACCCTGGGGTGTGTGACCCTGGGGTGTGTGACATTGGGGTGTGTGACACTGGGCTCTGGGGATGGGGAGTGTGACCCTGGGGTGTGTGACCCTGGGGTGTGTGACATTGGGGTGTGTGACACTGGGCTCTGGGGATGGGGAGTGTGACCCTGGGGTGTGTGACCCTGGGGTGTGTGACATTGGGGTGTGTGACACTGGGCTCTGGGGATGGGGAGTGTGACCCTGGGGTGTGTGACCCTGGGGTGTGTGACATTGGGGTGTGTGACACTGGGCTCTGGGGATGGGGAGTGTGACCCTGGGGTGTGTGACCCTGGGGTGTGTGACATTGGGGTGTGTGACACTGGGCTCTGGGGATGGGGAGTGTGACCCTGGGGTGTGTGACCCTGGGGTGTGTGACATTGGGGTGTGTGACACTGGGCTCTGGGGATGGGGAGTGTGACCCTGGGGTGTGTGACCCTGGGGTGTGTGACATTGGGGTGTGTGACACTGGGCTCTGGGGATGGGGAGTGTGACCCTGGGGTGTGTGACCCTGGGGTGTGTGACATTGGGGTGTGTGACACTGGGCTCTGGGGATGGGGAGTGTGACCCTGGGGTGTGTGACCCTGGGGTGTGTGACATTGGGGTGTGTGACACTGGGCTCTGGGGATGGGGAGTGTGACCCTGGGGTGTGTGACCCTGGGGTGTGTGACATTGGGGTGTGTGACACTGGGCTCTGGGGATGGGGAGTGTGACCCTGGGGTGTGTGACCCTGGGGTGTGTGACATTGGGGTGTGTGACACTGGGCTCTGGGGATGGGGAGTGTGACCCTGGGGTGTGTGACCCTGGGGTGTGTGACATTGGGGTGTGTGACACTGGGCTCTGGGGATGGGGAGTGTGACCCTGGGGTGTGTGACCCTGGGGTGTGTGACATTGGGGTGTGTGACACTGGGCTCTGGGGATGGGGAGTGTGACCCTGGGGTGTGTGACCCTGGGGTGTGTGACATTGGGGTGTGTGACACTGGGCTCTGGGGATGGGGAGTGTGACCCTGGGGTGTGTGACCCTGGGGTGTGTGACATTGGGGTGTGTGACACTGGGCTCTGGGGATGGGGAGTGTGACCCTGGGGTGTGTGACCCTGGGGTGTGTGACATTGGGGTGTGTGACACTGGGCTCTGGGGATGGGGAGTGTGACCCTGGGGTGTGTGACCCTGGGGTGTGTGACATTGGGGTGTGTGACACTGGGCTCTGGGGATGGGGAGTGTGACCCTGGGGTGTGTGACCCTGGGGTGTGTGACATTGGGGTGTGTGACACTGGGCTCTGGGGATGGGGAGTGTGACCCTGGGGTGTGTGACCCTGGGGTGTGTGACATTGGGGTGTGTGACACTGGGCTCTGGGGATGGGGAGTGTGACCCTGGGGTGTGTGACCCTGGGGTGTGTGACATTGGGGTGTGTGACACTGGGCTCTGGGGATGGGGAGTGTGACCCTGGGGTGTGTGACCCTGGGGTGTGTGACATTGGGGTGTGTGACACTGGGCTCTGGGGATGGGGAGTGTGACCCTGGGGTGTGTGACCCTGGGGTGTGTGACATTGGGGTGTGTGACACTGGGCTCTGGGGATGGGGAGTGTGACCCTGGGGTGTGTGACCCTGGGGTGTGTGACATTGGGGTGTGTGACACTGGGCTCTGGGGATGGGGAGTGTGACCCTGGGGTGTGTGACCCTGGGGTGTGTGACATTGGGGTGTGTGACACTGGGCTCTGGGGATGGGGAGTGTGACCCTGGGGTGTGTGACCCTGGGGTGTGTGACATTGGGGTGTGTGACACTGGGCTCTGGGGATGGGGAGTGTGACCCTGGGGTGTGTGACCCTGGGGTGTGTGACATTGGGGTGTGTGACACTGGGCTCTGGGGATGGGGAGTGTGACCCTGGGGTGTGTGACCCTGGGGTGTGTGACATTGGGGTGTGTGACACTGGGCTCTGGGGATGGGGAGTGTGACCCTGGGGTGTGTGACCCTGGGGTGTGTGACATTGGGGTGTGTGACACTGGGCTCTGGGGATGGGGAGTGTGACCCTGGGGTGTGTGACCCTGGGGTGTGTGACATTGGGGTGTGTGACACTGGGCTCTGGGGATGGGGAGTGTGACCCTGGGGTGTGTGACCCTGGGGTGTGTGACATTGGGGTGTGTGACACTGGGCTCTGGGGATGGGGAGTGTGACCCTGGGGTGTGTGACCCTGGGGTGTGTGACATTGGGGTGTGTGACACTGGGCTCTGGGGATGGGGAGTGTGACCCTGGGGTGTGTGACCCTGGGGTGTGTGACATTGGGGTGTGTGACACTGGGCTCTGGGGATGGGGAGTGTGACCCTGGGGTGTGTGACCCTGGGGTGTGTGACATTGGGGTGTGTGACACTGGGCTCTGGGGATGGGGAGTGTGACCCTGGGGTGTGTGACCCTGGGGTGTGTGACATTGGGGTGTGTGACACTGGGCTCTGGGGATGGGGAGTGTGACCCTGGGGTGTGTGACCCTGGGGTGTGTGACATTGGGGTGTGTGACACTGGGCTCTGGGGATGGGGAGTGTGACCCTGGGGTGTGTGACCCTGGGGTGTGTGACATTGGGGTGTGTGACACTGGGCTCTGGGGATGGGGAGTGTGACCCTGGGGTGTGTGACCCTGGGGTGTGTGACATTGGGGTGTGTGACACTGGGCTCTGGGGATGGGGAGTGTGACCCTGGGGTGTGTGACCCTGGGGTGTGTGACATTGGGGTGTGTGACACTGGGCTCTGGGGATGGGGAGTGTGACCCTGGGGTGTGTGACCCTGGGGTGTGTGACATTGGGGTGTGTGACACTGGGCTCTGGGGATGGGGAGTGTGACCCTGGGGTGTGTGACCCTGGGGTGTGTGACATTGGGGTGTGTGACACTGGGCTCTGGGGATGGGGAGTGTGACCCTGGGGTGTGTGACCCTGGGGTGTGTGACATTGGGGTGTGTGACACTGGGCTCTGGGGATGGGGAGTGTGACCCTGGGGTGTGTGACCCTGGGGTGTGTGACATTGGGGTGTGTGACACTGGGCTCTGGGGATGGGGAGTGTGACCCTGGGGTGTGTGACCCTGGGGTGTGTGACATTGGGGTGTGTGACACTGGGCTCTGGGGATGGGGAGTGTGACCCTGGGGTGTGTGACCCTGGGGTGTGTGACATTGGGGTGTGTGACACTGGGCTCTGGGGATGGGGAGTGTGACCCTGGGGTGTGTGACCCTGGGGTGTGTGACATTGGGGTGTGTGACACTGGGCTCTGGGGATGGGGAGTGTGACCCTGGGGTGTGTGACCCTGGGGTGTGTGACATTGGGGTGTGTGACACTGGGCTCTGGGGATGGGGAGTGTGACCCTGGGGTGTGTGACCCTGGGGTGTGTGACATTGGGGTGTGTGACACTGGGCTCTGGGGATGGGGAGTGTGACCCTGGGGTGTGTGACCCTGGGGTGTGTGACATTGGGGTGTGTGACACTGGGCTCTGGGGATGGGGAGTGTGACCCTGGGGTGTGTGACCCTGGGGTGTGTGACATTGGGGTGTGTGACACTGGGCTCTGGGGATGGGGAGTGTGACCCTGGGGTGTGTGACCCTGGGGTGTGTGACATTGGGGTGTGTGACACTGGGCTCTGGGGATGGGGAGTGTGACCCTGGGGTGTGTGACCCTGGGGTGTGTGACATTGGGGTGTGTGACACTGGGCTCTGGGGATGGGGAGTGTGACCCTGGGGTGTGTGACCCTGGGGTGTGTGACATTGGGGTGTGTGACACTGGGCTCTGGGGATGGGGAGTGTGACCCTGGGGTGTGTGACCCTGGGGTGTGTGACATTGGGGTGTGTGACACTGGGCTCTGGGGATGGGGAGTGTGACCCTGGGGTGTGTGACCCTGGGGTGTGTGACATTGGGGTGTGTGACACTGGGCTCTGGGGATGGGGAGTGTGACCCTGGGGTGTGTGACCCTGGGGTGTGTGACATTGGGGTGTGTGACACTGGGCTCTGGGGATGGGGAGTGTGACCCTGGGGTGTGTGACCCTGGGGTGTGTGACATTGGGGTGTGTGACACTGGGCTCTGGGGATGGGGAGTGTGACCCTGGGGTGTGTGACCCTGGGGTGTGTGACATTGGGGTGTGTGACACTGGGCTCTGGGGATGGGGAGTGTGACCCTGGGGTGTGTGACCCTGGGGTGTGTGACATTGGGGTGTGTGACACTGGGCTCTGGGGATGGGGAGTGTGACCCTGGGGTGTGTGACCCTGGGGTGTGTGACATTGGGGTGTGTGACACTGGGCTCTGGGGATGGGGAGTGTGACCCTGGGGTGTGTGACCCTGGGGTGTGTGACATTGGGGTGTGTGACACTGGGCTCTGGGGATGGGGAGTGTGACCCTGGGGTGTGTGACCCTGGGGTGTGTGACATTGGGGTGTGTGACACTGGGCTCTGGGGATGGGGAGTGTGACCCTGGGGTGTGTGACCCTGGGGTGTGTGACATTGGGGTGTGTGACACTGGGCTCTGGGGATGGGGAGTGTGACCCTGGGGTGTGTGACCCTGGGGTGTGTGACATTGGGGTGTGTGACACTGGGCTCTGGGGATGGGGAGTGTGACCCTGGGGTGTGTGACCCTGGGGTGTGTGACATTGGGGTGTGTGACACTGGGCTCTGGGGATGGGGAGTGTGACCCTGGGGTGTGTGACCCTGGGGTGTGTGACATTGGGGTGTGTGACACTGGGCTCTGGGGATGGGGAGTGTGACCCTGGGGTGTGTGACCCTGGGGTGTGTGACATTGGGGTGTGTGACACTGGGCTCTGGGGATGGGGAGTGTGACCCTGGGGTGTGTGACCCTGGGGTGTGTGACATTGGGGTGTGTGACACTGGGCTCTGGGGATGGGGAGTGTGACCCTGGGGTGTGTGACCCTGGGGTGTGTGACATTGGGGTGTGTGACACTGGGCTCTGGGGATGGGGAGTGTGACCCTGGGGTGTGTGACCCTGGGGTGTGTGACATTGGGGTGTGTGACACTGGGCTCTGGGGATGGGGAGTGTGACCCTGGGGTGTGTGACCCTGGGGTGTGTGACATTGGGGTGTGTGACACTGGGCTCTGGGGATGGGGAGTGTGACCCTGGGGTGTGTGACCCTGGGGTGTGTGACATTGGGGTGTGTGACACTGGGCTCTGGGGATGGGGAGTGTGACCCTGGGGTGTGTGACCCTGGGGTGTGTGACATTGGGGTGTGTGACACTGGGCTCTGGGGATGGGGAGTGTGACCCTGGGGTGTGTGACCCTGGGGTGTGTGACATTGGGGTGTGTGACACTGGGCTCTGGGGATGGGGAGTGTGACCCTGGGGTGTGTGACCCTGGGGTGTGTGACATTGGGGTGTGTGACACTGGGCTCTGGGGATGGGGAGTGTGACCCTGGGGTGTGTGACCCTGGGGTGTGTGACATTGGGGTGTGTGACACTGGGCTCTGGGGATGGGGAGTGTGACCCTGGGGTGTGTGACCCTGGGGTGTGTGACATTGGGGTGTGTGACACTGGGCTCTGGGGATGGGGAGTGTGACCCTGGGGTGTGTGACCCTGGGGTGTGTGACATTGGGGTGTGTGACACTGGGCTCTGGGGATGGGGAGTGTGACCCTGGGGTGTGTGACCCTGGGGTGTGTGACATTGGGGTGTGTGACACTGGGCTCTGGGGATGGGGAGTGTGACCCTGGGGTGTGTGACCCTGGGGTGTGTGACATTGGGGTGTGTGACACTGGGCTCTGGGGATGGGGAGTGTGACCCTGGGGTGTGTGACCCTGGGGTGTGTGACATTGGGGTGTGTGACACTGGGCTCTGGGGATGGGGAGTGTGACCCTGGGGTGTGTGACCCTGGGGTGTGTGACATTGGGGTGTGTGACACTGGGCTCTGGGGATGGGGAGTGTGACCCTGGGGTGTGTGACCCTGGGGTGTGTGACATTGGGGTGTGTGACACTGGGCTCTGGGGATGGGGAGTGTGACCCTGGGGTGTGTGACCCTGGGGTGTGTGACATTGGGGTGTGTGACACTGGGCTCTGGGGATGGGGAGTGTGACCCTGGGGTGTGTGACCCTGGGGTGTGTGACATTGGGGTGTGTGACACTGGGCTCTGGGGATGGGGAGTGTGACCCTGGGGTGTGTGACCCTGGGGTGTGTGACATTGGGGTGTGTGACACTGGGCTCTGGGGATGGGGAGTGTGACCCTGGGGTGTGTGACCCTGGGGTGTGTGACATTGGGGTGTGTGACACTGGGCTCTGGGGATGGGGAGTGTGACCCTGGGGTGTGTGACCCTGGGGTGTGTGACATTGGGGTGTGTGACACTGGGCTCTGGGGATGGGGAGTGTGACCCTGGGGTGTGTGACCCTGGGGTGTGTGACATTGGGGTGTGTGACACTGGGCTCTGGGGATGGGGAGTGTGACCCTGGGGTGTGTGACCCTGGGGTGTGTGACATTGGGGTGTGTGACACTGGGCTCTGGGGATGGGGAGTGTGACCCTGGGGTGTGTGACCCTGGGGTGTGTGACATTGGGGTGTGTGACACTGGGCTCTGGGGATGGGGAGTGTGACCCTGGGGTGTGTGACCCTGGGGTGTGTGACATTGGGGTGTGTGACACTGGGCTCTGGGGATGGGGAGTGTGACCCTGGGGTGTGTGACCCTGGGGTGTGTGACATTGGGGTGTGTGACACTGGGCTCTGGGGATGGGGAGTGTGACCCTGGGGTGTGTGACCCTGGGGTGTGTGACATTGGGGTGTGTGACACTGGGCTCTGGGGATGGGGAGTGTGACCCTGGGGTGTGTGACCCTGGGGTGTGTGACATTGGGGTGTGTGACACTGGGCTCTGGGGATGGGGAGTGTGACCCTGGGGTGTGTGACCCTGGGGTGTGTGACATTGGGGTGTGTGACACTGGGCTCTGGGGATGGGGAGTGTGACCCTGGGGTGTGTGACCCTGGGGTGTGTGACATTGGGGTGTGTGACACTGGGCTCTGGGGATGGGGAGTGTGACCCTGGGGTGTGTGACCCTGGGGTGTGTGACATTGGGGTGTGTGACACTGGGCTCTGGGGATGGGGAGTGTGACCCTGGGGTGTGTGACCCTGGGGTGTGTGACATTGGGGTGTGTGACACTGGGCTCTGGGGATGGGGAGTGTGACCCTGGGGTGTGTGACCCTGGGGTGTGTGACATTGGGGTGTGTGACACTGGGCTCTGGGGATGGGGAGTGTGACCCTGGGGTGTGTGACCCTGGGGTGTGTGACATTGGGGTGTGTGACACTGGGCTCTGGGGATGGGGAGTGTGACCCTGGGGTGTGTGACCCTGGGGTGTGTGACATTGGGGTGTGTGACACTGGGCTCTGGGGATGGGGAGTGTGACCCTGGGGTGTGTGACCCTGGGGTGTGTGACATTGGGGTGTGTGACACTGGGCTCTGGGGATGGGGAGTGTGACCCTGGGGTGTGTGACCCTGGGGTGTGTGACATTGGGGTGTGTGACACTGGGCTCTGGGGATGGGGAGTGTGACCCTGGGGTGTGTGACCCTGGGGTGTGTGACATTGGGGTGTGTGACACTGGGCTCTGGGGATGGGGAGTGTGACCCTGGGGTGTGTGACCCTGGGGTGTGTGACATTGGGGTGTGTGACACTGGGCTCTGGGGATGGGGAGTGTGACCCTGGGGTGTGTGACCCTGGGGTGTGTGACATTGGGGTGTGTGACACTGGGCTCTGGGGATGGGGAGTGTGACCCTGGGGTGTGTGACCCTGGGGTGTGTGACATTGGGGTGTGTGACACTGGGCTCTGGGGATGGGGAGTGTGACCCTGGGGTGTGTGACCCTGGGGTGTGTGACATTGGGGTGTGTGACACTGGGCTCTGGGGATGGGGAGTGTGACCCTGGGGTGTGTGACCCTGGGGTGTGTGACATTGGGGTGTGTGACACTGGGCTCTGGGGATGGGGAGTGTGACCCTGGGGTGTGTGACCCTGGGGTGTGTGACATTGGGGTGTGTGACACTGGGCTCTGGGGATGGGGAGTGTGACCCTGGGGTGTGTGACCCTGGGGTGTGTGACATTGGGGTGTGTGACACTGGGCTCTGGGGATGGGGAGTGTGACCCTGGGGTGTGTGACCCTGGGGTGTGTGACATTGGGGTGTGTGACACTGGGCTCTGGGGATGGGGAGTGTGACCCTGGGGTGTGTGACCCTGGGGTGTGTGACATTGGGGTGTGTGACACTGGGCTCTGGGGATGGGGAGTGTGACCCTGGGGTGTGTGACCCTGGGGTGTGTGACATTGGGGTGTGTGACACTGGGCTCTGGGGATGGGGAGTGTGACCCTGGGGTGTGTGACCCTGGGGTGTGTGACATTGGGGTGTGTGACACTGGGCTCTGGGGATGGGGAGTGTGACCCTGGGGTGTGTGACCCTGGGGTGTGTGACATTGGGGTGTGTGACACTGGGCTCTGGGGATGGGGAGTGTGACCCTGGGGTGTGTGACCCTGGGGTGTGTGACATTGGGGTGTGTGACACTGGGCTCTGGGGATGGGGAGTGTGACCCTGGGGTGTGTGACCCTGGGGTGTGTGACATTGGGGTGTGTGACACTGGGCTCTGGGGATGGGGAGTGTGACCCTGGGGTGTGTGACCCTGGGGTGTGTGACATTGGGGTGTGTGACACTGGGCTCTGGGGATGGGGAGTGTGACCCTGGGGTGTGTGACCCTGGGGTGTGTGACATTGGGGTGTGTGACACTGGGCTCTGGGGATGGGGAGTGTGACCCTGGGGTGTGTGACCCTGGGGTGTGTGACATTGGGGTGTGTGACACTGGGCTCTGGGGATGGGGAGTGTGACCCTGGGGTGTGTGACCCTGGGGTGTGTGACATTGGGGTGTGTGACACTGGGCTCTGGGGATGGGGAGTGTGACCCTGGGGTGTGTGACCCTGGGGTGTGTGACATTGGGGTGTGTGACACTGGGCTCTGGGGATGGGGAGTGTGACCCTGGGGTGTGTGACCCTGGGGTGTGTGACATTGGGGTGTGTGACACTGGGCTCTGGGGATGGGGAGTGTGACCCTGGGGTGTGTGACCCTGGGGTGTGTGACATTGGGGTGTGTGACACTGGGCTCTGGGGATGGGGAGTGTGACCCTGGGGTGTGTGACCCTGGGGTGTGTGACATTGGGGTGTGTGACACTGGGCTCTGGGGATGGGGAGTGTGACCCTGGGGTGTGTGACCCTGGGGTGTGTGACATTGGGGTGTGTGACACTGGGCTCTGGGGATGGGGAGTGTGACCCTGGGGTGTGTGACCCTGGGGTGTGTGACATTGGGGTGTGTGACACTGGGCTCTGGGGATGGGGAGTGTGACCCTGGGGTGTGTGACCCTGGGGTGTGTGACATTGGGGTGTGTGACACTGGGCTCTGGGGATGGGGAGTGTGACCCTGGGGTGTGTGACCCTGGGGTGTGTGACATTGGGGTGTGTGACACTGGGCTCTGGGGATGGGGAGTGTGACCCTGGGGTGTGTGACCCTGGGGTGTGTGACATTGGGGTGTGTGACACTGGGCTCTGGGGATGGGGAGTGTGACCCTGGGGTGTGTGACCCTGGGGTGTGTGACATTGGGGTGTGTGACACTGGGCTCTGGGGATGGGGAGTGTGACCCTGGGGTGTGTGACCCTGGGGTGTGTGACATTGGGGTGTGTGACACTGGGCTCTGGGGATGGGGAGTGTGACCCTGGGGTGTGTGACCCTGGGGTGTGTGACATTGGGGTGTGTGACACTGGGCTCTGGGGATGGGGAGTGTGACCCTGGGGTGTGTGACCCTGGGGTGTGTGACATTGGGGTGTGTGACACTGGGCTCTGGGGATGGGGAGTGTGACCCTGGGGTGTGTGACCCTGGGGTGTGTGACATTGGGGTGTGTGACACTGGGCTCTGGGGATGGGGAGTGTGACCCTGGGGTGTGTGACCCTGGGGTGTGTGACATTGGGGTGTGTGACACTGGGCTCTGGGGATGGGGAGTGTGACCCTGGGGTGTGTGACCCTGGGGTGTGTGACATTGGGGTGTGTGACACTGGGCTCTGGGGATGGGGAGTGTGACCCTGGGGTGTGTGACCCTGGGGTGTGTGACATTGGGGTGTGTGACACTGGGCTCTGGGGATGGGGAGTGTGACCCTGGGGTGTGTGACCCTGGGGTGTGTGACATTGGGGTGTGTGACACTGGGCTCTGGGGATGGGGAGTGTGACCCTGGGGTGTGTGACCCTGGGGTGTGTGACATTGGGGTGTGTGACACTGGGCTCTGGGGATGGGGAGTGTGACCCTGGGGTGTGTGACCCTGGGGTGTGTGACATTGGGGTGTGTGACACTGGGCTCTGGGGATGGGGAGTGTGACCCTGGGGTGTGTGACCCTGGGGTGTGTGACATTGGGGTGTGTGACACTGGGCTCTGGGGATGGGGAGTGTGACCCTGGGGTGTGTGACCCTGGGGTGTGTGACATTGGGGTGTGTGACACTGGGCTCTGGGGATGGGGAGTGTGACCCTGGGGTGTGTGACCCTGGGGTGTGTGACATTGGGGTGTGTGACACTGGGCTCTGGGGATGGGGAGTGTGACCCTGGGGTGTGTGACCCTGGGGTGTGTGACATTGGGGTGTGTGACACTGGGCTCTGGGGATGGGGAGTGTGACCCTGGGGTGTGTGACCCTGGGGTGTGTGACATTGGGGTGTGTGACACTGGGCTCTGGGGATGGGGAGTGTGACCCTGGGGTGTGTGACCCTGGGGTGTGTGACATTGGGGTGTGTGACACTGGGCTCTGGGGATGGGGAGTGTGACCCTGGGGTGTGTGACCCTGGGGTGTGTGACATTGGGGTGTGTGACACTGGGCTCTGGGGATGGGGAGTGTGACCCTGGGGTGTGTGACCCTGGGGTGTGTGACATTGGGGTGTGTGACACTGGGCTCTGGGGATGGGGAGTGTGACCCTGGGGTGTGTGACCCTGGGGTGTGTGACATTGGGGTGTGTGACACTGGGCTCTGGGGATGGGGAGTGTGACCCTGGGGTGTGTGACCCTGGGGTGTGTGACATTGGGGTGTGTGACACTGGGCTCTGGGGATGGGGAGTGTGACCCTGGGGTGTGTGACCCTGGGGTGTGTGACATTGGGGTGTGTGACACTGGGCTCTGGGGATGGGGAGTGTGACCCTGGGGTGTGTGACCCTGGGGTGTGTGACATTGGGGTGTGTGACACTGGGCTCTGGGGATGGGGAGTGTGACCCTGGGGTGTGTGACCCTGGGGTGTGTGACATTGGGGTGTGTGACACTGGGCTCTGGGGATGGGGAGTGTGACCCTGGGGTGTGTGACCCTGGGGTGTGTGACATTGGGGTGTGTGACACTGGGCTCTGGGGATGGGGAGTGTGACCCTGGGGTGTGTGACCCTGGGGTGTGTGACATTGGGGTGTGTGACACTGGGCTCTGGGGATGGGGAGTGTGACCCTGGGGTGTGTGACCCTGGGGTGTGTGACATTGGGGTGTGTGACACTGGGCTCTGGGGATGGGGAGTGTGACCCTGGGGTGTGTGACCCTGGGGTGTGTGACATTGGGGTGTGTGACACTGGGCTCTGGGGATGGGGAGTGTGACCCTGGGGTGTGTGACCCTGGGGTGTGTGACATTGGGGTGTGTGACACTGGGCTCTGGGGATGGGGAGTGTGACCCTGGGGTGTGTGACCCTGGGGTGTGTGACATTGGGGTGTGTGACACTGGGCTCTGGGGATGGGGAGTGTGACCCTGGGGTGTGTGACCCTGGGGTGTGTGACATTGGGGTGTGTGACACTGGGCTCTGGGGATGGGGAGTGTGACCCTGGGGTGTGTGACCCTGGGGTGTGTGACATTGGGGTGTGTGACACTGGGCTCTGGGGATGGGGAGTGTGACCCTGGGGTGTGTGACCCTGGGGTGTGTGACATTGGGGTGTGTGACACTGGGCTCTGGGGATGGGGAGTGTGACCCTGGGGTGTGTGACCCTGGGGTGTGTGACATTGGGGTGTGTGACACTGGGCTCTGGGGATGGGGAGTGTGACCCTGGGGTGTGTGACCCTGGGGTGTGTGACATTGGGGTGTGTGACACTGGGCTCTGGGGATGGGGAGTGTGACCCTGGGGTGTGTGACCCTGGGGTGTGTGACATTGGGGTGTGTGACACTGGGCTCTGGGGATGGGGAGTGTGACCCTGGGGTGTGTGACCCTGGGGTGTGTGACATTGGGGTGTGTGACACTGGGCTCTGGGGATGGGGAGTGTGACCCTGGGGTGTGTGACCCTGGGGTGTGTGACATTGGGGTGTGTGACACTGGGCTCTGGGGATGGGGAGTGTGACCCTGGGGTGTGTGACCCTGGGGTGTGTGACATTGGGGTGTGTGACACTGGGCTCTGGGGATGGGGAGTGTGACCCTGGGGTGTGTGACCCTGGGGTGTGTGACATTGGGGTGTGTGACACTGGGCTCTGGGGATGGGGAGTGTGACCCTGGGGTGTGTGACCCTGGGGTGTGTGACATTGGGGTGTGTGACACTGGGCTCTGGGGATGGGGAGTGTGACCCTGGGGTGTGTGACCCTGGGGTGTGTGACATTGGGGTGTGTGACACTGGGCTCTGGGGATGGGGAGTGTGACCCTGGGGTGTGTGACCCTGGGGTGTGTGACATTGGGGTGTGTGACACTGGGCTCTGGGGATGGGGAGTGTGACCCTGGGGTGTGTGACCCTGGGGTGTGTGACATTGGGGTGTGTGACACTGGGCTCTGGGGATGGGGAGTGTGACCCTGGGGTGTGTGACCCTGGGGTGTGTGACATTGGGGTGTGTGACACTGGGCTCTGGGGATGGGGAGTGTGACCCTGGGGTGTGTGACCCTGGGGTGTGTGACATTGGGGTGTGTGACACTGGGCTCTGGGGATGGGGAGTGTGACCCTGGGGTGTGTGACCCTGGGGTGTGTGACATTGGGGTGTGTGACACTGGGCTCTGGGGATGGGGAGTGTGACCCTGGGGTGTGTGACCCTGGGGTGTGTGACATTGGGGTGTGTGACACTGGGCTCTGGGGATGGGGAGTGTGACCCTGGGGTGTGTGACCCTGGGGTGTGTGACATTGGGGTGTGTGACACTGGGCTCTGGGGATGGGGAGTGTGACCCTGGGGTGTGTGACCCTGGGGTGTGTGACATTGGGGTGTGTGACACTGGGCTCTGGGGATGGGGAGTGTGACCCTGGGGTGTGTGACCCTGGGGTGTGTGACATTGGGGTGTGTGACACTGGGCTCTGGGGATGGGGAGTGTGACCCTGGGGTGTGTGACCCTGGGGTGTGTGACATTGGGGTGTGTGACACTGGGCTCTGGGGATGGGGAGTGTGACCCTGGGGTGTGTGACCCTGGGGTGTGTGACATTGGGGTGTGTGACACTGGGCTCTGGGGATGGGGAGTGTGACCCTGGGGTGTGTGACCCTGGGGTGTGTGACATTGGGGTGTGTGACACTGGGCTCTGGGGATGGGGAGTGTGACCCTGGGGTGTGTGACCCTGGGGTGTGTGACATTGGGGTGTGTGACACTGGGCTCTGGGGATGGGGAGTGTGACCCTGGGGTGTGTGACCCTGGGGTGTGTGACATTGGGGTGTGTGACACTGGGCTCTGGGGATGGGGAGTGTGACCCTGGGGTGTGTGACCCTGGGGTGTGTGACATTGGGGTGTGTGACACTGGGCTCTGGGGATGGGGAGTGTGACCCTGGGGTGTGTGACCCTGGGGTGTGTGACATTGGGGTGTGTGACACTGGGCTCTGGGGATGGGGAGTGTGACCCTGGGGTGTGTGACCCTGGGGTGTGTGACATTGGGGTGTGTGACACTGGGCTCTGGGGATGGGGAGTGTGACCCTGGGGTGTGTGACCCTGGGGTGTGTGACATTGGGGTGTGTGACACTGGGCTCTGGGGATGGGGAGTGTGACCCTGGGGTGTGTGACCCTGGGGTGTGTGACATTGGGGTGTGTGACACTGGGCTCTGGGGATGGGGAGTGTGACCCTGGGGTGTGTGACCCTGGGGTGTGTGACATTGGGGTGTGTGACACTGGGCTCTGGGGATGGGGAGTGTGACCCTGGGGTGTGTGACCCTGGGGTGTGTGACATTGGGGTGTGTGACACTGGGCTCTGGGGATGGGGAGTGTGACCCTGGGGTGTGTGACCCTGGGGTGTGTGACATTGGGGTGTGTGACACTGGGCTCTGGGGATGGGGAGTGTGACCCTGGGGTGTGTGACCCTGGGGTGTGTGACATTGGGGTGTGTGACACTGGGCTCTGGGGATGGGGAGTGTGACCCTGGGGTGTGTGACCCTGGGGTGTGTGACATTGGGGTGTGTGACACTGGGCTCTGGGGATGGGGAGTGTGACCCTGGGGTGTGTGACCCTGGGGTGTGTGACATTGGGGTGTGTGACACTGGGCTCTGGGGATGGGGAGTGTGACCCTGGGGTGTGTGACCCTGGGGTGTGTGACATTGGGGTGTGTGACACTGGGCTCTGGGGATGGGGAGTGTGACCCTGGGGTGTGTGACCCTGGGGTGTGTGACATTGGGGTGTGTGACACTGGGCTCTGGGGATGGGGAGTGTGACCCTGGGGTGTGTGACCCTGGGGTGTGTGACATTGGGGTGTGTGACACTGGGCTCTGGGGATGGGGAGTGTGACCCTGGGGTGTGTGACCCTGGGGTGTGTGACATTGGGGTGTGTGACACTGGGCTCTGGGGATGGGGAGTGTGACCCTGGGGTGTGTGACCCTGGGGTGTGTGACATTGGGGTGTGTGACACTGGGCTCTGGGGATGGGGAGTGTGACCCTGGGGTGTGTGACCCTGGGGTGTGTGACATTGGGGTGTGTGACACTGGGCTCTGGGGATGGGGAGTGTGACCCTGGGGTGTGTGACCCTGGGGTGTGTGACATTGGGGTGTGTGACACTGGGCTCTGGGGATGGGGAGTGTGACCCTGGGGTGTGTGACCCTGGGGTGTGTGACATTGGGGTGTGTGACACTGGGCTCTGGGGATGGGGAGTGTGACCCTGGGGTGTGTGACCCTGGGGTGTGTGACATTGGGGTGTGTGACACTGGGCTCTGGGGATGGGGAGTGTGACCCTGGGGTGTGTGACCCTGGGGTGTGTGACATTGGGGTGTGTGACACTGGGCTCTGGGGATGGGGAGTGTGACCCTGGGGTGTGTGACCCTGGGGTGTGTGACATTGGGGTGTGTGACACTGGGCTCTGGGGATGGGGAGTGTGACCCTGGGGTGTGTGACCCTGGGGTGTGTGACATTGGGGTGTGTGACACTGGGCTCTGGGGATGGGGAGTGTGACCCTGGGGTGTGTGACCCTGGGGTGTGTGACATTGGGGTGTGTGACACTGGGCTCTGGGGATGGGGAGTGTGACCCTGGGGTGTGTGACCCTGGGGTGTGTGACATTGGGGTGTGTGACACTGGGCTCTGGGGATGGGGAGTGTGACCCTGGGGTGTGTGACCCTGGGGTGTGTGACATTGGGGTGTGTGACACTGGGCTCTGGGGATGGGGAGTGTGACCCTGGGGTGTGTGACCCTGGGGTGTGTGACATTGGGGTGTGTGACACTGGGCTCTGGGGATGGGGAGTGTGACCCTGGGGTGTGTGACCCTGGGGTGTGTGACATTGGGGTGTGTGACACTGGGCTCTGGGGATGGGGAGTGTGACCCTGGGGTGTGTGACCCTGGGGTGTGTGACATTGGGGTGTGTGACACTGGGCTCTGGGGATGGGGAGTGTGACCCTGGGGTGTGTGACCCTGGGGTGTGTGACATTGGGGTGTGTGACACTGGGCTCTGGGGATGGGGAGTGTGACCCTGGGGTGTGTGACCCTGGGGTGTGTGACATTGGGGTGTGTGACACTGGGCTCTGGGGATGGGGAGTGTGACCCTGGGGTGTGTGACCCTGGGGTGTGTGACATTGGGGTGTGTGACACTGGGCTCTGGGGATGGGGAGTGTGACCCTGGGGTGTGTGACCCTGGGGTGTGTGACATTGGGGTGTGTGACACTGGGCTCTGGGGATGGGGAGTGTGACCCTGGGGTGTGTGACCCTGGGGTGTGTGACATTGGGGTGTGTGACACTGGGCTCTGGGGATGGGGAGTGTGACCCTGGGGTGTGTGACCCTGGGGTGTGTGACATTGGGGTGTGTGACACTGGGCTCTGGGGATGGGGAGTGTGACCCTGGGGTGTGTGACCCTGGGGTGTGTGACATTGGGGTGTGTGACACTGGGCTCTGGGGATGGGGAGTGTGACCCTGGGGTGTGTGACCCTGGGGTGTGTGACATTGGGGTGTGTGACACTGGGCTCTGGGGATGGGGAGTGTGACCCTGGGGTGTGTGACCCTGGGGTGTGTGACATTGGGGTGTGTGACACTGGGCTCTGGGGATGGGGAGTGTGACCCTGGGGTGTGTGACCCTGGGGTGTGTGACATTGGGGTGTGTGACACTGGGCTCTGGGGATGGGGAGTGTGACCCTGGGGTGTGTGACCCTGGGGTGTGTGACATTGGGGTGTGTGACACTGGGCTCTGGGGATGGGGAGTGTGACCCTGGGGTGTGTGACCCTGGGGTGTGTGACATTGGGGTGTGTGACACTGGGCTCTGGGGATGGGGAGTGTGACCCTGGGGTGTGTGACCCTGGGGTGTGTGACATTGGGGTGTGTGACACTGGGCTCTGGGGATGGGGAGTGTGACCCTGGGGTGTGTGACCCTGGGGTGTGTGACATTGGGGTGTGTGACACTGGGCTCTGGGGATGGGGAGTGTGACCCTGGGGTGTGTGACCCTGGGGTGTGTGACATTGGGGTGTGTGACACTGGGCTCTGGGGAGGTGCTCCCGGCACGGTGCGCAGCCGGTTGGCCCCGGGGCCCTGCCCCGCCGGGTGGGCTGGTGCTGGGGGGGCTGGTGCCGGTACCCTCCGGTCGGGGCTGGGGAAAGCCCCTTGCCCCGGTTTCTGAGGGTCGGGGAAAGGTGCCATGTGAGGTGTAAGGGCCGCTTAATGACCGCACCAGAGTGGGGCAGGGAGACGAGCTGGCGTAGCCAAGTGCTTGGGGGTGTAATTGGATCTCGGGGGTGTGATTGGGTCTCAGGGGTGCTTGCTAAGGGCTGGCTGACAGGGAAGACATCAGCGTGGTCTGGGGTGAGCGTCTGTATGTCTTGCTGTTCTGTCTTGTCAAGTGTCTGTGTCATTAAGGGGCTAATTTGGACTAGATGATCTTTCGAGGTCCCTTCCAACCCCTAGGATTCTATGATTCTGTGATAATTTGGGGCCTCACCATCGAGTGCTCTTTGTTCCTTGACACACATGTGGCTGTGTGAAGTGTCTCGTTGCCAGAGCACAGTATGTTATGACATTGATTATCTTGGTAGATGCTTGACAAGCAGTGGCATCATCTCACTTGACTGCCCAGGGAAGGCAGTATACACTCTGCTAAATGAAGCACTTGAGACAAGGCCTGCAACAAATTAACATCACTCCGTTTTGTCACCATCCAACTGTAGTGTAATGAAGACTCTTGAGAATTAGCATATGGTGAAGAGTGATGCACATGTGAGGTCCTGTGAAAATCTGTGTATGTGGAGACTAATGCCTGAAAGGCTGTCATGATCTGCAGGCCAACTGTCCCTCCTTTCTTACCAGAATAACCTCTAAACTGTGGCCCACCCCCAGCTGTTTTCATGGTAGCAGAAGGGCACACATTAGTACTTATTCTAGAAATCTCCAGTCTCTTAAACTGTTGTCTTAATTTTAATTCTTTGTCAAAGGCTTCTGTAACTGAGCCTTTCTGTGGCATACAGGCCTCTGTATGGGTGTCTCATACGACTTGGCAAGTTGTTTCCTGTAGAGTGTCTTTAATTCCTTGACTAGGACGCTATAAAATACTGCTCTCATGAAAAGTGCTGTTGATGTAGTATCTGTGCTCTGTTCAGGAGACTTGCACACTCACACTGTAATGTTCCTCAGTGTATAGCATAACAAGAAGTTGCTAGAGTGGGGGAAAAGATAGTTGGGGAACAACTGGACTCCTGTCACTACAGACTGCACTTGAAAATCCTGTGTAGGCAACCCTTAATGAAGTTGCGCTCGCTAGAAAGTTATTTAAACCCAGGTTTTACTAGAACATCAGATGTAGCAAGTTGCTACCAGGTGAAACTTTGTGGTTTTAGGTTTTCTTGAAACAAGGAAAGGATTCACAAATCTGAGTTTTAATTTTTTTTTTAATTTATTTTTTTATTATAAGGATAAACATGAAATCCAATGTTAGTTAGTATGGAGGATGGGTGCAAATCTGGCGTGCTTATATTATTTCCCATTATCATTTTTACTTTTGTGTTCTAAATCAGTAGTAGTTAGATGAGGCTTCCTTCACACCTCATTGAGTTTGCTAGGCAAGATGTGTGTAGATAAGCATGTGTGTGTGCATATGGGGAGTGATGGGCTGAAATCCTGACAGAACAGTTCAGGAATTTGCATTTGGACAGCAGCACCCAAATAGAAAACCGGACTTGGTTTAGCCAGCTGTTTGCAGACTTCTGCAAAACATCAGTTGTGTTTGAAGGGCTGGATCTCTGGTGGAAGCCTCTGTCATTATTCTTTGTTAGCAATAGGTACCGTAGCAGTGTGCACGGCAGAGAACTCGAGTGTCTTTTTCTAACCAGTGGTTTTGCTTTGTCAGGCTTCCATTACACTAAAAACTGAAGTATTTTTTAAGTATTTTGAAGGTAGGTGTGTGGAAATACTTTCTCTGTGATGTATATGGTAAACTCTTTCTACGTAACTAACACAGCAAAAGAGAGTTAGACTCTTTATTAGAGTAATTATAATAATGGAAGTAATATAACTGAGTGAGGAATGCCAGAATCCTTTACACCATTTCACGTTAAGATACATTTGTTTAAGTAGTTTGAGTTTTTAGATTAATTAATAGGTCATAGAGGAAACATGCCCCTGGATTTTCCAGAAAGTAAAATGACAGGAAGTGAACTGTCCTCAGCTGTGCTTTGGATTCTACCTTGTCAAACATTTTAAACCGTTTTTACTTGCATAGTTTTACTGTCTCTTTAAAAGTTCTGAAGGTGGTTCTGAATTATGTTAAAAATAGTCATAAATGATTTCACAATCATTTAACCTAAGCAACTTCTAGTATCAGGAAATGCTTTAGGGTTGTCCAGCACTTGAGAGTGGGAGAACAGTCCTGTGTACATTAACCTACAGAGTTGCCACTGTCAGTCAGATAAATTGTTTTAAAACACCAAAGAGTGTTTATTCTACTTGACTAACAGTTATAATAGATTTTATGATATAAAATAAAGGTGTATGTTTTCATAGAATCATAGAATGATTTGGGTTAGAAGGGACCTTAAAGATGATCTAGTTCTAACCTGGAGGGACACCTCCCACTAGACCAGGTTGTTCAAAGTCCCGTCCTGCCTGGCCTTGAACATTTTCACCATGCTATTCAACATTACTTTTATTGTATATGTTTTCTTCCTTAGTGCAATATCTTATTTGTTAATTTTAAGTATAATTTTAACTTACCTTTCCTGCCCCACCTTATAGGTAGGTAGAATGTGGCAGTAAGTGAAGGGTGCAGTGCTGGCAAGTAGACAGTTACAGACCTCAAACAACAGGGTACATAAGGGCAAGCTTGTTGCTGTTCTGTAGAGGTACTTAATTTTGACCATCAGGAAAAAGTATTGTAGGCAGATAGATTCATATGCTACACCCATCGTAGTATTAGCTCTTGCAAATGAGTGTTTAGGTCTGTATGTTCAGTCCTTTGGGACTTGTGAGTTTCCAAGAAGAGGTTTGAAAGTACAAGGAAGGGATGGGAGAAAGCCCCAGCTAATTTCACATGGGCACTGGACACTAGCATTTGGTTGTCAGAGAAGTAGATTATACTCCTGTCTGCATGCCAGAGACTGTTGATCTTTGATTGTGCACAGGTACCAGTGAGATCCAGAGAGTTCTGTACTTTGTTTTTTACCCTGTTTGATACTGCTAGTGGAACTTGGATTATGTTTTGGGTTGGGTTTTTTTAATGTATATGTCTGCCCTAACACTCACAATGTTGTCTATGTCTTAAGTATTATTGACCTCCTTTTATGTCTGCTTACCTTGAAGATGGAGCTGAAAGCAAAGACAAATACTATTCATTAATTGGGTCTAGAGGAGGAAATTGTCAAGTCTGAATTGTAGGACACCACCATAAACAGCTTCTACAATACAGGATAAGATGGCCTTTTGAAATATGTTCAACAATTTTCTTTCATTTTTGTCTTGTTGTTTTTTTTCCCCTGCTGAATGGAAGTAATTGTTTTTTCAGATATTAAAAAGGGCTGATGATTCTCATTCTTAGGCTAGTCCTCATTGATTCTCTTCTGCAAAAGAAGCAGTAAGTCTACCTTCTTTAGCACCTTCTTAATTTTAAAGAAGATGGAAAACCAACTTTGGTCAGCACAGATGGTAGTCTCCTTGATATTTAAGAGTAGTTTTGAACTGCGTTGTTTGGCTAAGGGTTTGATTTGCTTTCATACGCTGAGACCAAAACCCATGTCAACTGATCTTTAATGATTATCTGCTGCCCTAGTTTAAGATTTTTTTTCTTTTTTTTAATTTTATTTTTGAGCAGCCTAGTCAAATGGATTAAGTATTGTACAGGGACAGATAAAGAGCCTGTCTTATTTAAGATGACTGCTCATTCTGTTTTTCAAAACCTACTTCCATTGTGTTAATTATGTGACTCAGAAGGATGAATCAATCAAAAGTCTTTACAGGATAACAGTAAAAAATGTTCCTACTGGGTAGCCCTTTTTTTTGTTACAGATCAAAGGCTGAAAAAACCTAATCCTTAAACAAAAAATAAATACAAAGATAAAAGAATGAATTTACTCTTAGTAATATCCAAAGATTGTCCTAAATTACTTATCTGAAACAATAATTGTGTCTATATATTCATACTTCAAACGAAGCTTGTGCAGGCAGGTTTTCTTCCCTGGCTTCTGTTCTTGTGAGAAAGGTAAACAAGGGACAGATAAATAAAAACAAAATAAACCAAAAAAAACACACAACAAACCACCCAAAAAAACTAGCTTGCGACCCCTCTGGGAAGGCTTATTCATAGCTATGTAAACAGCATTTTCTTATTATGTGGATGTCAGTATAGGTATTTGCAAAAGTCTGGCAAATACCAAGGTGAGACCCTGAAAAAGACTTGTAATCCAAAAGATTCTAACAAGGTGGTTCCCCACCTGACAGTCCAGATTTCTGGGGAAAAAAAACTTTACCAGAACTTCCCAGAAGTGTTTGTCCAGATTATATGAAGAAAGGGTGGCTCTGGCTCTCTAGGAGCTCAGATATGCTGTGAGAACTTCGAAGAAATTCTCAAAGATGATAGACTTTCAACCTATATGGTAAGCTGAAAAAGGAGTAGGATAGGAACGAGGACAAGAAAGTGGAAAACTCCTTGAAACAAAAAACCAAACAAATAGGGGGCGGTGGTCATCATCACGCTTTCACCTTTTAGGATTGCTTGAGTACAGAGAAAACTGAGGCAAAGAACTGGGAAAAAATACTGGAATCTTACTTAGTAGTAGTAGTTTAGGTTTGTATAGCACTAAGAGATCCCAAATTTCTTCACAAGCTTTTAAAAGAAATCTTTTCAACTACCAATGCAAAATAATTAACTTGAAGAGTAATTTCAGCCTGCCTAAAAGAAGTGCAACTGGGAATGCTGATGTGCTATTGATGCTAAATGACATTATTGAGCATGGTCTCTAATGAACAGGGGGTGGGGCTGACTGAGGAGTCAGAATCTGAGGTCAAGTCTAACTGTGTGATAGTAGTATTCATAACTGTTCCTACAAATTACTTAATTGTGGCAGCTTGTTGAGTATGTTTTTGCTGCGACAATACAGTCATGAAAACACAGAAATGCTGAGGGATGTTCCCATGGGCTGAAGGTATATTACAGTGGAAAAGCTGAGGAAAACATTTTAAGACACGTTAAAATTTATTTTGCAGAGTGTATGGGGCCTGTTGACCAGTTGCCATTTAAAATTTTAAAAAAATGAGATTATAAATAGTTACAGTGATTTAAAAAAAAAAAGTTATTGTAATTTGCTAACTTTTTCATGGTGCATTGTGAAAATTGTCACTGTGCAGTTGCATAGTCTGATATTTTACATAGTAGTTACACTAGAATCTGTGCTGTAGTGAAGAAAAGCTTTTTTCAGACATGCATGTAATCTTTTGATCTAATACAACACAGCAAAGTAGAAAGATTAAGGAGGATCCCATTTGGTGTCTACGCATACATGCAAATATATTAATTCAGAGCAAGCAAAACTGCATTACCCTGATTCACCCACTTATTTTGGAAATAAAAAATGAAGTTGTCAAGAAATTGCAAATCTTATTTAAGGACGGGAAAACCTTGCCTAAAGGCAGATTTGCACTGTTTATATGTAGAATATAAATGTACTCGGACTCAGTACCAAGTGTTTACTTGCTAAAGGCATTTTTTTTAAAATCAGGAAATGGCTTTAGGTCCTATCTGTAAGCCTTAGGTTTGTTGGGTTGGGTTTTTTATTATTTTTTTGAATTATTTTAGTTATGTCTTATTTCTGCTCCGAATGAAACAGTTGAGAGAGTGGGTTTTTTCCCTATATAAACACACAAGAATCAATATTGATCAGTTTTCTGGAAAAAAGTGATCTTCAAGTTAAAGTAAATGTATATATTAAAATGTGCTGAAATTTTTTTAAGTATAATTTTAATAATAATAAAATGAATCTACTTGTTTGTATGTGTGAATGTATACATGTACTTTGTATGTACAAAAATACACCTGAGAAAAAAAGTAGGTTACTTACAAAGCTACTGATACTTATTTAGAATCTCCCTTTTAGTAAAGTGTTGTCTCTTACTTTTGTTTTTTCTATTTATATTCAAAATTATTATCACATTTCCTTGAAGAGCATATTTAGTCATTTTAGATAAGGGATGCTGCATTATCCATGGTGACTGAACACATGCCAGGCAGGTATTTTTAGTCTCTTTTGGCTGAAAAGATGCAAGTGGAAGTTCCACTTCAATTGCTTGTGTTGTGTGGAAACAGTCTGGAGTTGGTGAAGCAATGTTAATGTCAGGAGTGGGACATTAGTCCTGGTACATAAAATGTCTATTCTTCTGAAATTACTGTGTGTGATAGAGTGTGCAGCTGAATCATAGTCTAGAGAGAGAAAAAAAAAAATATTATGAGGATATTTGAAACATGCCAAGCAGTTCCATGTTTATAGGTAATACATGCCCCAAGAAAAGCCAGACTAGTCCATCATATTAGGGCTTAGCAGCTGTGGGTTAGCTTGTCATGGCAAAAAAGTATTACTGATCTGAAATTTGACTATGCTGCATTACCTGAATTTTTTCAAGTCTTTGTTCAGGACTTTTGTTTGTTGATGCTAATTCATCTGTGACACCTCTGAGCTCCAGTTTCCTCAACATCTGGAACAATTAGCCATAAAGTAGGAGAGAGGACTCTGATACAAAAAACCTCATACTTGGTTCATTAAAGAAACAAACAACCAAGCCTCACTTCACCTTCTGTCATCCTAAGTAAATTTTAAGCATATGGACTAGTTTGGGCTGAATAGAAATCTTTCCATGGTGATTTAACTTTGCTTTCCTGGGAATGCAAAACACCTCTTGCCAGAGGGATGTGTGGCACATACTGGAAAATGGTTAAATCTCCCCTGTGACAAAGCAAGAGCTGGAGAGCCACTTTCTAGGCTGGTCACAATTGTTCCTCTTTTCCCCACTGTTGGGTCCAGTAATGTTTTACCTTGAAAGAGGATCTGTGTGGAAATCTGAAGCAAGGATGGTACAGCTGTCAATGACTGTCATAAGCTGAAGGGAGAAATCTATGGCAATCTTCAGTAATGGCATTCTGCAGTTCATCATACTTGAAACTACCAAAGAGATAAAGTGCTTGTCAATCCCAATAATAGCAGAATATGGATTTTTTTTTTTTCTTTCACTTTCCTTAGCAGATAGTTAGCCAATGAAGCTAAGTATCTTTGTGTTGATACTCCCATTAAAAGTTCTCTATTTATTTGTTGTTAAAATTTAAGTATTTGTTTTTTTCTGGAGTCTTACAGTGCAAAGTTATTCTGTCCCCATCTTCTTGGAAGAGAAAAGAAAAAGTTGTAATAGAAATGGATGTTTGCTAA
This sequence comes from Chaetura pelagica, assembly GCF_000747805.2. Classification (NCBI taxonomy): domain Eukaryota; kingdom Metazoa; phylum Chordata; class Aves; order Apodiformes; family Apodidae; genus Chaetura; species Chaetura pelagica. The sequence goes on along the minus strand of NW_009951950.1, from coordinate 2,435,678 downwards.
ATTCTCAAAATTTGATACCGTTTTTGCAGAATTTTATGCTAGAGTTTATGATGATGTATTTTGCAAACTTCTGCCTAAATCTCACCAATTAATATATATGTATTTTTTTCTAAATCTGTGTATCTTCATATATTTGTTGTAGGTGATGAGTGCTACTGTACAAGTTTAGGCTGAAGGAAAACTCGTTTTCCATCTGTCCAGCTCTTCACTGTGGTAACTCTTGCTTTTCTGACAGGCTACGGCCCCTGTCTCATTGGAGTGGGCATCACATTACCTGTGGAAACCATCAGACACTCTGAGCAGCTAACAGAAATGGAAAAAAAAATGTTTAAAACATAGTCAGAACTGAGGCCAGCAGGAACACTACATTAATTACTTGATGTTGCTGTTGTGGACCACCACAAGATAGTGTCTGCCTCATAGCTCATTCATTTTGGCCAGTAGCTTTATGTTGGGGGTGGTCTCTTTGTTTTCACTGTGGTTAGTGGAAGTAACATGCCTCTGCTCATTCATACAACAACCAACTAAATGTATCACCAGTTAGTTTTTAAATTTGAGGGGTTTTATGTTGTCACTTGTTCTCTAGGTTATAGTTTCACAATTTTCTGGTTTCAGTAGCAAAGCCAGCTTGAGAAATTCTTGCTTTACCACCACTAGCTGGTTCTTCCAGCTGCACTGTTTTCCTGTCCACTTCTACTCTTCTGGGAAAGTATTTTTGTGAGGTCATGTGGTAAACTGGTCTGAGAAGCCATGGAAGTTATGTATAACTTGACAAAGGAGGAAAAGAAGAAAATGTTTATCTTGGAAGTCAATTTCCCAGTTCAGTTCCCTACACAGCTCTACAGATAGCTCTTTCAGCATAACTGAGCTCCTGCACCTCTGTTCTCTGCTGAAGGAAACATTCCTCGAAGTACATTCTTACCTAAAACATCTGCTTGCTCTGAAGGAATTTGAGACATTTAGCTGTTCTCTAGAAGCTTCATTCTTTCCCTTCAGTGGCCTTGCTGTGGTCTTTACATAAGGGGACAGCTCTTTTGGGGACTTGTTTGTGGTTCTGTTTTTCAGGTGTCCATTATCTTGCAGTGTAAATATAAAACTTTGATAGGGAAGGGGAATCCATTCCTAGTCTGCCTGAGAAGTCCAAATAAAACGTATGTGCTGGATAAAACAAATTTCTTTGTAGGATAACTCCACCTTAGGTGTACATAATGTGCTTGCCATGCCTTGCTAATGGACTGACATTTAATGAGCAAGCTATCCAAAATGTTAATAGCAGGACTAAAAATAAAATAAAATAAAAATCAGAGGAAGAGTGTGTTGTGGGATTCCCTCTCCATTTCACTCATTAAAATAAACAAGAGATAAGTCCATGCCTACTGGACCTATTGCTGCTGTGTATGTCTGCCTCTCCTAATCAGTGTTTGTAAACTTCCTTGAGTAAAGCTGTGTGGTTCCAGTTGGCAGGAGTTTGCAGTGACAGGTGTGGTGTTTTTGTCAAATTACATGCAAGTGTAGAAGGAAGAAGCATGAAGATGATGAACCTGAAAATTGCAGTGAACCTGCAAATTTTACAGCTCCTCATAAGAGTATGTGAACTGTAACTTCTCCATCTGAAATCAGTATCTAAAGTCACTGTTACTTAACAGTAAACAGAGTCTCAGGGTGGGGGTGTGGAATGTATTTCTTGGGTGGAAGGCAGCCAGACACTTGCAGCACCATCTCTCTCTTTTTCTTTTCTTTTTTTTTTTCCTTTTTTAATGTTTGTCCTTTAGAGGGAAGAATGAAGGGGGAAACAGAACCTGTTGTTTCCTTCTTTCATTTGCCTTAGCCCTTATAAGTCAGAGTCTTGCAGATCCATTGGTTGGTCCCACCCCAGATGGCAGGAATTCCCTCCTGCCCATAGGGAGGTTAATAGAGCAGCTATGCAGTTGGGTCAATCCCAAGCCTGGTGTAATGCATGGAGTAATGGTGATGGGCATGTGCATCTTGAAGACACAGAGGCTCTTCATCTGAGTAGCCTATGAAAAAAAAAAATGCTGCTGATGTAGAAGAAGGAACTTGTTAATGCTGAACAAAACATCTTAGAGGGCATTTTAATAAAGACATTTGTTTCACGTCATATAAGTAACTTGTCTTGAATAGTAAGCAATGCATACCAATCAGTCTGTCAGAGTGGAAAGTAAAACTGAGTGACCTGGTGGTATTTGCTCAGAAGCATACCTGTGTCTCCAAGACTTATTTGAAGGAGCTTCTTTAGGGCACTATTACTCTTATCCTGAATTCAGCCTGATTATGTTTCAGATATGTACTTATATTGCGAGCCTTTTCAGATCAAATCACTGCACTCTTAGGCTAATCTAGTAATTTCTGTTCCAGTGGTCGTGATGTTTCATCTAGGTCAGCTCATCTTGAAGTTCTCAGTAAGTACCGATTTTGCAAGAGCATTTTGACAAAAATTGCTGTCTGCTCTTGCAAAAGAGAGAGGTATTTGTTTTCTGCTCTAGTCTTTAGTATGTCCTCTGTGGTATCCATTGCTGAGGTCAGCTGTTAAATCCTGAAAACTTATAAGACAGTTAATCAGAGGTGAAAAGGAAGTGTCACTCAAGAACCAGGTATTAGGCTACCTGAGGTGATCAACTTGTCTTCCTTTTGCTGATTTGGGGCTATTTGTTGGGCCTGAGAGTTTGTGGCCATAGAGCAAAAATGAAGCATCAAAAAGATATGGCTGCAGCATATATAGTTTCTATAAATACAGTTTGAGAGGTGTTGAGTTTGAGTTGAGAGTACTGGAAGTTGAGGTGAAAGGTAGGTTCAGGCAGAGAAAGGCATGATGGTTTGTGGTTTTCCAGGGATTTTTTTTTTAGTGTGAGGGTCAATAGTTGTAACTACATAGTTTGTAAATGGCTTTTTTTGTTCTTGTTGTTTTGAGTTTGTTTTTTTTCCTGTGTGTATTGTTTGTATAGTTCATGTATAGTGAATTTTGTAGATTTTTTTTTAAAAGGTATAAAGTCACCTCATTTTTAACAAGTATGAGATGCTATCCAAGTACTATTCTTTTATATCTGTTACAGTGTTTCCTGTGTCTGTCGCTAGTGAAATAGCTTTTTTTTTTCCTCAAGGTCATCTGCTGTATTTTTAATTATCTTTTTTGTAATCGCCAATTTCTAACCTCAGAATTTGAAGTGGCCTATTTGGTACCTGACTCCGAATTAATGGGTGACTCCAAACCATGTCTCTGGCATCCCTGTTCCTAAGCTAGTTTATTTGCTCCTGCATTATTATCCTGGCACAGTATCTCCAATATCTTAATGCTTTTCTGGCAGTGCCTTGTCAAATGCTGTACTAAAATATAGCTATATTGTATGTACAGTTCTCATTATCTACTTGGTATGATTTATTAAAAGCTCAGAAAGTGAAGAAAAGAGATTGGGTTAGTCAGTAGCAGTTTCAGTTTGGTTTATCAACCCACGCCAGCAATTATGCCTGTTTCACTAATTGCCAGGACATGCCTTTTCTTTTTCCCCAAATTCCTTTTCTCAAACTGAGTTTATGTTCAAATTTTCTACACAGAGTAGCTTTTTGATTCAGTATCAAATGGAAGGAAATGCAATTAAGTGAAGGAGCTGGCACATAGTGAGAGGTGCAAGCTGCAACTGAGAAATCCTTTCTCTTCTTCCCCTCCATATTAATTTAATTACAGAAATTCAACTTTTTAAGGTATGTGTCTACTGGAACTACAGTGATGATGGTGTAAGATACAAGTTCCAAACTGTAGTACATAAACATCAGCACATATATACAAATGACTTATAATACAATAGACACATAGAGTGTTTTGTGGCCTGATACAGAGATTTTCTTATGGGAAGGCATTGCTCATGTTACTTAACAAAAAAAAACCAACAACAAACCCAAAACCCAATTACCTTGTTTAACAAGGTAATTTTAACTGTAGCATTAAAATAAATTCTGTTAATGACTTTCAATTAATCTTGGTTTTAACATATTTAAAAATTTGAAGGGATGAAATGTTTTTTTGTTTATGTGATACAGTAATTTTATAGACAACTACAGGTATTACTGGCTAAGTCAGTTTGTGGAATATACACATGCTCTGCTAAAAGTTAGGAATTTGGGGACTAATCACAAGATTTCTTAAAAATTCCTCATAAATTTTGTTTAAGTCTGTACCCCGCTTTGTTTATTTATGTTTTCCATAATGTGCTTCCATTAAAGTTTTAAAATTAAACACTATGTTTTGTGTTGAGTATATAGGAAAGCTTCCATTAGAAAAAACAACAACAAAAACAAACTAACAAACAAACCCAAAACCAAACAAAAAACCAAAACAACACATTAATTTGTGGGGTAAAACAGGTATTTTGTGTCTCTTGCAGTTGTTGCAGTGGGTGGCATGGTCTCAGAACTGAAAAACAAAGTACAAGACCACACATATTATACAGTACTGCAGAGATCATGGCAGCACACAGATAGAGGACAAATAATACATATAATTGATTCTGTTCTGCATAAATTCCTGAAGCTCTTCTTTGGTGGCAGGAAGGGAGGGACCTGTGTTTGTTTCTAGCTGTATTCTTACTGTGTATGTGAGGAACAGGACACTGGATCTTTACGTGTGGGTTCAAGTGTTACTACTAGTTTAAGCACAATGCTTTGTAGAGTGATGGTCTTCTTTCTTTGTCACTGTTCACTGGTAATACAGATCTGAATGAACTAGCACCTGTACAGTTCACAGGGCTCTATAAAGGCTTTTATTTTTAATGCTTTGGGGAGATGAATATGCAGTATTTGAAACAGCATTTAGTTTTTATAACTTCTGCCACTGAAATCTGTAGTAGTGTTGTGTTTAAGACAGAAGGGTGGTAGACGATGTTCTCCAGATGCCTGCCTTCTACTTGCTTAAATGACAGCAAAATGGTTAGAAGGGGTTCGGAAATAGGAAATTATCTTGTTGTGCTTTAGAACTTGCATATCTTGATCCAAGAATATAGTTAGCTGAGAAATCCTTCAATAGCAGTAACTGCTCGTTTTTTTACCAGGAGGATGAGTGCACACACTAAAAGGTTTGAGGGTAACAAATATTTTAGAACTGGTTTAAAACAACATCCTGATGCCTGTGATGGTTCTTTACTTCTCAGGCTCTTTGCAAGGACATGTTTTCTCTGCAGAGACAATCTCTCTAAACTCAGGCAAAAGATTTTAGCAGAGCATAGGTCAATGCGATAAAGACAAGCCTGACTGCCACTTCTGAGTTGAAAGCAGTGACACCTGCCTGGGTTTCATGACTTTTTGAGTCGTTCCTAGGCAGCACAATTTAGTAATTGTGTAGGGAAGCAGCTGAAATTAATAGTTGTTTTTGCAAATAGAGCATGTTGATCTTGCCCAGCAGAGGAAAACGAATCAGTAGCACAGTTCAGTTTACATACCTGAATCTTTGATTTGGAGTTCTGTGCATAATTCACTATGTTCCCTTTTCAGGCTCTATCTGGATGGTTTTGACTCACTTATCTAGTCTATGTTGACCTTCTCACTATTTTTAATATTTGCTGCTACTTCACTGTAACTCATCAGTCTGTTACCATCTATTGGCATAAAGGACAGGACATACCTGGCTAGGATGGTTCATCTTTTAAATTTTAATTGAAACAGAGTAATCCTTTTTCATAAACTTTACTTATCAAGTGAGTATCTAGCTACAAAGCAAAAGAGTTGAAATGCAAGAAAGTTAAGTGTTATAATACAATGGGGGCAACTAGATGCATTAAAGTCAAATCCTCCTTTCAAAGGTGTAGTCTCAAAGGTTCTTTTCTCCTGGTTAGCAGAATCGTGTTCCTGCTTTCTTAGCCAGTGCCTCTTTCTTATCAAACTGCGTTTCCATTGGAGATAAACTTACCTTTTAGAGATATGAACAAATTATATAGTGATATTTTCACCTGTGGCACATTGGTAGCTCAGATCTGGATGAGAAGCTCTAATTATGCATACAAGAAATGGAGTATCTTGTGTTCCCAGTAAAGGACTTTGTATGAATTGCTGGCTGAACTAGGATTTGCAACTTCAGCCTCTGATATCTTCCCTGTATTTGTTTGGTTTGTGGACTTGGGAAAAATTGTTTCGATACATTCTGCTATGGTAAAGCTAGCATTTTCTGGAATTAAGAACTTAGAAGGAGCTGGAGAGTTCAAATGGAGGTCTCAGCTTTGACGAAATGTAGATAGCAACCTGTGAACATCTATCAAGGGACATAGACACTATGGAAGAAACATGCATGCAGATTGCCAAATCTACTTTTCTACAGTGTTGTTTGTTTTTTTTCTTTTCTTACTCATATTGCTTTTTTTTCTTCCTCCCCCCCCACCCCAGCCACCTTTCACTTTCACACATTTTTCCAGATTCTTCCTCTAACTTGAGCTGCAGTGCTGCTTTGGATTTTAGTTTCAAACCTTAACATGAAATGCCACTAGAAGCCTAAAACGAGGGAAATATGTACTGGCCATGGTGCAGAATAGAGAGGTATTTTAAATTAAATTTCATTCTTGCAGTACTAGCTTATTGTTCTGTAAGGTTGTCTAAATTAAGTACAAACTAAAGAATACTAGTTAAATTGGTCCAATGGTCAACCGCAAAGGGGATACTATCTTTACTGAAAAATGGGTATAGTTACTAGTGTAAACATACAACCAGAACTTTAGGATGGGTAACAGGTGATGGTATTTTGTGTGATTTTACAAGTAGAGTTCTACAATAGAAAAGCTGAGCTTTTTGTTTGTAGCAGTATCACTGAATGATAAGAGTCACCCAGGCTGGAAGGAACCTCAGGATGTCCCTAGTCCAGCCTCCTGCATCAAGCTGGGTCAGCACTAAGTTCAGACTGGGTTGCTCAGAACTTCGTCCTCTTGGGTCCTGAAAACTTCCAAGGACAGTGATTCCACAGCATCTTGGTATTTCTCAGCCTTCCCCAAACCTCTTATTCTCTAAATATGTAATATAATGCATTGGAAATCTTAGGGTATGTTTGTTTCTAATGTTTAGTATCCAGGAAAGTAATAAAACAAGTTGAGTTCAGAAGTTCATATAATTCCAGTGACAGTTTTTCTCACACACTTTAGAGATCTAAGATATTTATCTCCTTTCCTTCCCCCCTCCAACTGAATACAAGCAAGAAAAAAATGAGAACTTCTTGAGTACTATAAAGTGTGTGATACTTTTGAAAATTTACTTTTTTCCTCTGCAGAAACATCGCAAAACTGCAGTACAACTTTTAAACAGAACCAGTTCAGTAACAGCTTTTCACATTTCTCTAAGTGCTTATCAGAGTAAATAAAAGTATTAAATAAAGTTTTACATTAGTATTTACTCTGTGGCAGAGCTTATCTTTGAAATTAACAGTTTTCTGTCTCAAGTGGTGGTATCAATCAAATACCAAATACAATTAGGAGGTAAAAATTATTACTTTTATTTGTCTCCAGACCATTGGTACATACTGTAAATTACACAAATATAAATATGAAGCTTAGCAATCATTAAAACTTGCTTTGAGATGTTGAATTTGTTTCAGAATCTTCCTGTTAATTTCTCTGTTGCTATAATCACAGTTTTCCGTAATGTGGAATGTTTGTTTCTCTTGTTTTACAATGCCCCCCCTTCACATAAGAGGCACAACTTAGGCTGTTCTCTTGAAGGAAATGTAAGCTTGTAATCTTCTATTTCTAATAATATTAGGTGCTAGTTTTTTGAGGTGAAGAAGTAGCATGTTTCATTCTATGTATGATTGAAATGTTTTCTGCAAGACAGAAGAAGAAAGACTTAATTTTTAAAAAACTCTAATTAATGAGTTCACAGTGACAAAGCCCAAAAGGTTGCATTTTTAAAAGTGAACCAGAGCTAAGATCTAGGTGTATATACCTAGATTCTGTATAACTCAAGGCATTTTCTGTCTGTCTAGGTCTTTAGGTTGTTCTATGAGAAAAACATTTATAGAATTTGAATCCTGAAGGAGATACGGTTTTTGGCTTTTTATTTGTGCCTTGGTGGATGGATGTGTGTTTAAATTACTTCTGTGCTTCTAGGAAAACTAGCTGTTGGTCCAGTTTTGCAAAAAGTTATCCATGTAATTTGAACTCCCTTTCTTGTGTGTTGTTTTTTTCCCTTGAGCACTTACTGGTTTGAAGATGTGCATTCTGATAGTTCTATAGACTAAGTGTCTGCACAGGTGACGGACTTTCTCTTTGCAAGGCTGGGATAGCACTTACTGCACTGTGGGAAGAACTGGATGTTGTTTGTCCCTTTTCTTCAGGTATTTTTGAGAAGAAATTAAGTCCAACTTGATTTCATGCATAACGTTGGAATGTGTTTCATGCTTACTCTTTCTCCAAAAGCATTCTACTCCAGTGTGATTTAATGTTCCAAATAGTTTTCTGGAATGGGTCATTCAGATCTGCCAGCCATGCCTTCCAAGTACTAAACGCCTCCGGTTTTGATGTTTTGCAATTTTTTACATTTATTTTAAATTTAGTTGGGTTTTGTTGTTGTTGTTGTTTTTTTAGAAATCTGATAGTTCTGCCTCCTTTGCTTGAGGATAGTTAAACAGTATATTGGAGTCACCCATTTTCCTCTGAGACTTCAGTTGCAGTAAATGTCACTGTATGATGTGATATAGGCAACCTTGGTTTGGTTCTTAAGAACAACATTGGTGGACATGTGCTTAGACTGGAGGCTGAGAGATTTAGGGTGAACTCAAGTTATCTTTTTCCTTTGAAGAGTGCTTATCATCCTTGCCCAAACTGGCTATGGGTTTGGATTTTGCCTGGGATTTGCAGTTCTGTGAGCAAATGATACATACACAGAATGACATCAGAGAGGGAGTGTGGAAAAGGAATTCTCTGTTGGAGGGCCTGTAAGAGACCAGCTCATCCAAAACGGGATAATGATAACATAGATGATGCGTGTCCGTGGCAGCTGGAGTCCTGTAGGCTTGCAGAATATCTGCCCTAACCTACATTTCCAAAACCAAACGCCAGAGTATCACCACAGGACTCTTTCAGGGGAAGTGACACAGGTATAGACTATTTACAAGCTGGTATAGAGAAGCAATAAGTTAAGCATTATTGTGAATTTCTTAGTAAGCTCAGTCCTCAAACTAATCAAGTACAATCTGAAGGTGCTAGTTCTGACATTGGCAAAGTCCAGGTGGAGTGAGTTCCTTCAGTTTCTTTACACAGAGGTTCAAAAAGCATAAGTTTATACACACACAGAAGAACAGCAGTTTTAATTCCCAACATTGGATTGTTTTGCAAACGTAGCAGGTTGATATGCAGAGACTTTCAGGAAGCAAAGGGAAAGTGGTGCATCAGGGAGTACAAGGTGAAGCTGTCAGTATCTCAGTAAAAGCCTTTGTCAGGCAGGTGGACTTGACAAAGTGCTATTTGTGCCTTCTGCTGTATTTTTGAGCAAAGCATTGTGATAGCTGTGTACTTCAGTGAACTGTGACAATCCATTACCAGCCTCAATTTTGTTCTCTGTTGACTGAACCCCACAAAGCTACTGTATAAATCTCATTTCATATTTATTTACCATTTGACGTTCAGACTTTTCTGCATTACAGCATTTTGGTTGCTCATGAAATAAGGAAAGGTGAACTGAACTGGTGCCTATTTATGTATTTGCTTCAGAAACATGAAGAGGTTTGTTTCTGTATGAAGGAAAACAACAGTAACTGAAGTAGATTGAATTTAAATCAATTAATTAAAATAATGTGTTTCTATTAACAAGCAAGAAATTTAATATAAATAATTGACTTTAATGCTGTGTTGAATTTGTAGTTTCTAGTAATTTTCCAGAGGAAACTTTGATTCTTACTGTTTTATAATGTTGAAAAATTGTTGATATCCAGCTAAATGCATAATTTTGTGTACAAATATGACAGACTTTTAAAAAAATTATTTATCTGATTTCATATGCTTGCTCTGATCTCAGTTTTCTAGGTCCATACATGTGAAAATACTGTATTTCTAATTGGGTAGTTAAATTTCACTTTAAAATTATTTAACCTCTGCTTTGGGTAGAACTTATTAATTAATTAAAATACCTCATAATCAGTGCTTTTAGTTGGGTCTGCCCAAGAAATTAAAAATATGGGTATATATTAAAAAGATTTAACAAGACTGTTGGTACTGGTTTTTAGTCGTTGGTTGAGGGAAGGAGATAACATTTCCTTATCCACTTAAAATTATCAAGTTGTTGATTTTGATTTGTGTTCATTTTAAGACACAGTTTTCTCTGCAGCCATGGAAGAGATGGTTGCTGTCAAAAGCTGCTTTTTGCATTTTTGTGTACACTGTTTTCAGGTCATCTGATGACTGAATTCCTTGAGACTTCAATTCAGTTTGCCTTGGTAGAAAACACATACTGGCTTAACTTGACTTCATAATTATTATTAATTATTGTAATACTTTATACTAAGCCTAGACCTCAATATTTTAAACTCTTGTATTAAAGGTAGTACTAATTATGTTTTCTAATTATAATTTTTTTTTAGATGACATTTTATGCCTTTTAACTACTCTCTGTTTTGATAATATTTGTAAAGGGAACTTCCTTGTAGCAGAGTAACCGTAGCTTATTTTGAGGGTTGAATCAGAAGTAGAGAATTGCGTAATTTGGTATGTTAGATTACAGTAATGTGCATTGATTCAAAGGAAAACTTTAGGGCAGATTAGTAACTGTGACGGAGTAGACTAACACCGGTAAGTGATTGTTATGAAGACTTTTTAATGCTTTTTAGCTTGTTTTGCACCAGTGAGAGAAGTGAAAATATTGAGCTCCTTTGCTAAATTTGAGCTGTGAATTTTCCTTAATTATTCAAAATTACTTTCTTGAACTCTCTTTTACTAAATGTTCAGCTCAGCTAATCTTGAGACATAGCTGTGTCCTAAAGAGCTGGCCTCCCTTCTGCTGTTCGAAGCACATTAACTGGCCAAAGCAAACAAAAAAATCCCTAATCCTGCAGAAAAGCTTGTTGAGAAATCAAAAAATAGCTAGTGCTGTTGGAGTCAGTAAAGACTCTTTGCTCTTTCTTGTGACCCCCTGCTGGTACAGTGCCTGTTTATCCATGTTATGGAGCAGCATTTCCTACTAACTGTTGTGTATTCTTCTTACCTAAAGCACTAAGTGTAAACCTGATTAGTAATTAAATCCTAGTAGTTGTGTTTGATAGAGTCAAGTGTTAAACAGTTGGAGAGACATGTTCTAAATATTGTGCAGAAGTTGACTTATTCACAATTGTTATCAAGCTGTTAGAAGTTCTTACTACCTTTATAGGTCTCCTCATTATAGGAAAGGGATTTGCATATGGGATGACTGTCTGGTTAGAGGCAGTATTCTCATTTATTTATTTTAAGAGCATGTGCATACATCAAGGTTAAGGTCATAATATTATCATGTTCTCACCCCTCTAACTCCTGGGTCTTAAAATAAAATCCACCAAGGTGAAACAAGACACATGTCATAGTAGAAGCAGAGGTTAATTTTCACTTGATCAGGCACAGATAACCCACCATTCTGCCTGTCATTAATGTAAGATTACTTTGCTTTCTGGTTAGGGATGAACAGAAATCTTTATTCTATGTTGAAAGAAGAGACTTATTCTGTGAAGACTTGTGTGGGCTCTGAGCTGTGAAAGGACAGAAATGCAGTGCCTGCAGGCATAAGGAACTACCCGCTGCAGCAAGTACCTCCATTTTGTAGCAGCCCAGGGTTTGAAATAAGGGGCTTATAATTTAATGGCTTTCATGTGCAAGATGAAGTACATGCACAGGGAAAACCTAATGTCTGGCACCAAACACCCAGAGATTTTTAATATCTGTGAAGGGGTTGCCTTCATGATGAAAGGGGAGAAGCGTGTGTCTCAGTGAAAAACGTGACTGGCCAAAGCCTTGTTTGTTCACTCCCCCCTCCTCAGCAAATTGCCTGAATGTGGGTCATAAACAGTGACGCATCATTACTATTATCTCCTGGTATGACTCACTGAGCCATATATAGCAGCTCGTCTTGAGGAAAGTTCTTAGGATGTGGAAACAGATATTAATTGTCAGACTATTATGTCACTGTTGCATTAGACTTTCTTTCATGACAGATCGAAATGTCAAAAAATGGCCTGAACAACAATGCAAGCCTATATTAAGCACTTATTGTCAGGTTAAAAACCTTAATTAATTTTCTGTGGATTCAATGGTCATGTTTTCATTGTATTTCTCTCTTTTTGGGCAACAAGAATGTGGTTGTTGATTGCAGTAGCAAATTCTTGGATATTTCAATATTTGGATTGTTGGAAATGCAAGGTAGCAGGTGGCATTTGGAGCATGCTTTAAGCTTTTATTACTTTGTGTTTTTAAGATCTCTCTCCCTTTGATTGCTTAATCATGCCTCAAATTAATTCTCCGCAATTTCTTTCTATTCTCTTTTAGTTGTAAAGAAACTGCTTGTGATGTTGAAGGCTAATAACCTTGATCCCTTTTTAAATTCTTCTGTCCTTTTGGAAAGATTAGCTTTCTGGAATACTAACAGCATCCTCCCTCGTTATTTCACGTTAATTTAGTACCTTGAAATTTAGACTTCATTTCTTGACATGGAAGATGAGATAAGGCTTTCTTCAGGGCTTCAGTCATTGCTGCTTGGCCAGCTTCTCTGTTCTTATCCCCAGATGAACTTCACCCTGAGGATCCAAAGCTCTGTTTTTCTGGTGCTGTTGCTGGTGTCACTTCTGTTCCACGCTGGAGATGTACTGTGTGTTTGTTTATGTTGCATGTATTTTGGCTTAGCTTTCAGCTTAAAGCAGCTCTCATGTTTTTTAAACATGCACTAGGAAATAAAAATGTTTTCTTGTGTTTTGTGATCCTGATAACGTATTAACGAAGGTGTGTTAGTAAAATAAGTGTTCCTGTGTTCTGTTCTAGGTTTTGGGATTTGAAGTTGATACGGTGAACTCTGTCCAGTTTTCAAACCACACAGGTAAAAATCTTACATGTGTCTTCAGGTACCACTGCACAGTCACTCAGATCTACTCAACATGTGGCCTACCTCGTCCCAAGTTAGGGGAAAGGAGATTGGTTTTACGTTTTCACTCACATTTTCAGGATATAGGAGAGAAATGTAATTTTCATGTTTTAATTCAAGTCACACAGAAGTCTGAATTTGGGATTAGGGTGTGATATGATGTGGTAATGTACTGTTTTGCTACTTCAGAGTGTGAGTTTATTTTGTTAGGCAGTAATCTCATTAACTCAGTCAGTGAAGTGACACAAATACAGCCATCTATAAAGGCAGCCCTGTGAATGGGGGAGTCTTCAGTTCTGTTTCTTTGTTTCTTTATGGCCCTGTGATACTCATAATCATGTTACCAGCCCAAACATCAGAAGAATACTGAGCTAGACTCAATGTTTTCTCTCTTTATCGGTGTACCTAGATGGCTAGCCAATATCCTGAAATTCCATTCTGGAGGGAGAGAGGGGATGGAGTGTTAATACTTTTGGGCAAACATGATGCACTTACATAATACTTTGAGCTCCTAACACTCACAGTGCTAGAGGATTTTATTTTTCAAAAGAAAGCTGAATTTTATGTTTATTTTAGCAATACCTTTCAACCATAAAGGCCTTGCTGGTTTTGGATCAATAGAGGTACATCTATTCTTATGGTGATGGCAGCTTGTTTGAGGAGAGGTCTGCTCTAGATAAAGAAGTTCTAAGAATATCTTCAAAAAATAATTCAGAAACAGATTCTGACTTTAACATCTTGGAAAAGAGCAAAAATTGTTTCTGAAAAACTCGCTAGTTAAATAAATGACAGAAGTTGAAATACTTTACTAATATCTCACATATACAACTCTGTTAATAAGCTTCTAAGTTTTTAAAATAGAGTAGACCAGGAAGCCTCTGCCCTCTTACTATGTTGAGATCCGTGCAGCTTTCAAAAGGTTGTACGATATTCATATCATGGAAGGAATTTAGTGTCACCCTGTGAAGGAGTGAATGTTTCAAAGGTAGCTGGAAAGCTATCTGCTTGTTGAGGGAAAGTAGAAAGAGGTAATAATTAAACAAGGGGTGGGGGTCTTTCCTGGCTCAGGCAAAAAGCTGCTTATTTTGCTTGTAACCTTTGGCTCAGTCCAAAGGTTCTCTCATTTTTTTAAGAGATATTTATCTGTGACTTATGGGTTGTTTTTAAAAATTTATTTTGTTTTAGAGTTTGGGAATTTTTTTTATTGTTTAGTTATTGATAACTGGTTAAAACTGTTGTAATTTTCCAGAAATTAAGCAATTTTTTCACATGAAATAACTTGGCACTCAAGATGGATGAACACCTGTCATTTGTTGGCTTTCAGTTTCAAGATTAAATCAGCTTTATAGGGCATTAAAAGAGCTTAAGAGAGGTGTTGTTGAACCATAAACTGAATATGTCTGAAGGTAGGAAAATTACATTAGCAATAGGATGACCAGGTTTTTAAAACATAAAAGAAGGAAGATTTTTTTTTTTCCTTGTTAATAGTATCCCAGCTGGAGAAACATTACCAGTGCTTCCTTCAAGGTTTGGCAGATGATGAAGATAGTATAAGGAACAATAAAGTAGCGGGTTGTTTTTTGTTTTTTTCCCCCTAAGAAGGCCTAAATGAACATTCCAAATCAAAAAACGTCTCCAAGATCACAAGTCTTTAAAATATTTAGAACTTTTGGACTGTTTTATCTCCTGGTGTTCAGGATTTTTTCTGTAATCTTTATTATCTTAGTAAATGTGTTAAAAATTGCAAAGATTGCTTCACAACCTCATGACTTTAGAAAGAAGAGCTTTCAGGAAAAAAATCAAAATACGGTTAGTTTTTGGACTTACCAAGAGTGTGTAAAAGGAAATTATATTTAAAAGTCTTGGTCATTTTTCTGAAAGAGGAAGGAATGGAAAAGGGCTCATAGTCCCTTTTATGGCAGGTCTAGTTGTCTTAACACGGCAGTGTTTCCATTAAGCCCTTTCTACCCGTTCTTAAATCAAAGGAAGATTCTAAGCCCAGTGGCTTTGCACCTCCTCTTTGAGAGCAGTGTGCAACAAGATGTCGTGTCCTCATATGAAGACTTTTCCAAGTTATGAACATTTATGCATGTCTGCACACAAACTAGTACCTGCAAATCAATGTATGTGCTGTCTGTGCCACTGCAGGGATTAATGAACAGCAACTGCCTTGCTAGGCTGTGACTTGTGTCTGGGGCAGTGCCACAATACATGGGAATCCTGGATGAACTGGCAAAGATGACTTGGTTTTCCTACAAGAACAAGATCTTATGAGAAACCTTTCTATGGTCAGCATAAAAACTGTAGTGCTTCAAAATCTGAATTGCAGTTTCTAGAAGAGTGTGACACACCAAAAGGGTCACAGGTAGCAAAAGTGTTTTGAACGTGGGATTCTTTCTTTTCCCATCCTTGTCTTTAAACCTGGTCTTGTCAGCAAAAGATAAAAGGCAGAGAGAATTTATGACTAACACAGGCTTTCTTTGGTGAATCATTTTTTTTTGTCCTGTCTTTAAATTAGCAAGATGCCATGGGGCATATTTCTGCTGACTCCTGCTCAGAAAATTCAGCGTTCTTTAGTCTCTGATAATCCTGAAATTCGGAAAATGTGCTTAAAATCAGTCCCCCTCAGAGAATAGTTTGACATGTTGCTTGGTGAGGAACTTTTATGATTAGAGTGACTTGAATAGCATCAGGCTTCATGTACAAATAAAAAAAGCTGTCATACAACCTACAACAATTCTGTGCTTTTAATTCTGTTTTGTTGTATTGTTTGCAGAAGCATCTCATTGTATGATGTGCAAAAATAAAAATCTAGGGTTTTAAAATAATATTATTGATCATTTGGGGTGCATTTTTAATTCTTTGATTTGCATTTTTGTTTTTAATTGGTAGTTAATGATAAGCATATCATGTGCTTACTTTGCCATCCAAATCCTACCTTTGAAACCACTCCAGAACAAATAGCCTGTTTTTCCAAACTTCCGCTTGGTGGATGTGTAGTGGGTCGTTGGGTTGGCTGGTAGCCGAATACATAAGAGATTATGGTTAGGTCTCATTGATGGGAATCTTCACAGTTTACCACATGGATGCAGTCATTCACACCTGTGTAGCGTGAAACAGAAGGAAAAGATCTCCACTTGTGCCTAACACTGGTATTTTACTCCCACACTGACCAGCTGTAAAAAACACAGTGGAGAACTTGGATTGTATTTCTGGTTTTGTTGAAGTTCTCCTGACAGCTGAAGATTAAGCCATGTGTTTAGACCAGGTTGGTTGTCAGAGTTTGCATGTGAATTTTGTCGCACAGCTGGGACCAGATTACCTGCCTGTTATGTGCCTTAAACACTAGATTTTTCTTCCTTTTTCCCATGTGAAATACTTGGTTACTGAGACCACTTGGAACAGTTTTGCAGGGAGCACCACAGGAGGAATTCAAACCTCAAAATAGAATGTTCTCAGATGGAAAACAAAGAAGTCTTACATGCCTTGTTATACTTAAATGGTAACTTGTTTTTTGTTTTTGTTTTGTTCTGGTATGCCTGGGATTTGTATTCTTTTTCCCTAGTTTCTGCAAGTAAGAGACTTATAAATAGATTTCAAAGGAGAAAAAAATGTACCAGTGGAGGAAGGCAAAAAAAGTATGTAAATGCATCTTAGGTGCAGTATTATCTGCCTCTCTTGGCTGCAGATTTTTTTCTTAGTTTTCATGTAGGTGAACCAAGACATTTTCTTAGAGACTAATGAATACGTTTATCAGAGGGGTAAGTGACACGAGGCACTATATCTAACCTATCTTTCCTTTATCTACTTAAAAGCAAATATGTAACATTTAATTGCAATAAAAGGCCATAACACAGATATGCAGAAGGGGTATAAAGGTGTTTAAATGTTTATGTTCATCTAGGTGTTTAAAATTATTACTGACCTGGGAGCCTAGTGCAGTCCTGTCTCAGCCACATGCAGTTTTGGAGAGCTGTATCATGATTTGAAATGTTCTTTCTCCTCTCCCAGTCTGGTGCTGAGGAGAATTATTCAGAGGTCTTTTAAGTAAAACAAGGAGGACTCATCTTTTTCTCTGTGGAAGATACAAGCCAAGATCTCACCTTAATATCCAATATAAGAGAGTAATAATTTGTTTTGGCTCCTATGACTAACCAGCTCCCTGGTCTCCAAATGGCCTTCAGTTGTTTTGCCAAGGACAAGCTTGAAACTCAGTTTAGTTTTCTTGGCTGTGGTTTTTGTACAGTTTGTGCAAATAGCCAAGTACTGTGAGACTTTGAACTTCTGTGTTGTTGAGCGAAAATACAACTGCAGTGTAGGGGTTATAGTAAGTTAAATAGAAGGTTTTCACTGTTCTCTTGCTGTTTCCCAGATACTCATGTTTAGTAGTGTAGGCATGGGAAAAACATTTCTGGGACATTGACTTTCTTTTAGGTCTTGCAAGGCAGCTCTGGGTCTTCAAATGTGCTCATTGCCAGCCAAATCCATATGTTGAGCTGAGGAAGTCAGCGATTCCTCATTATCATCCTTAACTCCAGCCACTTTCCTAAAGCCAATTTGATCTTGCATGTTTAAGCTTGCTGTTGGCATTCCTAGCTATGGGTTCAAGACTGTGCAGTAGTTTTTTGACCATACAGTATCTATCTGGATTTTCTGCCTCTCCTCTTTCAAGATCATCCCTCTCTCTGTTCTTGGGACCCTAAGATATCCATCCTTCAGTTAGTTAAACTCTTTTTGAACATGAGTAACTAGCTTTTTCTTCTCTTCTACAGAAGCTGCCTTTTGATTGTATAGGCCACTAACGGAGTAGGATAGATGCAGGGTTGTGTGTTTTGTCCCTTGTTCATCATGTTACATGAAGTTACCTTGGAGGAAGGGCTTAGGGTGGTTTCCATGTTCTTCACCAGGTTTTTGTTTCTGCATACTCGAACACAGTTCAGCTCCCAGTGAAGCAACAGTTCTCTGCAGATCCAGTGAAGGCATTGCCCTTTTTCTTCTATCTGAATAGCTGGGGCTTCCCTGAGAGTGTCCCTAGTGCTTTTTTTTCCTCCCATTATCATGTGTTTAGACTTTGGTGTTATATGTGTTACCTGGTGGTAAAGAGGATCCTCTAGGTACCCTTGGGAGTCACTGCTACAGAGTTCAGACAATGTCCCTGCCTCATGTGGATAATTTAACAATTCCTGAGCTAAGCTGGGCAGCTACCTAACATTTTGTTTAGGTATTTTTTTCTCTCCATCAGTGGAGGAACAGTATGACACAGGCCCTGTGCATTGTCTATTTAAAACAGCTTGACATAGGAAGGTGAACTTTTAATTAGGTAGACCCTGCACATTCACAAATTATAGGAATGGCTCCCAGGAGTATCTAGATTGTCTGGACAATCTATCAGTTGTTTTTATGGCTGTGTGTAAGATTAATGACCCCAACTTTGCCAGCTGATCTTCACTCTGGCTGAAAACTGCACTTGGTTTCATTGATGGGCACAATGGAATAAAAAGGACTTTGTTGTGTCCCTATATGGGCTGCCTTTGCAGTGATAATAGAAGTAGAGGTTGGAGGAAGAGGGGAGGGCAGGTTATTTCTCTCTGAAGCTGCAGATGGGACAGAGCAAACATCTTCACTGTGTTAAATAAACTGAATACTTGAGTCAGTTGTCATCAAGGGTTCCTCATTATACTTGGGGCTAGACATGTGCCTAGGTGTTAGTTGTTGCTGTTTTAAGTACTAGTATGTTCTGGAGTGGAACTAACACACTGGAATCCCTCACTTGGTCTCTTTCTTCGCAGAGACTTTTTATAAAAGCATTTGCTAGGGAGGGGATCGGTGGTGGCTGATGTGAGTCAGTCCCCCAGCCAGCTGGCAGTGAGTCGTGTTTTAGACCCTAGGCTTTTGTGAGCTGAGGAGAACAAAATGATCCATCTGCTCAACCTACTGTGGGTGTATTTGCATTTAAAAGAAGGAAAACTGAAAAATGTGCTTATCCTAGGCTCTAGGCACCTTTTGGCAGTTACTCTAATAACACAGTTTAGAGTGATAATCAAAGCCAACAGCTTTTATCACAGAATTTTCTAACTCCAAGAGCAGAAATGAAAACAAACAAAATACCATTTTCTTTATCCGGGTGTAGTGTGAAAGAAGGTACCCCATGTAACATTTCACTTTTCCTAATTCCAGTTAATAAAAGAGAAGCTTTTTAACAAACTCAATTTATGGAGGTTGGGAGAGTTGAATTGTAGATTCTTCATCTAATATCCTGGAGGAAACCCCATTCTTATATAAACAGAAGTGATGGCTGCTGTCTAGATGGGCAGGCTTTAATGGAAAGGTGCAAGGTGCATTTACATTTTTCAACAAATATTTAGAGTCTGTTAAGGAAGACTTTCTTTTTTTTTTTCTTCCCTTGAAATGGGCTACCATGGAGCTTGGTCTGTTGTTTCCTGAAATCAGTTCAGCATCTCCCAAGTAACTTAATCTTTCATCTACTTCTCAGCCAAGAACATCAGCTTGTAATTCTTAGAAATCATTCAAGAATAAGAGTATATGGATATTATTTGTCTGTTTATAGTGTCTTTATGATACTCATTTGCCTCCCCCAGTATCCTCAGCATTAAAATTGTGCTGTTTTTTTAAGACAATCTGTCAGGTGACACTGTAAGTTTAAAAAGCATACATGGCAATGTTCTGCTGTGATCGCTATTTGTTACATGCAGGTCCCAGGTCCCAGTGAAGACCATATCTGATGGGTGAAGCAGTGCTGCATCTCTGTGTCCAGACAGATCCACAAGCTTGTTTGAGCTTGTCATCTACCTGTCAATCTTTTTTTTTTCTTTTCTTATTTTTTTTTCTTAGCATAAAATAAGAAAAATATACTGACAGCCTCCTCCAGTGAAGTCTAAAACATATGTTTGTCCCCCTCCACACAGGAGAGGTACAGTTACATAGACTCCATAGGAAAACTTGCAGCAGCTTGGCTGTGCTCTGCTTGATTTGCTGATAAATGGACAGTCTCAAACTCCAATGTAGTCACTCTGGCTCCTTTGAGAAACAGAGATGCTAAGAAAAAGTTGAGTGTGCTGACTGTTCTGCTGACAGCAGCTTTTATTAAGCAACAGCAGTCAACAGTATTTTACAGAAGAGGAGTTGGAAATGCTTCCTGTTGGTAGTATCTGATACAATCCCTTCAAGTGTATAATCTGTGTGATCCTAAATGGAAAAATCTAACTCTTGAAAAACTACCTGGCATTTATTTTGCAGGATATTCCCACTGGAAGGGTCAGGTGTTAAATTCAAATGAGCTTCATGAACTGTATGAAGGACTTAAGCTGAACAAGGTCAACCGGTATGATTATGTACTCACAGGTAAGAAGAGCTTGTTCATTGGAATTCCCAGAAGTTACAAGTAAAGCTATAAACCATATCCCTCATTATTCCAAACCAAGCAATTACATTTTCCCTCCTTAGATTCCTCCTGCAATTTCATCTGTATATTTTAGTTCCAACTGCTCATGCCATTTAGTTTCAAACAGCCAGACTTCTCCAGCCTGAATACTATAATTGGATGGGTAAGCTGAGCCCCCTGTGTGGTTTACAGACTTGCACAGGCCAGTCATGTACAGGTTTAATTAATGTTTTGGGAGTGCCTCTACTGAAAAAAAGGATGAGGATGGCAGAGTATTATTTTAAAATGTATTATGAAGACATGAGTTTAACCCTTTCTCCCAAATCAGCAGTACTGGCACTCTGCAGTACCATAGCGTGAATTTTGTACACAGTTGTCTGCCCTTGATTTTTTTACTTTACCTTTAAGGACCAGTGCTTTGAATACAGCACAAAGTGTAAGCAGAGTTGGATTTTGGTTTTGACTCTGCTGTATCTCTCAATTTGCCTTTATTACTATGAAGCTTCTTTGAGTGGATACAGTTCTACAGGACATAATGACTGTGCAGTGTTTTCCTTTGCTTGCTGCCAGGTGTAAAGTGTTTAGAAATACAGGCAAAGAGAACTGCTTACAGAATGCTTTCTAGAAAAGAGAGATTCTGTGTGCAGTTTTTATTAAAAACTGGTTCTCATCCAGTTCCTGCTTCTCAAATATAGATTACTGATCAGGTTTCACTAAGAGCTATGCATCTGGTTTAGATTACAGTGTCAGTTTTTTATACCAGTTATCTTCTTAAGGTAAGCAGAAATCTGTTGCCAGATTTGAGTAATTTCATGGGTTTTGCATGTAGGAAAGTGCTTTAAAGACAGGGAAAACTGGAAACTCTTAAGTGTGTTGATTATAATCCCAAAGCAGTCACTCTGGCTTGAAGGGTGTGGCATGTCTGAAGAGTTATTTTCCTTCCTTTTTCAGAGAATAGCTCCAAAGTAATGGAGACTAAACAGAAAGTGGACTCAACTAAGGTTAAGAAATTAATTTCAGGATAAATGGGTTCTTTGTGATTAGGAAATAGAGAAATGCCCTTTCTATCCTTGAAAGAAGTCACAAACTTCATGTAAAAACATACTTAGCAAATGGATTTTTCAGGTTGTCTTTGTAGTTGTGCAAGCACTGTCTTGAGTTTGTCTTGCACCTATTATTCCTGAATGAAATACTAACATGCCTTTATTTTAAGAATCCATTGTTCAAAAGAATGAGAAGTATGCAACATTTCTATAAAAAAATAGTAATACTGAAAAAAAAGTTAATGAAAATAGACTTCATAAGTGGCTTTTTTGCCCATAGGGTATACAAGAGACACATCATTTCTTGCAATGGTGGTGGATATTATCAAGGAGTTGAAGCAACAGAATTCTAACCTAGTATATGGTAAGGATATGTATTATAATTCTTTCTATTTTGTCATTGTATATACCCATCATTTTCATGTTTTAGGATGAAAACGCTGGTCCGATGTTACTCAGCATTTCAAAACAATTTTGTGTTCTGATCTGGATGGGACCAGTTGATTCTTCAATTAAGGTTTTTTTTCAGTGTTTAGGGAGTTGTTTTTTTATCTTTCTGATTTTATGCCTTTCAGTATGTTTCTTGCATTATCCTGTCCACAGGTGTGTGTGTCTTGAGAACTGATTGCTTGTATCAAAATAAAGGCTTGTAAAATCCCAGCCAGATGCTGTTGTTTGTAGTTCAGAGGCACAGGCTGAACGTGCTGATAATTGCAGTGTCTCCTTGATTTTCAAGTCAGTCAAAAGCTAGATATACTCTCCCATATTGCCTTGCCATGGTCTCGTGTTACACCCCAGGAAGTGTCTTACTGTGCCTTACGGGCTTCATGATTTTGCTTAAATTCCAAGGCTGTTTAAACTCTGTCTTCTGCTAATACTACCTGGAAGCACACAAAGATCAACAGACTCTAGCAACTGTTGTCATTAATGTGTCACATCAGGCTTAAACCTGAGAAAAAAAATGTCTCCTTTTTCCGTTATGACACTGAGTGTTTTAAGACTTTTGATCATAACCCATGTATGCTAGAATTGAGAACAGGAAGGAAGTGGTCAGATAGTGAGAATACAGCTAGGCTTCTAAGATCCTTTGTATTTAATAAATAGATTGTAATGTAAAGAAAATACTTTTAAATGTAGAACAAGTTACTCTCTCTTTACTCATAGTAACTTTCTTATATACTGATTGGACATTGATTTGATACCTTCATATTTGTATTTTTTTACCTTGTTAAAAGTTCTTTTTAATACAATGAAGAGTGTTCCTTTTAAAGTACAAGGCTGTTCCCATCCTTGCTTTGGAGCTGGGGGCACTTGGAATTTGTTGTTAATAGTGCTCATGATTCAGAACCTGTGCCAAATATGTGTTCGTATTATTACACCAAGTATGAGTTTATGTACTTTGGCGTGGATTTTCTTGTTTCTTTATGATACACGTATTTTTAAAATTTGTACACAGAGCATTTTAGTGTGTACATTTGGCATGTATCTTTTTATGCTAACGTAAAAATAGGACTCTCTTCGCAGCTCTTAAGTTTTTTCCTTGTTTCTTCCCTACCATACTGATATTCCATAGTTTTGCATTGTGGAGTGAAAATGAGGGCTCTGCATTTTCCATGACAAAAGCCCCTTCACTCCCAACAGTCAGACCCTGTCATCCCCATCACCTTCAGACATAGTATAATGGAATCAGGTTGGAAAGGTTGAGTACAACCCTCTGTTTGCAGTAGGTTGTGTGTTCTCCAAGAGCTGAGTGAATATGTGAGCTGTCAAGCATTCAGTGCTGTTACTTAGCCACTACTGTTACCTAAAACCTTTCCCTTTCACCAGAGTCTCTAACTGTCCCCCCATTCTAAAGCTAGATTTGTTCTCTTACAGTATGTGATCCAGTGATGGGTGACAAATGGAATGGAGAAGGCTCTATGGTTAGTATTTACCTGTTTGTTTTCTCTTTATGGTGAATATTTGCTATATAAAGTTTTATTAATTTTTAAATACAAAAATAAAGCTACTTTATACAAATGTTGCTGTGGATCCCAGCATGAACTAAGTTTGTACTTGAATTTCCTGCGTTTGAATGACCATAGTGTCTAGGAAGAATGGTGATTGCCTAGCCCTGGGATTATTTCCAACTCTCTGAGTCCATAGGTAGAACACAGACCCTATCTGCAGGAAAATATCCCCCTGCTCCCCCTTATTGTCTCACTGGTGTTCCCTTATCTTCTGTCAAGAGGTCTATTCTGGCTTGTAACCTGGCTGGCATTGTCAGAGATCGTGTGAATTGACATACCACTTGAACCTACATGAAGATGACTTATTTCATGTACAATCAAACAGCTGCTCCACATTGAGCTGTGATCAGTGGCAGAAGGGTTCTATGTGCCAGTACTGCATGCTGACAAAGAAACATTACTTTTTGATCAAAACTAGTAAATAATTTCAGTAAAAAATGCAATGTGGGAAGACAACAGCAGTAATGATATTTTATTATATTTTCTGCCTTAGCTAGTCATGCTCTATGAATTCCTCTTTGTCCTTGTACCATTTTACAGTTTACCTGCTCATAAAACATCACCTTCATGTCTATTGCAATATTTATTTGCCCTGGCTTTTTCTAGCAAGGCAGAGATTTAGTGGCTGTAGAGTCATAGAGTCACCTTGCAAACTCTTTAAAGTCCTAACCAGGGGCCTACCTGTGTCTTTTGGGTGGAAGACAAGGCAGTTGGAAGAGAAGGTGAAAATTTAACATTAAAAAACACCAAGTCATTCCTGCCATAAAATGTAATGAAATTATTATCTAAAATGCTTTAATTTAGATGTGACCTAGTCTTACCAGTAGCACGTGGGCACATTTATATATGCAGCCATGCCCTAGGTATCTTATGAGCCTAACAAGAAGTAAAATAGGGATGGAAGCAGATAATCTTCATGATTTAGCAAATGAGGTTTGGCAAAAAAAAATTTATCTGCTAGTAAAGAATGAACTTTGTTACAGTTTTTGTTAAATTGAGTTACAGCAGGACTCCGGAAGGTCAGTTGGACTCCTGTACTCATCTAACTAGAACTCCTAGCTGATCTCCATCGTGTGCCAAAACAGCTCATGCTTTTCAGCTTTGAGTCTGAAGAGCATACAGATTGATGGGCTCCTGCCAAGTCTTAGACAACCCATCTCCCGTTGCTGATGGGCTGTGTTTGGCTAACAAAGATGGGATAGAGATGGAACAGGCAGGCAGAAAGTGGAGCATTTGCCCTCATTGCTTGAAAAGCTGATTCTTCAGGCAGTGAAGTATTCTCGCAGTTTGTTAGACTTGGGTGCAATGCAAGCAAAATATTTTTAATGTAGTTATCAGTACTGCTTTCTAAATTAAGCTGTACTGAACAATTACAAATCTGATTCCTCTTCATCCGTATTAATATACAGAAATGCTGCAGTCAAAGAAGGAGACAAAATAATATGTATCATGGATGTTACTTATTCCTATGCCACACAGTGCAACATGAGCAATGTGGCCACACACTGGTGCAGCAGAGAATCCCTGTGCTGCAGGTAAACAGCAAAGGAGCTTAAGGTAGAGAAATGAGAAAGGGCTCTGCATATTGGGACACTGTATTTCCTCATGCTGCTGTATCACCTTGATGAGAGTAAACCCAAAAAGTTCTTCATCCAAGCATCTCTTCCTTTTAATGTTGCCAGTTTAGGCCTGTCTGCTTAGCTGTGCTTTCTATTGCCTCCAGCAAAGGAAGGGCTGTCAGCTTTACTGTCATCAGCTGGAGGATGCATTGCCACTGCAGTTCCTGCTGCATAACAGTACACTGGGCAGCATGGATGGTAGTTGAGGGAAGGAGAATTGCATTCCCACATCTCGGATGCTGCTGACAACATTCAATACTTTTTCTTCCCCCCCTAGTATGTGCCCAAGGATCTGCTCCCAGTCTACAGGGACAAAGTTGTACCTGTTGCTGATATAATTACTCCTAACCAGTTTGAAGCTGAGTAAGTACTTATTTCCTTTTATAGCCAAATAAACTTGGGGATAAAAGCAGGGAAGACTGATACCCTCTCTTTTATGTGTCTCAGCCCGGTGCCGTATGTATGTGGTGGGTTTTGGTTTTTAGCTGCCACTTTCAAGTGATGCCTTCCAGCAAACCTCCAGCTGTTCCGTATTTAAACAAATTAAAAATCTAGGAGTTATTTGAGGAGAAGATTTTTCTTGTTTTCTCCTGTTTCTCATTTTCATTATTACTTCTTTTTGTCTCCAGAAAGCTGTATCTAGGGCAGGTTAAAAAAATACCTCTTTCCTTCCTCATCCCTACCATTCATAGGAAGATTTTTATTATATGTCAGAATATAAAAACTGAAATAATTGACTCAAACATGTAAAATGAGATTCAGAAAGTAATATTTCTGTGGCAGCATCTCATAGGAATTAAGAATTTTTCTGCCTGTCCTGTCTGTGTAGCTGTCACTCTTTGGTCAGGAGATGCAGTGGTACATCATAGGCTGTCCCCCTAAGGGAGGGAGCACCTTCATAGGAGATGAAAGAATACACTTGCAGGGGCATTTTATGATACAGGGATCTCTACAGAAGGCAAGTTAGGACTGGTGTGAGTCTGCTTCAGAAGCACTGTTTATCTGTGTCCATAACTTCTAATGAAAGTGATCTGGTATCACAGACCATGTAGTTACACATAATTTAAGCCTGTATGGTGCAGTCCAAGCTTTTCTCCTTTCAAAGAGTAAAGAAAGCAGTCTCTGCCTGGAGAACCTGGACTCTTTTAAGATTTCTGTTTCATTCTCAGGTTACTCACGGGCAGGAAGATTCACACAGAAAAAGAAGCTTTAGAGGTAAGTAGGCAAGGGGTAGGATGTCCAAGATCTCTTTCTGTATTCCTGCCTGCAATGCTGCAGTTTGTCATTTGTCTTTAACGTTGAAGTCACTGTGGCATCTGCCCTTTCTCTCCATTTATCACTAAAGCTTGTGTACTCCAGACACAAATCACTTTGTGTTCTAGTGACAGACTTCTGAAGAAACATTCCTCAAGAGCTTCAGATAAAGGCATTACAGTGGTAATGAGTAGATCTCTGTGAGCTTGCTTTTCCGCAGTATGAGAAGGGAGGTAGCAGCACACATTACAAGTAACCGCACACTGTCAGCTCTGTGGAAGTGCCCTGGTTGGGGTGAAGACCCTCCAGTGACTCTGGGCATTAAAAACCTGCGTGAGTAGCTCCCTCTGCTGTCCGCATGGGAGTCGTGCAGCAGCAAAGCTGAGCGGGGACAGCAGTTTCTCATTCGCCCATACAGACTGCAAGGGAGAGAGCTTACTAACCCATTCTTACCCATTCTTACAAGGGTTGGTTGAATACTCTCTGAGTGCCTTCCTGATAGTGCTTGATATTGCTTGCTGGTGCTTTGTTTCTTTTCCTTAAACTGACTCAGAGAAGATGAGGCCTGGGTTGCAAAAGCATAGACTACATAGACGAGTAACAAGACTGGTAGACTGCCTTTGCATCCTTCCTAGTGAAAGACAGACAAATCCATGGCGTTGATAACTACTCTCATCGCCATACAGAGATGATAGGTGGTCTACAGATACACGGTAGTGAGGTGCAGGGATTTGCCATTTTACACAAAATACTAAAAAAAGGGTTGTAGGGTTTGGTAAAATAGGAAGATGGGTTTATTGCTGTATTGAAAAGGGCTGAGCTCTTTGTTTTGTTGACTAGTCAAGTGCTTTCATAATGAGCTGATATCATTTCTTCCCGTTTTGTTTTGAACTTCAAAGGGACACAATCTTCAAACAAACAGCAGCTGCAGTGGCACCCTGGAGAGTAGCTGGGGTCTGTTAGCCCAAACATTTGTTGTTTTTTTTTTCCCCCAGTGATGTCAAACTACATGTGTTGATTACCATCTCTTCATGGCAGGAAGCAGCTCCAAATATCTCAGCTCTTCCAGTTTGTGCACCCCTTGCACCCCCCCAGTTTTACATTTCCACATTGGCCTGGGCAGGGGGGATGAATTATGCTTCATGCCTCTAGCTGCTAACTACGCCTCAGTTCTTCTCTTCTGATCCTCACCAGTGGAACCACAGTCTTGAGAACAACACTGTTAGCTGAGCAGCCATTAGTTTTAGGTTTGCATATTTCAGCTGCACATGCCAAACTTTTACAAGTTAGTTTTCTGACAGTCTGTCTGACTGATGTGCTAGCTCTTATCTGTGATGACTTTTAAAAGTCTTTTCTAAAGAGATGCTTCCATTCCAAAGTATAATTCCATTTTAAAAATAGTTGCTTGCATATTTTAATCTGACTGTCTCCCAGGCTGCATGCCATATATAAGTCTATCTTTCAGAATAATAAACCATGCTGGAATTTGTCCCCCTTGGAGGTGGTAGGAATTCTGGCATCAATTTCTGTGGTAACATGCTTTCATTAATTTCTTTAGCAAGGACTACTGATGACAGTATAGTCTTCTAACATAAAATCAAGTATGACATAATAACATTGTAGAATGGGCTAAGTCCTACAACTAGAAGTACTGTTTATTAGGTTCGTGGTGAATTATGACTGAGAAATGAAAAGGAGTTTAGTACTACTTCACAGATTGATTATGTCAGTATGTGCTGGTGGATTTACTGCTGCTTTAAAACCCAGCCAATGTCTGTGCAAAGAGGAGGTTTAGACAAGAAAGAAAAGCAACAGATAATTTAAAAATAGCAGAAATAAATTCTTATAATTCAGCTGCCCATGAGTCATAGCAAGTGTGAGAGGCTTTTTTGTTAAGCTCTTCTGTGAGAATTAATATTTTATCTGTGGTTTTATGCTAAACTTGTTACTGAAGTTGCTCTTTCTTTAGTGAAATCAGAATTACTTCTGTAGCAACCCAATTGTGATGTCAGAAGTAGTGTTAATTAATTAAAGTGAGGAACACAAACAGTGGAAGTGCATCTGCAAAGGTACATAATTTACAGGTACCATCTGGGGTTTGAAACAGAATGAAAAAAGAAGTTTGCAACAGACATAGCTATGCTTCTGATTTGTCTCTTCATTTTTGCTAACTCTTAAATTAGTGGCTAGATAAGACTTCCTGACTTGGAGTTAATGTCTTTCTAGCAAGGGTTTGAAGATGCCAGCTCATGTGCATGTAAGCACGTGTGTGTCTGTATATTTGTTCTCTTTTGGTGGTATGTTCTGAAAACATGATGGAGACAAAACAATCTGATCGCAGCTGAAACATTGTATTCTTTTCAGAGGAGCATCCAAAGATAATACAGAGGTGCTTTTATGTTTTAGGAAGTGTGTAAATTTAAATACAGACGTTTGATTCTGGTATTTCAAATTAATTCCCCTAATTCAATTGAATTCTCTGAGTAGAAACTATTTTTTTCTTTTTAGTAAAGATGCCAAAATAAAGTGCTTGTTAAACATCCTTAGTACTGTGGATGATTCTAGGTTTAATTAAAACACATTGCAGTCACTGATACTTGCCTTCTTTGCACATGGAAAGGTAATGGATATGCTCCATGCCATGGGACCAGAGACTGTGGTGATCACAAGCTCAGATCTACAGTCACCTCTAGGAAACGACTACCTAATTGCTCTGGGAAGCCACAGAAAAAGTAAGGAATTAACTCCTTCCTTTAACTGTGCTTTCTATTAAACTGTTGTGTGATTTCACTTTATGAAGAAGTGGTTTCATCAGACCCATGTGTAGTGTATAGGAGGAGCTTAAATCCTTAAGGGAGATCCTTCTACAGTAGTATCAGAGAGCAATAAGCATGAGCCTCCCCCATGAGGGAAGACAAGCTGGGAGCTGAGTGTGATTGTAACACAGATGGAGTACTGTCCTCACCAACAGGGCAGAGGCCCACAGTGTCTAAGTAAGGTGAGCCAGACAGGGGTGGTGATGGCAGACAGGTCCCATTGACAGTCCAGTGATCATTGGAGAAAGGTGAGACAAGCCAGGTCTGAGGTTAATGTGGAAAATCCAGTCAGTACTTAAAACAGCAGAGCTCAGGCAAGGGTGCTTGTACCCAGGCCTGAGCTTTTGTGCTGCTCCTGGACAAGTGGGCAGAGAGTGCATGGTTGAAGAATGTTCTTGGTGAGGTTGATCAGGGCTGCTAAAGTCCCTAGTAAGTGGCCCTGACAAGTAGTAGTGGAATAAAACAGGAATTCTGAATGTTTTGAATGTTTTTATGAAAAGTTACACTGTCCTGTTAGTAGGTTGTTCCTGCCCTGCTAGGTTGTAAAATGTCCTTCTGCAGCTTCTTTATTTCCTCTTCTATACTTTGACCAAGATTCACTGTCTTTTTGGACTGTCACAGGCTGTTTTTATGTGAGAAGGGCATAGTTATGTAAGATTGGTATATTATTTTATTGTTAATCTAAGTGATCTAAATGTGGGTATCAGATTCTGGACTACTGAGAGACCAAAAAAAGTACTGATATTTAAAGCAGACTCCACTAAGGAATCAGTTAGTATCTCTTAGCACTTGTATGTGTCAGGTCTGGAGTAAGTCTGGTCATTGCAATGGTGATTACAATATGGCACGTGGATCTGATACTCTCTGCTGATGTCTGCAGCTGCTCTTGTGCCTCCATACAACCCAGAGATACTCTAGATTATGGTTTGGTGTGCCCTGTCTAGGAATCAGTGGTCTCCATAAATACACCATTTCCTAAGCCAGGTGCTACTGCTGTCTGAACAAAAATAGGTGGCTCTCAATCCTCCATGAAAATGAAGGTGCTAGCTTCCTGCTCCCCCTCAAGTAGGTACAGTCTGTAAGCTGTCAATGCTGTCCTAACTTGTCCAAGTTCTGAAAGGGTGTACCTTTTAAAAGAGCTGGTACAATGCTCCTTAGCATCTTTTATGGTCGTAACAACAAAGGAATTAAAATCTAGTGATCACTTTTAAATTACAGTTGCTTTAAATTGCTGCTGGAGAGTAGTGTAGGTGAAAGGGACCTGGGGGTCCTGGTAGACAGGAGGATGACCATGAGCCAGCAATGTGCCCTTGTGGCCAAGAAGGCCAATGGCATCCTGGGGTGCATTAGAAAGGGTGTGGTTAGTAGGTCAAGAGAGGTTCTCCTCCCCCTCTATTCTGCATTGGTGAGGCCGCATCTGGAGTATTGTGTCCAGTTCTGGGCCCCTCAGTTCAAGAAGGACAGGGAACTGCTCGAAAGAGTCCAGTGCAGAGCTACGAAGATGATTAAGGGAGTGGAACATCTCCCTTATGAGGAAAGGCTGAGGGAGCTGGGTCTCTTTAGCTTGGAGAAAAGGAGACTGAGGGGTGACCTCATCAATGTTTACAAATATGTGAGGGGTGAGTGTCAGGGAGATGGAGTTAGGCTTTTCTCGGTGATGACCAGTGATAGGACAAGGGGTAATGGGTGTAAATTGGAGCATAGGAAGTTCAAGGTGAATATCCGAATAAATTTTTTTACTGTGAGAGTGACAGAGCACTGGAACAGACTGCCCAGGGAGGTTGTGGAGTCTCCCTCACTGGAGATATTCAAAACCCACCTGGATGAGTTCCTGTGTGATGTACTCTAGGTGACCCTGCTCTGGCAGGGGGGTTGGACTAGATGATCTCTCGAGGTCCCTTCCAGCCCCTAAGATTCTATGATTCTATGATTCTATGATTAATTGCCACGTCTGTTACTTGACTGTCTATCTGTGTTGTAGCTAAAGCAGACGGTACCAAGATGACACAAAGAATTCGAATGGAGTCTCCCAAAGTGGATGCTGTTTTTGTTGGAACTGGAGACTTATTTGCTGCTATGCTTCTGGCATGGACACATAAGCATCCAAACAATTTGAAGGTGAGGGAGAAGTTATTAGGGTCTCTCTAAGTTTAGACTTTCTTTTTTTTAATTACATTTAATCTATGACATTACGTAAGACTCTTCTCTGTTTTGACTCCTTTTCCTCTCCTCAGAGGAGGAAAAGCAGAATTTTCCTGTTCCCGAAACATGATACAACTTCAGACATTTGCATTTGAGTTACATATATTTTGTAATTTTGCCAAATAAGATGTTCTCTCTAGAGAGAGAGAGACTCCATGCATGGTTGTAATTATATTTTTTTACTGTCATTTCTTAATAAGCACTGAAAATTATCTAGCAGATCTATTTTCTGTTTCTTTCGCTTAAGCACATTGCAGGTGCATGGTTTCTAATACCTGTTTCGTGAGAATTAAGAGAGTTTGAATTGTTTTTTTTTCCCCCCAAACTGCATTGTGTACTTGTCATCTTCTTTGCATCTTGTGCATCCTACTTGCCTCTAAATAGCAGGGGGTTTGAAATAGTATTAAACCGCAGGCAGCTAAAATTTTACTAAAACCTGAATATATTCTGTTAATGCAGGTGGCATGTGAAAAAACTGTGTCAGCCATGCAACATGTTCTGCAAAGAACCATTAAGAGTGCAAAAGGTAATTTATTCCAACCTTGTTTTGTCTGGATTTGCATCAGAGGAAACATTCAGAGAGCTTTCTAGGTTTTCTGACTAAAGGCAGCCCTCATTGCAGAAGCAGACAGAGAAATTACAGAATGAGAGCTTGGTAGTCTGATCAGTGCATGTTCCTCACTGTGTCCTCCAAGCCTATTTTTCACAACACCCGACTGAAGATGTCACTGTTCACCTTGTAGTGGGACTACAGTCATGCTGACTGCAGTTGACTGGGTTGCAAAACAGTAGTGAAAGAATTTGAGGAAATGCTGAGTTTGACATGCAACAGAGCTTCTGTTTTAAGTGCAACTCGCTCACTTTCCCTTTGTGTGTGTTTAATTTTGATAGGGGTTTATCAACTAATAATAAACAGTCGGTTTTCCATGTGAACAGTGGTTTTTTTCAGCTTCTCTAGGAGTTCCTGTGCCTTTCAATTCCTGAGGAGATCCAGATGGGATCTCTTGATTCTCTGAGTACATCTGTGTAATTTTCTAATAGCATCAGAGCTGCATTTCTATCCTGGAGAGAGGTGCAGAACAGGCATGATAAGAGTGCGGGCCTGGATCGTCCACAGTGGAAGCCTGTAGCAGAGGGTAGTAAGAGAGACTGGGGAGGGGAGGAGAGTAGAAAAAATAGTGGGGTAACGGAGCAATGCAACTTGTTTCTTTTTAACCTGCTGTTTTTTACTGACATTCTAATGTCATCTTTTTAGCACAAGCTGGAGAAGGAAACAAACCAAACTCAGCCCAGCTGGAACTGAGAATGGTCCAAAGCAAAAAGGACATAGAAAACCCAGAGATCATAGTGAAAGCCACTGTGTTATAAAGGCTGTACGTCTCCAATAACGCACAATGTATTGATGTCCTCATTTCTTTCCTGTAAATTGTAATATTTGCCTTAGATCTGTGACAGAAAACTGACTTTCATGAAATAGTGCCCAGCATAGGCAGATACCCACTCTCAAACATATGTGCTGGCCTTGCGCAGTTTTAAAAACAAAACAGTGTGCATTGAAGTGTATTACCAGGTATCAAAATGGCTGTCAAATTCACTTAGTCTGTGTAATTACCCGGGCAAGAGAGTACAGTGTTTTTGCCTTGCCAAAGACTTTAGATGTGAATTTGCTAATGGAATGCTTGACTGACTGGAAAGTATATTTCAGGATGGCATCTAGTGCCAATGGAGCTGGCTCCATGCTCCCCTTTCCTGGAGATATCTGGTTACCTGCTCTGGTATTCGGTATCTCGGCTGCTATGAAACTAAGCAGGGTTAAAACTACACACAAAGTTCTGCTTGTGTGTAGGAATACTTTGAAGATGTTTGGCATTTATAAGTACTGTGAAGTGACCTTGAGGTGTCATTCATGTTACTGATAACTGCTCCTGTTTCTTGTCAATGAACAGCTGCATAATTTCAGTTTTTGCAGGTACTGGCTGCTTATTTCTAATGTCTGTAGGTGCCCTCATGATTTTCTTCCAAAAGCTGTTCCAGGAACATTTTCATCAATAAGATAGTATCTCTATTCGGTAGCACTGGTTAGAAGTTTGTAGTTCTACCTCTGAGGCCAGATTTGATTCTTTTAGTTTTTAACTATCAAACATTCTGTAAGGACAAAAGAGAAAGCAGCTCTTACCCTGAAAGCTGGCTACCCTAGTTTGTTCTTCATGGGTGGAGGTATTTCCAAACTACGTAGGGCACTTCCACAATAGTGAGCACTATTTGCAAGCTTATCAATGAAGGAATATGGTAAAAGTAACATTTTTAGTTTAGTAAATTACACATGCTTACCAAATGCAGTGAAACACGAGATTTGTTCACAGTGTCTCTGCAGCCTACACAGATTGGAGATTACAGAAATGCATTATTAATGCATCTTTATTTCAAAATTCTGCATCATAAGGCTTCAAAATGAGATTCTTCATAGTTTCAGTGTCATATACATCACCATGTATATACCAGTAGGGCAGATATGCTGACAGGAACTACCACTCATACTCCTGTATGTTTTCCATATGGAACTGAGGTTCTTCTTCCAAGATGAGGTCTAGTGGGTTGTTAAATCCAAATTCAGTTGATGAGCTTTAGTGGTGTCTCACATGACATAGGGATATTAAAATTGCATTTTTACTTGCAGTGGCATGAAGCAGATTTGCCTTAGAGGGAAGTGCTGAGTTTTTCTTTAATACCTGAGTATGCTCAGGAAACCCACTCTTGATTGTCTCCCAGACACCTTTCCTGCACCTTCCTCATCACACCTGCCTAACTTCCAGTGTCACTTGCATAGCTTCAGAGTCCCCAGAGCAGCCGGTTTGGAGATTGCTTTGGCCACTGAAGTCTTCATTTGTCCCACCATTTGTTGTGGATTTTCTGCCATTGTAAAAGTTAATTGGTTTCACTTAGTAGAAGAGTAAATTATTCTGAAAGTGATTTTTTAGCTGAATAGATTTTATTAATAAGATTTCATAATATATTACTGAAATCACTCATTTTCCGTATCTCTGAAGCAACTGAAATGTAGAGATTAACATGTTTTGCAGTAAACATAGGATGCAAACTTTAGGGTTTTACTCTCAACAACTAATAATAATTTTATTTCCTCTCATGCATTTGGTATTAAAAATTTTTTTAAAATCACTTGAGAATTTTAACGTAAAAAAACACCAGAAATTGCCTACAAAACATGACTCTACTTCCACAGTTTTTAGTAACCACTGCCATGAAATAACTTTATAGCAATAATAATTTTGGTGATGTGAACAATCACTGCAGTTAGCAGTCAGTAACACAGATGAGCTCACAGCTGGTATCCAACATGTAAAAAGACATGAACTATGTTAACAGTGTATATGAGGATCTTATGGGAAGCAGTGAAGAAGGAGCCAGGCTTTTCTCAGTGGTGTGCAACAAAGGCATAAAAGGCACCAGGCACAAATTGAAATACAGGAAATGCCATTTAAACATTAAAAAAATATAATTCACGGTGAGGGTGATCAAACATTGGCACAGGTTGCCCAGAGAGGTTGTGGAGTCTCTGCCTTTGGACATATTTAACACCTGACTGAACATGGCCCTGAGCAACCTGCTGTACCTGACCCTGTCTGTGCAGTGGGCTTGTACTAGGTGATCTCTGGAGGTCCCTTCCAACTTCAACCATTCTGTGATTCTGTGAAGAACAACAAATGGCCTTTCTTTGCAGCACTGTATTTTTAAATGGTTGCAAGTTGCTTTTTTTCCTTCTGGAGCACACACTTCCAGATAGGCTAGAAAAGAGCTCAGTAATAATAATTTGTCCCCTTTTTAGGTAAGCTGCTTTTTTGCTTGGGCGGTTGTGCCAGGAATACAATTGCCTTTTTTGAGATAGTTGCATTCATCAACGGTATTTAAATACTTTAGCTGGCGGTGCATTTCAGTAGTTGAACAAAAAAGGATTTAACTGTTTCTAGCATTGATGAAAGTGTTGCATACCATATTCCTAACATAACTCTTGAGTTTCTTCATCTTTTAAAATTAGACTATTTCATGTGGAAGTGTATTGTTCTTCCTGTCCTCTTGGGATGAAGGGATCAACATATTGAACTTCCCTGCCTGTACGTATCTTTGTCGACTTTGTGGCATTATGCTTGACACCCTCACCCACCTGTGTCCAGTTTTGCAGCTCTTCTGGGTCACATACAAGAATTTTCAGATGGCCAAGCTTTGAGACCTCCACTATGTCCCTCAGATTGCCAAGAATTAGACAAATCCTAGGAGCAATCCACATACAGTAAATGGCACTTGCTTTCTAGGGCCAGCACAGAGCTCAGCTGGTTCTGGAAGTGGCTCCTGGTGCACTTTGTCCTATAGCCAGGGCTGTGGATTGCACAGCACAGCACCCCCTGCACCAGCATTAGCTTCATTGCTAGTCATGTAACATGGCCTGTCTTGGGAGCTGCTTGGGGCCAGAGAGCCTTACGATGGCCATCTCTGCACTAATGCAGTGGAAAATCGAGGTTCTTCAGTTCCTCACATCAGGGTCTCAAAAGGAGAGTTAAACTTGGCCTTTATTTTTTGAAAGCTGAATTAAGTATGCGCTGTCAAAACATGCTGTCAAAGAAAGTGTTCCTGTTGTAAGCATGGACGTGGGAAAAACCCTTTTAGTAAGTATGAGACAGCAGAACTGCTTTTGGCACTAAAAACAGACTTTCACAAAGGAATTCAGGGAAAGGCAGGGCTGGTTTTCACTGAAATAAAGAAGCCTGGAATTTAGGAAACTTAAAGCTACCTTACAAATAAGGTTTCATCTGTAAACCATCAACCTTGCCATAAAAGAGAGAGAGAGAATTGTAGGAGCAGTTTATATCTGTCAGGTATGATCTTTTTCCACTGCTTCCAGGAAAATTCATGCCTTCCTTAGAATCTGTGACATATTGATGCAAAAAAAATAAAAAGATAACCATACTAATGTGCTCAATATTCAAAAGTTCCTGTTTTGCAGTAGCTGGATACTGTAGAGCTGCTTCTGCTTATGTCCCTGGGAGTTGGTCATGTGACATCTGTTTTAAACTCCCACTGACCTGATCTAAATTAGGTCAGGTTTATGTCTTCAGTGAAGAATTGGGCTTGACATCTCTTGCCAGCAACAAACATCAGAAATTATCTGTAAATACGATCTGTAGCTAATGTTTTGTAGTCACAACATGTCAACAAGGATTTTTAAATGTCCGCATA
The DNA here is from genome assembly GCF_000747805.2 of Chaetura pelagica. Taxonomy (NCBI): domain Eukaryota; kingdom Metazoa; phylum Chordata; class Aves; order Apodiformes; family Apodidae; genus Chaetura; species Chaetura pelagica. The sequence goes on along the minus strand of NW_009951950.1, from coordinate 2,399,009 downwards.
TACATACTTAGATGTGTTTTTATTTGTCCAAAGTAACACAGCACTTTGCCCAGAGAGTTTGCAGAACAAAATTCAAAGGCTCAGCACAGTCCTGTCCAATGTTCTATTCCCTCCTCTCCCGCATGTAATACCTGCATCTGTCTCTTAAATTCATGCTGTCTTTCTGAGGCAGCTGAGAAGTGTCTCAGTATTAGATAGCTGCCCAAGCTTTACTTAAGGGCTCGGGGGAGACTTATCACGGTTGTCTGCTCCACTTGCAGATCCTTAAGTAAAGAAAAATCGTTAGTCTAAATCAATGTTGGTACTAATTGATTACAAGAGAACAAGCACTTTAGCCCAGAGATTGAATTATCTCTCCATGACCGTCCTAACAGCATGAAAGGTTTCTATAACCCACCAGTCCAGCATTCACCAGGTGGGGACTGCTGACTTCAGTGCCACTCATAGTCCCACGTGTATCTGTGAAGTTGGCAGTGGAGCAGCTTCTGATGCTGAAGTGCCTGTGCACATGGCAGCGGTGAATGCTTGATGTTTGTGTCCAGTCAACTTCTTCCACCATTCTTTCTTTTTTTTCTTACTGGAAGTAATTTGTGTTAGATCCCTTTTTTCTGGAATAAATTTGGCAGTGTATGTGGTCAGCCATTTTGATTACTGTGTCTGCAGAGCCATTGTGCAGGAGATACCAAAAGTTAAAATGTTCTACTCTATTCTGGGCCCAGATTAGTCTCTACATGTTTAAAATTCCTGTATACCTCCTCGGGAAACATGCATAAAGACATTGTGCTGAAACCAGTGCTATTCACACTCAATATAAACATTTTAGAAATCTGCCATATGAATGGTTAACTTTAATGTTTGTTTGCTGATTTTAACTGTAGATGGGAAAAATCTATAATCAATGTGCTATACAACAGAAATCAGAGGACCAAGGTTTTCAGCTACTTATACTGCCTTTCTGAGTATCTCAACTGTATCTTGTTTGGATGGGGTTAATTTGTTGTCTGAGAGTGTTACGGTGATTGTATTGATTTATTTTGTTTTAAAATACGTGGCAAGGAAGATTGTAATAAAAGCATCTACATTTAATATACTGTGCGCACACAAATTGTTAAATCCAATTTTTGAATATGCTAATATTTTCAGAATTAAAAGAACAAGAACAGTTTGATAGTCTTGCTGAATAAAGTGGATGTAATTAAAGGTTTGCTTATATCCTAGTTTAGAGAAAAGGTATCTAATGAAAGACTGCATAATTATGCTCTGTAATCATCTCATTGTAAGATAGTAGGAATGTGGAAGTGAACAACATCTTTGCCATCCTAATTTAATTTTTTTTAAAGAAATTTCATTGGAAGACAACTTCTGAAGTTTGCGCCAGTGCCCTTGTATGCCTCTTACATGCATGTGTAGGATCTCTGTGTTGTGCTCTTTATTCCTGCAGACAAAGTGAGAAGAGGAGCTTGGAATAAGAACCACAGCTCGCTTTGAAGTCTGTTTCTTGTGCAGCACTCTGCTTCACAGAGCAATTTTTCATCTTCCTGTGTAGGTTAGAGCATACAAGACTATGTAGTCGGAAAGAATTGTTCCTGCTTGTCAGAACAGGTGCCTCTGTTGGCACTCTACAGTCTCTCTGCTGCGGTGGTGTTTAGCAAGAGGAAGATAACAGGGATCCAGTTTATTCAGAGCACTGGTTGTTGGAGAAGGTCAGTATGCTTATGCCCACTGGAGAATTTAGGCTTATATTTATATTCAAGAAAGCTACCTCTCCTGAATAAAGGTCCCTGCTGTTTTAAATACTGCCTCTAGAAGCTGAGACATAACTTAAAATACTCTAAAACCAGAGTATTTCTTCATAAATGGGAAGACAACCTATTCTTACTCATTGACTAGCCATTCATGTTCTGTTAGAATCACAGGGTGAGATTATTGAGACAGCTGTTCTTCAGGAAAGATGTTTGCTTCTGATAAGTGAGAGCCTACTGGTGAACAATTTTGTAGCTTTATAGAACGTGTCAATTGAAGACACATATTAACCATGGAAACTAAGCTTTGAGATTTTCAATCACAGCCCCCCCAAAATAGCTCTCTTTTCTTAAATCAAGAGTAAAGCAGCGAGTTTATACATGTGTGCAGGAGCAAATTTAAGATAAATCCATGCGGTTTGATCAGAAACTGGGGGAGTGTGCCCTAAGTGCCCGGTGAAGGGTGTTGATTGCAGAATGCAAGGGAGCTGCACACTTTTTTTCCTGAGATCCCAAGCTAGGCTACATGTTTTCCAGAAGGGAAGAATGGGGCTTGGCTTTCAGCAACCTGGGAAAGCTCCCGTCTGCTTCACCAGAAATCCAGTGCCAGCTGACAGCACCAATGTGGTGCTTTTACTGCTCCAGTAACAATGGACCTCGAGGCAAATGGGGTGCTCCCAGTGTGCTTGCATTCCTGACTTAGTACCTCTGCAGTGCAAGTAATAGTAATAAATCCACAATTCGCAGAGCAGTGAACAAGGCAGCGTGTTATTCAGACAGAGAAAACCAGTAATGTGAGAAGACTGTGCCATATGTTCCCACTGAAATCACATGTACTCCTTACCTGTTGCCCTTGTGGTTGCATTGCTATTTAGAAAAAAAATCTGTGTGTAGAAGAGTGTAATATATGTACTCTGTGTGTGTATGTGTGTGTGTATGTTGAAGCTTTATTTGCAATGTGGTGAGGGTGGGAAACAGAATTTTGGGGGCTGGCTGTGTAGGCCTTCAGGTTGTGAGCAGAAGGTCTTGAAAGAATTATATTTTTATAGACTGTGCTGAAGCTTTGGGTCCCAGCCACACATGGCCTTTTCTTCCAGAAAAGTAAAACAGTATGGAAAGAAAGTCAGGTGGCTGTAATACAGTAGGGATAGTACAACCCCACCAGCCCTAGACAAACTGAAGTAACTTAATAAAAGATGCCTTTTTAAGTAATATTTTTGTAGTGCTGAATTGTTAAACAAAGAAATATTTATGAGCAAACTTCCTATGTACTTACAGTTTGTGTGGTGCTTTGTACTGACTAGGTGGACCTGTTAAATGTTTACACATCTTAATGATTGTCCTCAAGGCGTATGTAGTTATTCAATTACTTTTATGCCAGAAAAACAATGAAGTTATGTGTAATAGCAAATTATTTAATTTCTGATGAAATTGTAGGCTTTTGTAGTATTTGTGCATTTTCTGGTTGGCGGTTATGAGTTGTATTCTTTCTACAGTAAGGCTTGTATGCTTGATTGTAGAGAGAGGCAGTAGGATGGTAGATACCATTGTTTAAAAAGAAAACCCTAAATATTGTTACCTTATCCATTATAAAATCAGGTAAGTTGTGGCTTACGCCTGACATTTAGGTTTTATATTGGAATAAAGTATCAAATACATTTAGAGCAGGTTAAAAATAGGTGAGGAGTTTGTTTATCTAAGTAAATAAGTATAGAGGATCTTACAGTGACTTAGCAACAGGTAAATAGTCGAGACAAGAGATTGAAGCAGAACCAGCTCTTTCACATATTATGAACCTGACCGGGCTGACTTTGTAACTAGTGCTGAATGCATGCAACAGATAGACGAGTAGGCTACATGGGAGAGAATGGAGGAGATTTTTCCCCTGTAGTTTGTCAGTTGTTGTAATCATGTGAAGAATTTTACTAGAGTGATCTGAATTTAAATTTATAAATACATTGCCTTTCAGAAGAGTTGAGTTACCAACAAAATCCCATTCAGTCAAAAGGCAAGCTGTTACCATATTTGAAAATCAGAGCATGATTTTTTCGTCTTATGGTACTTCAGTCTTTGTTTCTTATGTCTGGGAGACAAGGGCTAAAGCACAACTGTCCATGTATGGTTATTTCTTTGCTTGTCATTCAGGGGCTCTCTAGAAAGTGCAAGGGTCTGCAACATGAATCGGTTTGTGGAGTATGGTCCTCCACTGAATGTTGTGCTCCTGCTGCAGCAGTTGGTGATCTGGAAAAGCTGAGCATCATTTCTCATGTCTCTTTTAAGAAACATGGCAGCATCCCCTCCATGCTTCTGAATAAATCATTACTGTAAAAAAATAGGGGAGAATTTATCACAAGTTTTCTCTCAAGACTTTCCAAGTTCTGGATATGTTGAAACAAAAGTACTTGTTCTTTGCTGAGCTAGCAAGAAAAATATCACTGCCATGAATAATGCACTGTCGAGGTGAGAGGTTATGGAAGGGGACAGCTCTGGTTTGCATGCTTCACTGTTCTGTGTGTTCCTCCCCTGGGAATTTGTGGGTGCAATATACCCGTGGGGGTGGCAGAGTGACTGTTTTGCCTGCACCCTCCCTTGGGAGAAATGCAAAGGAGTTATTCTGAGCAAGTGGGAGATGAGGTCTGTTCATTTCGAAGTGCTGCACCAGAACTCCAGTTTAGGCCAAACTCTGTATGTGCTTGAAAACATGTGATGAGCTGCACACGCCTTTCCTGGCTGCAGTGTGAGGTGCCAGGGTGTTCATTCTCCTCCCTGTTTGAGGAATCTAGTTTAGCAGTGTAATTTCCCTAGACTTCTGCTATAGGCCATGGAGAAAAAGAGGCTCTAAAAGTGATTTATTCAGATGATTTAGGCTACGCTAGGGGAAAGAAAAGGAGAGGTTTAACAGCTGCCATAATAGATCTAACTTGTCCTGTTCAGCTACACCAAAAAACTGCACCCTAACCTTCCTCTCCCGTTGTTTGTGCTGGCACTGGTACTTGTCTGTCTCCACAAGGAGTGAAGAAGCTAAACCAATGGGGAAGTTATCCAGCCGAACCCCCTGAAGCCTTCATCTCCTCTAATTCCCTTAACCATCTCATCCTGGGAACAGATTAAGCACTTGTGCTGCTGCTAGGGAGGGCTTGGGAAGATGCAGGTGGACAAAATGTGGGAGAATGGCATTTGCCTCTTTTCCTGGCAGCTTGTAAACAGAACCTAATTGCAAAACTGAACCGTTAGTGTTGAAGAAAAGAAGTCCTTGTCAGCTAAGCGCTTGGAAGAGGAACTGCATATTTAGTAATCCGAGTTAGGTGTTCTCAGTCCAGCCCCTCCCCTGTTCCATGAAAACATTACAGTACTAAAAGATTTTGTGTGACTGTCTTAATGATCTGTGTGATGCTTGTGCCTAGCCGAGTAGAAAATAACAGAGTAAAGCAGTTATCTGACTAGGGAACGTAGTAAGATCCAGGTGTGGAAAGTTTTGAGTTCACTTCCACAGCATTTTCATGGTGTCAGAGTTGTCCAGGTCTGGCTCTTTTCCTTCCCGTCCCCACTAAAGTAAGAAAGGAATCACATAAATAAGGAAGTTACCTGGGAGTTTTAAGTGGCATTGATTTTTGCTTACAGATTTTCAAATATTGCCACACCAAAGATCTCTAGGTTATAAGGGATTTTCGGAAGGTGTTTTTCCAAGTGGTGTGATGCAGCCTGTCACAGCTGGCTTGGAGCACAGCTTGCTTCTTGTGATACATCTGTGACAAATGGCACTGGGGGGTCCTGCTGTCCTGTGGTCCACACTTCATACAGCTTCATGTGTGCTTGTGAATACCTGCCTTGCTAGGGAAGAACACTGCAGGGCTTGTTGCTGGAGATGCAAGGACAGAAAGAAGCACTGAAGGATTTAGCACCCTCTGGTGATCTTCTAAGTTGCTGTTAGTGATTGTGAGTGCAATATATCCCTCTCAGGATTGTTTTCTGACCATAATATGGGAGGGTGTCAGCCTATATACCATTTTAATATGCTTTTAGCTGGCTGAATGGGAAATACAAATCAGGATGGTTAAAAATGGAGGCAAGGGATAGTCGTGAATTTTCCTAAGGTCTAACTGAGTAGCAAAAACTTGACATTTGTCTCTAATTCAGAAGTAATTCAGTATTGACCAAATTAGTGTTGTGTCTTCAATGGGGAGTAGCAACTGGAAAGAGGCCAATATTTAGGGTTTTTGCCCAAAGCACATATAGTCCTGCTCTGCTGTTTAGTGAAAAAGCCCAGTGCAGATGCCACCAGAGCCTCATCTCGTGGAGTAATGCTGTAATAAAGAATGTGGTTTTCTTGTGAAAGTCTTAACCTCTTCTTATGAAAATAGCACACAACTCGTATTTTCATGGTGTATGTGAAATGTAATTTTTTTTTTTTCAATAAACAACAATTTCTTTCCTAAATGTTTGTGGTTGGGTTTTTTCTTTCCTGTATGATGGTTCTCTTCCCCTAGTTAACTGGGACAGCCCAGCTTTACTAGAGATGGTAACTGGGGGATTTGCATGCTGGCATTTGCCCTCCTCTTGCAAAAACCCCCCTTAGTTACCTGGAGCTGAGCCTAGTGTCCATCCTACTGCATCTTTCCTCTCCCATGCTTGCCTTCTGCCTCCAGGAGCTGCAGCACATGGCAGTGGCCTCTGCAGTCAAGAGGCTCAAGAGCTTTTCCTCCAGGAATCCCACACAAGGAAGCCTCACTCTCTGAAGCAGTGCCTTGCTATTAATTCCCAATTACCCCCCAGTTCCTGCAACTCTGGATGTTTTCAAATAATTATTTGAAAATTATTTGTCAGCCTGTGACAAATGCCTGAAACCTGGAAGGAAAGGATTAAATCCTCCTTGTGCCACAACAATTTGAAACCTTACTGAACAATAAAACAGTTGTAGATGATGTGGTAAGAATGGGCAACAAGTGTCAGAAGGGGCCTGGCCTGCTGGTTTCAGCTGGGGTAGGTGTCTGAATGTCAGGCCAGGAGGAGAGGTGCAGTGACAGCCACAAGCCTTCCTGAGCCCATCTCTTCAGCCTTCATTCATTCAATACATGGCTACTCCCAACACTTTGTTGGTGTTAATCCCAAATGTAGGTGCACTCTTGAATGATCCAGGCATCTGCCTGTGGTTGATCTGACTGCATCCATCCTCACAGGAGAGAATACATAGAAAGTCTCTTTCTGTGTGTGCAGCAGGGGTACTATTGCCAGTCTAACTAGGCCAGAGAACTTCACCCTTCTGAACCCTGAGGTCCTCCCTGAAATGCTCCTTCCCCAAAGCAGGTCTTGCCCCTGTGGGCACTGTTGCTACTGCCTGACAGCCCTTCTATAGCAGCCCAGGCTCTACCCTGTGATATACAGCAGCAGAATTGTCATCACGGTCCTTGGAAGAGCCATGTGTTGAGCCAGTTTTGCTTGCCTCTCCAGCTGGAGGCTGGAGTGAGCACAGAAGGGAAGAGAGCACCTCACAGTTTTCCTTGGCAGCTGTTGGCTCTGGACAGTTGAGAGAGGGAACTGGGGGAAGGGGCAGAAAAGACAATTTCAACAGATGTTTTAGGGGGATGCATTGAACCTTCTGTCCTCTTCAGAGCCTTGTTGTCCTCAAAGATGGGGCACCACAGTTGCTAGGGCTGCCTTGTGTCATGAGTAGCAGCCCTTCTGTATTCTTCTTGTCCTTTGCCAATTGTTTAGGAGAAGAACTGGAGCACATGCAAAGTAAGGACAGACTTTGGAAGAGTGGTACCTCCTCCTGGAGAGACCTAGCAGAGCCTCCAGCAGGTCCCTCTGCAGCAGCAGGGGCTGCAATGTGCTCTCTCCATGGCTCAGTTGCATTCATTTCCCCACACCACTGGTATGATCTGGGGGTCTCTGGGGACATGCCTGCCTCCAGGACATCTGTGTGGCCAATGTGGGACACACGCCTCTTGTGTGTCCCATAAAAAGGAGTGTCTTCTGGAAAAAGGAGCATCTCCTAGTGGAGGTCACCAGAGCAGTTAAGTCTGTACCTGAGCCAGCTGGCAGCCCAGAGAGCTGGGAGTCAGGTGGAAAACACTGTGCCTGCTGCCTCCTTCGTGGTTTGAGTGCTGCTGTGGCGTGGAGACAGGTATCATCACATTGCTTGTCCCCTGAGCAATGAACCAGAGGGGGAAAAGGAAGCTGGCCAGGCATGGGGGCTGTGAGAGGGCGAGTGGACAGGATGAACAAAATGAAAGCAGGAAAAGCCACAGGAAGAGGCTGTGACTCCAGCAGGAGACAGGGAAGTCTTTTCAGATGTGAGTCAAGTTCTGAAGAAGGACTTCAGCTACTACAGAAAGGCCACGTTCTGCCTTTGAACTCTGCTCATCCTATTTGTGCCCAAGGGGCACTGCTGTGGGTGAAAAGAGTTGGGAGTCCCTACATTCCTGTTCCAGCCATGGGCTGTGGCTGCCCAACACCAAGCCCTCACCACAGAGCAGGCTGGGTAGACCTGCCCTAAAAACGCATGGATTTTTAATTTTTTTCCCATTTTTTCCTCTGGTAAGTATGTTTTGTGTCAAACAGAACAGGGAGTGTGGCAGGACACATAACCATGAGGAATTTCAGATAATAATGAAGTATTAAAAGCTGCCACCACCTCCGCACCCTCTCGACCTTCTTTTATTATGAAGATTAGCTTAGATAATAAGCAAAGATGTGTAAAAATGAGCAGAAGGTTAATACACATCATCGGCAGCCATTCGAATTGAACTGAATTGTGAATCAGGTCTGTTGCCTGGCTTCAGGAGGGCTGAAAAGCCATGATGTTATTCACAGCGCTGGTTTGCTGCATCTGATAAGACAAAGGCAATTAAATCTCCTGCTTTCAGCAGTACCTCAACTGCAGGGAAGCCAGGGAAGAATTTAACACTCCCTTCACTGCTGCCTAGCGTCCAGGATTTCACAGCTGGGTCCCATGTGCTGAGGGTGATGATACAGCCCCAACCCACTGTGCTGGTTTGGTTTGGTGGGTTTTTTGGTAGTGGGGGGAAGGGCCCCAGGGGTGGCTCCCATAAGAAGCTGAGAAGCTGCCCCTGCTCCAAACCCAGCCAAGGAGCCAGTAGAGGGAAAGTAGATGTGCCTCTGCCATCAACATACGGAAGAACTGAGGTAACACCTGAGCAGAGGAGCACTTGAAGAGCTGTGCTGGGGAGGCAGAGCGGTGCTGGTGGTTGGTGAGGAAGAAGGGGAAGAAGGTGCCCAAGCAGAACATTCCCTGGAGGTGCCAGGAGGGGTGAACTTGGCCACTGGACTTGGATTTTGTGGCCAGAGGATTTGCTGCCTGTGGACTCTGGTTACGCAGCTGTGGAAGCCCCCGGGCCAGGGGAGGTGGCTGTTCCCGAAGCCCCCGTGACTCTGTGGGAAGCCCAGGCTGGAGCAGCTCTGGGCCTGGTGGGAAGGACTCGGGAAGGAGAGGTTCCTGGAGGACTGGCTGCCATGG
>NW_009951950.1:2376868-2389763 GCF_000747805.2 Chaetura pelagica | reverse complement strand
GCTGGGGGGAAGGAGGGAGAGAAACCAGGAACCAAGGGATTTGGGCCCGGGAAGAAGGGAGGGGTGGGGTAACATATGCAAGCCCTGCTCTGGGTGTGTCTGTGTCCTGGGTGTATTTGGTTAGTATGAAATTAAAATATTATTTTTCCACAAGTTGAGTCTGTTTTGCCTGGGACCTTAATCAGTGAAGATCCCTCCTTGTCCTTTGTCTTGACCCAAGAGCTTTGTCCTCATCCCAGAGTGTGTGTGTGTGGGGAGCTGAGTGAGTGGCCATGGGGCTGTTCTTTTGTTGTCGTGTTGGGCCCAAACCATGATCCCCTCTCACATATCAGTCTTGGCTCCTACAGCTGGGTTTGTTTTAAGCTGTACTGTTGATACAGCAAGCCCCTTTGAGTGGAAAAACCCACACTAGTAATGGTGGTAAAGGTTGTTTTGTGTTTAATATTTAAGTGAAGTTTGACTAAATTAGTACTAGAAAGAACAGGTGCCCTTGTCAGTAGAGGAAAACGCCAAAATAACCTAAGGTCCACTTTCAGAGATCACTGTTGTTATTTCCTGGAATTGAATAGGTCTCGAGATTTTTGCTTTTTTACCCCACAGGCACAATTTGGGCTCTTTCAGCATCTGAGGAAGTGGCTGGTTCAGCATTGCTGGCTGCTACAGGCTGCATGACCCTCGGAGGCGTCAGGCTGGTGTAGGTACCGAGCAACGAGGTTTTCAGGTGTGGATCCAGCCACAACTGGGCTCCTCTCTGAGAGGAGGTTGGAAAGCAAGGGGGTCCAATCTGAATCTCCCTGGGTTGCCTTACCTGGGTCGTGACACCTTTAAGGTTTCCTCTAACCCAAACCATTCTATGATAAAATAGCAAACTGAGGGCAGCTGGCACAGGTTTTGTGCTGGGCAGGACTAGCTTACTGGCAAGGACTGCTCCATGCTGCTGTGCCCATCCCCTTGCTACCTCCATTATGTGGCTAAGGGAGGTTTGTGTTTGAACTGCCTCTTTTTCTATGGTAAAAGTCTGTAACTGGATTATGATCATGTTGTACGCTCTGCGTCTTCTAACTGTACTAACAACTCTGGGATGCTCAGGTAACTCAGTAATATGTGTGTACACATACATACATGTAGACCTTTGTCCCTTCATCCAGTGTGCAGCAAAGTTCTTTAAGGCCCCTGAGCCCTCATATTTCAGAAGAGTTCAGCTGTAGACCAAGCTGGATACTCTAATTGCAGTTTGGTTATTGCTTAACTTTCCTCAGTCTCTGATGAATGTATGTTTTAAGGCAACATGCACAAGTGATAAATTGGACAAGCTTTAAATTTTGGTGCATGAGGGGGAACCATTAGTTACTGGGCCCACAGTTAGTCTCCAGAGTTATCATAAGAGAAACAGATTCATTGTGTTGATCTGACACTGATAAATTCTTTGCATCCTTCTGAGATCTCCATTCAGTCCCAGAGAACAGAGCAGGGGGACATATATCAAAGGGCTCCAAATAGCTGACAGAGAAAATGGATCAATACTGTATAAAATTAATCTTAAAATAGCAAATTTTAATTATAATAGAGATGCAGAAAAACAGGACAACTTAGAATAGAGTAAAATGTTCCCCCCCTTTTGAGGAGGAATGAGTTTATCTATCAAATATAACCTTGGTGTGTAAAGCATGCACTTGACTGAAGCTTGAGTCCATGTGGGAAACCTGACTGGTGCCTCCTGTGGCAGCCCAGGAACATTCATCTCAAGAGTGCTCTGTAGTCAAGAAGTTTAGATTATGGCTCAGCAATTAATGGACCTTATTCTAAAGACCTGAGCTGGGGCACACAGCATTTTCCTGTACGTTGTATTGAGCTGCAGCATAACATGAGGGTGATGGTGAGCAAGACAAAAGTTGCCTTTTAGAAAGTCTTTTTATGCTTTTCTGTATCACAAAGTACCATTTTAATTAGCTGCCAACAGAATGTGTGGGCCTGCAAAAGGCCAAGGAAAGACTAGGAGAGAACGGCAAGGTGATTTCCATTTTAAAATTAAGTGATTCATAATCCAAGGCATTAACTCATGACCTCAACACTTATAAATTGATTTTCATTTTTATTCATCATTAAATGACTTTGGTTTTCTTAATCTTTTTTCTTAAAGGCTCCTGCCTTGCCTCAGAACCATGGGATTGGCCTGAGGAAATAATTTATAAGCCCTGGGAGGGGAGATGGAGCAGCAAAAACCCGACAGTGCACATCATCTTCCAGTGCTTATGCACACATGTGAAAGGTTCCTCCAGTGCTGCCTTTTGGAAGTGTTGTGGCTGCAACCAGCAAGTTCTGTTCAGGTGCCACAATAACACTGCCCAGATGATGCCCAGTGAAAGAAATCTCTGCTATTCTTCCACGCCTGCTCAAACACATGCATGTTTTTCAGGTGCTATTTCATCCTGAGCTTGGAACTGGAGCAAGGGCTCTCTTACCTCCTCCCAGACCCCCTTGCAAACACTGGGATGAGGAGGACAAAGCTCATGGATTGAGACAAAGGACAAGGAGGGATCTTCACTGATTAAAGTCCCGGACAAAACAGACTCAACTTGTGGAAAAATAATAATTTAATTTCACACTAACCAAAAACACCCAGGACACAGACACCCCCAGAGCAGGGCTTGCATATGTTACCCCACCCCTCCCTTCTTCCCAGGGCCAAATCCCTTGGTTCCCGGTTTCTCTCCCTCCTTCCCCCCAGCGGCACAGGGGGACAGGGGATGGGGTTTGGAGTCACTTCACAGGCTGGGGGTTCCTGCTGCTCCTGCCTCCTCAGGAAGAAGGATTCCTTACAGTCCTGCCCTGCTTCCCCACAGGGTCCCTCCCATGGGAGAGAGTCCTCCAGGAACCTCTCCTTCCTGAGTCCTTCCCACAAGGTCCGGAGCTGCTCCAGCCTGGGCTTCCCACAGAGTCACGGGGGCTTCAGGAACAGCCACCTCCCCTGGCCCGGGGGCTTCCACAGCTGAGCGGAGTCCACAGGCAGCAAATCCTCTGGCCACAAAATCCAAGTCCAGTGGCCAAGTTCACCCCTCCTGGCACCTTCAGGGAATGTTCCACCACGTTCCTCCATGAGTGCAGGGGCACAGCTGCCATCTCGCCATGGGCTGCAGGGAAACTTCTGTTTGGGCACCTTCTTCCTCTTCTTCCTCACTAACCACCAGCACTGCTCTCCTCCTCCAGCACAGCTCTTCTCCCCCAAGTGCTCCTCTGCTCAGGTGTTATCTCAGTTCTTCTTTGTGTTAGTCACTGAGGTGCATCTGTTGTCCCTCTAATGGCTCCTTGGCTGGGTTTGGAGCAGAGGCAGCTTCTCAGCTTCTTACAGGAGCCACCCCTGGGGCCCTTCCCCCACTACCAAAAAACCCACCAAACCAAACCAGAACAATCCCTTATTTCCCTTGAGGTATTTTGTGGGTTTTTTCCTGTTGACTCTTGAGGGGTGGTAGATCTGGTTGTCAAAAACACCAGCGCTCAGCTCTGCAGGTCCTGAGCTACTATACCCAGGGTCCTCTCTAGCAGGCCCTGGCTTCTCTCCCTTTGCCACCACATTTGCCTGTTGAGAGTAGATTTTTTTTTGTATCAGCCACGGGCAGTTCCCATTAGGAGCACTTAGATCTTACTCTCCTAGAGTCACCACCACCCAATCTATTGTAATTCTCTTAGAATTTCTTGCAGTTTCTTATTTGATCTTCTCCACATATTCTTCTCCATGTCCAGCCCCTCATCACTCTACTTCAAATTTGGTGATGTTTACTTGTCCTCCTTCCCCTGATTTGCATCCACACTGAAAACGGAGACATGCAGAGGCTTTGGGAACTGCTTTTTTTTTCCCCAGGTGTCACTTTGAGTTAAAAAATATCCAGGGATAAACAAAGGCAATTTCTAATTTAGTAATAATTTGCCAAGAAAGGAAATTAGTAATTGGTTCTTTTAAATGTTAAACTTGTTCTCTGTTTAATTACTCTTAGCTGGGTTTCTTGAAGATCTCATTAACTAAGCATCTGGCTTTTTAGATGCAGTTCTGAAGGTCTCAGATGCATCCTGCAACTATCTAACCATGACAGGGAACTCATTAACATATCTGAATAATTAGTGCAAGGCAAGTAAATTCCCTCTGTTTTGCAAAGCTGGAATGCTTGGTCTGTTACCTGGGAAAAGGACCACAGGATAGGGGCCCTCCCTGCCTGCAATGGAACAGGCAATATGTTTCTCATTTCTTAACATAATGCTGCCCTAACAACTCAGACAGGCTCCCAAACTCTTCCACAGGTGCTCTCTTGCAGTACAAGATCAGCTACTTTCTTCAAACCTTTAAAAATACAGGCATTTTCACCACCCTTCCCACAGATTTCAGACAGATACAATGCATTAGGAGCTTATTTTCTTGAATCAGTACCAACTCATCTTGCCCCTTGTGCCAGCGTGGTGACAGCAGATTTCTGACGACCATATTAAAGAATGAGAGGTCAGTCTTTGTTCTTACTTTTCCAGTCTCTTTGTACACCCAAGGAACTTGTGAGAAATGCCCTTTGCCTGGCTTCCTGCCAAGTGAAAGGTTCTGCCCTGTCTCAGCTGTGTGCCTCCACACAGTGAAATCCTTGGGACACTCTGTCACAGTGCCTCAACCCACCTTTTGCACCAAGCCTCACAAATTTGCACCTTGGTCCCTCTTTTTATCATGTTCCTCAGGATAAGCCTGGCATTGAAGCTTCCTGGTCCTTGCCAAGCAGTGGTTCCCAGCTGCCTCCCTCACAGAATCATAGAATCATAGAATGGTTTGGGTTGGAAGGCACCTTAGAGATCATCTAGTTCAACCCCCCTGCATGGGCAGGGACACCTCCCACCAGACCAGGTTGCTCAGAGCCCCATCCAACCTGGCCTTAAACACTTCCAGGGAGGGGGCATCCACAGCCTCCCTGGGCAACCTGTGCCAGTGCCTCCCCACACTCACGCTGAAGAATTTATTTCTGCTGTCTAACCTAAACCTCCTGAATTGGAGTTTTAATCCATTACCCCTTTTCCTCTTTCCATGGGGAGAAGCTCAGGCATGTTGGCAGATAGGGCAGCAGGACCACACTTCCTCCAAGGCAGCAGTGACCCTGCCTGCCTGTGCAGCCCATGAAAAACTGGGGCTACCACAGCTCTAGCATAAAGAGCTCACCCTGGGTGGTCTGGAGGGTCCTCTGCTGCAGCTATCTCTGTTTTCCCTGATGGTTTTCCACTCCGTAGTCATACATCCCATGCCAACTGTTTCCTAAAGCTTTGCATTTTTTTTTCAATTACTCCCTGGTACTGCTGTTCTTAGACCTACTCTGTAGCCTCTTAGACCTATGGATAGTGTCAGATCTGCAGCTCATTACCATTTCAAGTCTCCTGTTCTGTACTGCTCTTGCAGATCCAAGGTGCTGGTGAGTGCTGCAAGCCCCAGTGAGTTCCTGCATGTTACTTGCAGGCTTTGAAGTGAGAATCTGGTGGTAGCCCGAGCAGAGGCAGCACAGCTCTCAGTGCCCACGCACGTTCTGCACACTGGTGTGAGTGTGCCTGCTGCTCTGCAGCTTCTGCTTCCTGAGTGGAGCAGCTGATTACCTCCTGCAGCTTGTTAGCTGGTAAATCCTGATGCCTCTCTCCTCACTCATTTCTTGGAAGTATAACTTGAGGGGGGATAGGGACAGATCATTTGGACATCTCAGGGACTGTATGACCCTAAATTAATGAAAAGCACTTTCAACTCTACTGCCATGTTAGCAGCTTTCACATATATTTTAATGACCTACACCCTCTAATGATCATTTTGCTTAAGATCTAATTTACTAGAGGAACTTCCTTCAGACTACTATTGTGGACAGAGTAGAATAGCTTTTAATCAGAACTCTCATTAGCAGCAGCAGTCAGTCTGGCAGGTAGCACAGGCCACCACTCTGCCTCTTGATGCACGTGCTCATTAACAGGGAAGTTAGAAGAGAGCTTACACCTTTTGTCTTCGGAGTGTTATTACAAATCAAATGCCTAGCTGACTCTGAATTCAAACACTGTTATCCAGAGTTTACTGGGCAAATTGGTTTTGGTCCACATAACAGGCTTAGTTAAGGTAAATGTTGAGGAATCTAATGCTTTGGGTAGATATTTTTTTTAGCTGTATATTATCTGAGGGATGGGATGTGTCAGTATACACATATGAGTATGTGAAAAGGAATTTACTGGAGATTGAAGAGCCTTTTGACATTCAAAGCAGAGGTCTCCTGGGACAGGACCAGCATGTTGGCTAGAGGATGTTTAGCATCACTATCAGGAAAACTGATTTCTCCATCAAACCAGGATTTCATGTGGTCTTATTAAAAAATAAGCTGGCATTAAAGTAATCTGGTACTGTTTGCTGTTTTTTCTCACAGCTACATTAACCTGAGCACTTCACTTGTTCAAAAAGGAATGGGAAAGACTCAGGTGCTGGGTCTATCCAGAAACCTAATAGTGATCTGCTTTACTCAGTGATGAAAAAACAGGCCTTTCCTCTGATGTCTTTCAGAGAAATATTGTAGGGGCAATGATATATCCTTCTCATGGGAAATGAGAGCCCTCAAGTGCTTGGGAGGGGTTCTTGAGCCAGCTGCAGATGGGGAGAACCACTAACAAATTCAGAGTTCAAATGGGAGAAAGGCTGCCATTAAAAATACTATTTTTTAAAAAAACCAAAGATTGCTTCCTCCTCCACAAGTTTGCAGGTGATTTTTTTCTAACCTGTTCTGAACTTTTACTGTGAGAGCACAGACTGAGCAATGTGGGCCTACTGGAGGAAAGAGGGAATTATCTGACTTTATAAGGAATTAACTGGACCTAAATACCCAATGGAGCTGCCATAAAATCTGTTTAAACTAAAGCTTTCCTGGGAGACCAAATTTTTTACCCCAGGCACTTTGAAATGAGAGGATTAAAATAGAAGGTTTTGTTGTGGAGTCGCATAAAACAAAAACTACTCTTATAACTAGTTTTGCAGTCAACTCCTTCAGAAAAGCCATGTCAATTTTCTCTTCTTCTCATAATAAGCCTTGATGTTCTCATCCTTACTTTGCCCAGAGCAGATGTCTCAGTCCTCTCCTGCTGCTGCCCCTGCCAAGCCCCCCAGGGGAGCAGCTCTCCCGCACCGCCAGGCGCTTGTCCACAAGCACAGCCCCTTCTCTCCTGTTGATCCAAAAACACTCTTCCTTTTATAGCCTTTACTTCCACAGCCTTGAGAGAGGCCTGCCAAGCTCAAGGGTTTTGTGCATCTGCCATAAACAGCCCCTTGCTGCCAAGGCTTGCCACAATGAGCTTCTGAGGCTCCACTTGCCAGCGGTGCCTTGGTCGCAGAGGCAGTGCTGTGAAAACCTGGCAGCTTCTGCAGTAAGACAGCCTGGGTAGGTTCAAAACAGCTTCTTGTGTGACCTCCAGTGGTATTTGAACAACACATCTTCTGTTCAATGTGCTCAAAAAGGTTTTTTTTTCTTATTTTTCTTTAAAAAGCCCAGCCTGTCTGTTGGGACTCGGCAAACCATAAAGCTGGAGAAAAGCACTGATAATCGCTAACTAGGAAATGCAAAGGCTTCTTCTAGACTGCTGCCCTCTGTGCCACCATCCTCTCCTCTCCCAAGTCCACCCTCCTGTCTTTTGGTTCCCTGGCAGCTGCTGAAGCTTCCGAAGCTGCAGTGCCCAGTGCCGTGCCTAGACTTGCTTTGCAAAACCCCTGAAGAGCAGCATCTCCACAAGCTTCCCCGAGGACGCTGAACCTTGCTTTGCTGGGTCTCACTCTGGTTATGATTAACTGACTTTTCTTATGCCCTGTCCTTCAGAGTAGAACGGGCAATTCCCTTCCCTCACTGCCGAGCCCGTACTTCAAATAGCCGCAGGGAGTTGCATCTTTTGGATGTGCTTTGCTTTTATCCTTCCCTCTCTACACCTCCCGTCTTTCTTTGCTTATCTCTGCGATTTCCCACTATCTCCTATCATCTTTCCAGCACTGTGGTGCCTGCAGCTGCTCAGCCCTATGGAGGCAGGTGTCATCGAGCTGTTTGTGCAGGGACGTGCTCCCCTCTTTTTCTCCTGCAGCTCCCCAGGAACCTCACCAGCCAGTGGGAATAAGCAGAGTTTATGGTAGTTCAAGCCCCAAACACAACCTAGAAATAGACTTTGTTCATCACTTTGCCACATGGCATAAATCTGACAATCTGATGCTCTAATATTTACCTAAGGTCTTTTTTTTTGTTTTGTTTGGGTTTGGGTTTTTTTTGTATCTTCTAGGTCCCTAGAAATGTCTGACTCAAAACAGAGGTGCTTTTAGCTTGCTGGATGGCTGAATGGATTTTATTTTCTATCTGGAAATGAAATATTTGCCCTATTAAAATCTAGTTTGGAAATCTGCCATTGGATTTAGTGAGGCCAGAATGCTGAGCTGTATTTTAATACTGTTGAGTTATTTCAAAGTACTAAATTATTTTTCTTTAGGAGGAGGGCTGACTAAATGAAATGGAGCAATAGAACAAAACAAAGTTTGCCACCACCAAAAATGCCTTATGAAATGTATTGATTGCTCACTACATTCCTGTGAATTTAGGCTGGTTAAGGAGGGGTACAAAACCTGTATTATTCTTTGTGAAGTTCAGTAAGTTCTAAGTCACTTGCATAACTTCCTCTCCTATTGCTTAGGATGCTGCCTGTGTGCAGGTCTCTAGATGTCTCCTTACATCTAGAGTAGTCACCTTAACGCTTGTCTGTATTTTCATGCATTTATCTTCAGTACATGCATTTCTATGTGACATTTGCAACTCAGAGCATTTGACAGGAAATGTCATTATTTCCATAAAGAATTTTTTTCTCTGGAAAAAAATAAAGAATTCTCATCACAAAGCATAGAGTGGGGTACTCATGCTTACTGGAAAATACTGTCTAGACTATTTTAATATTGAATCAGTTACCTTTTGTTAGTCTAGCACAACTATTATCCATGTCCTGTTGATACAATGCAAAGCACATTGGTGTTCTATACAACGTGCAAAATAATCATGAGAAACATACATTACATTTCACAGGTACTTTCAACTGTAAACTGGTCATGTGCATATTTGGTGCATATTGGATAGCTGGACTTTTAAGGGTGTTGTAACTGATATTAAATGTTGTACCCCATTGTCAGAGTTTGACTCAGGTCCGACAACAATGCTCTCGATTCCCCCTCCCCCCAACCCACGTAGGGAAGGAGAGAGAGAAAAAGAGAGAGACTTGGCTGGATTGAAAACTAAACTACACAGCTTTAATTAAAACACTAATGAATCATACAAGAAAATATATACAATTATATACAGATAGATTCAGGTATGGGCAAAAGCCTCTCGCCTCCCCCCACCCCAGCAACTCCCACAGCACTTCCCTGAACTGGGAAGAGTCCCGAGGAATCCCGGAGCTGCTGCTGGAGAAAGCAGAGAGTTATGGGGGTCACAAGAGATCAAGCCTGAGGATCGACGGTGATGGATGAACAGAGTCCTCCCTGGACACCGGCCACGGATGGAAGAGAAGGGGAGAACAAGAAGGAAGGAAGTTGTCTTCTGTGGTCTCTGACCTTCCTTTGAGCTTACGTAGATATATGGAATGGAATATCTTTGGCCAATTTTGCTGTCTGTCTAACTCAGCCTCCTACGGGGGGGTCACAGATCTCCCCATAGTGTCTGAGCTGGCAGAGTGCAGGTGCAGCCTTGAAGCCTCAGTAGTTAGAAAAACATTCCACTGTCTTATCAGCCTAGCAGAACACGCTGTTGCTAGCTACAAGAAAGCTTACTGAAGGAAAAAAAAAACAGTAAAAAGAAAAATTGGCTTCATCCTGGCTCAAACCAGGACACCCATTATTAGAAATTCAATTTGGCCCTGGTAAGCAAGAACCAAAACAAAATGTAACTGTACTTCTAAATTTAAAAATAAGTACCAGGAGAGACTTTTGCCATGCTTTGCTTGCACTTTTTATTATTATTTTTTTCTTTTTTAAATCAAATTACACCTTAAAGTTTCTGATTTAGTTGCAGCACATTCTGGTTTTCTGTTTTTCTTGATCATGAAACTCTGCACAAGTGTCTGTGACCACAGCTCCAGGCAAAGGCACAGCTTTGGTGGATTTCCCAATAACTGACTTTTTTTCAATTAATAAAAGATCAGGAGTGACTGATCAGATATTGGAAATCTTTATGTACATAACTGAGAAAATTCTGTAAAATATAAGCATAAGCTATTTTCTCATTCTCCTTCTTCTAAAATATTTTGTAAGGTGAAGTAGAATCCATATATATTGCAAGTGGCTACCAGAAAGGTGCCACACTGTCCTTGGAAAAAAAAAACCCTAGGGCTGCCCTGACAGTAAAGAGCAAACTTAGGTTCTGACTCCCTGGAACAAGCTGCCAGAGCTGAATGTCTTGCATTTAGCCATCAGCAAACAAGGCAGCATGAAAAAAATCCCCATTTATCAGAGTTTCTGTGCAATCATTTTTAATCTCGAGCACGAAGTCAAGAAGCCTGTGAGCAGAGGGAGTGAGCCCTGTTCATTAGCCATGGTTTTTCTCATCCATCTTTGGGGAAGTTCACTGATCTTGAACTGAAAAGGAAGGTTACACAGATTCTGGTCTTTGGTCACATCGAGGGTGTCGTTTCCCAGATCTATTCTGGCACCTTTCCCCAGTATTAAAATCAATGGAGTAGCCACAGATGAAGATGCCTGGAGAAATCTGAAAGGCAGGAGTAAACAGAAGGGTTTACATAATGTTTTTAAAGTTGCTGCTTTTTGACATGAAACGGTGTGATCAAGGAAACAATTATTTGCTTTCAGGGGTTGCCCCAGTGTCCTCCTGGGTGGGCAGCAGGCAGCAGGAGTAAGGTTGCTTCCATCAGCATATTGCTCAGCGAGTGGGGAGCCAAGCATCAGGTTTAAAATAGCTGCAAGTTATTTTCTCCACATTCTTTCCCCAGCCTTGGACCCACACTGGCTTTCTATAAACGAATGAATTTTTCTCTCTGCTCTGTGCCAGGATTTCACAGCTGCGCGCGGGGTGTCAGGTCATGCACCCCTTTTATTCACCTTTGATTGCTGGATTTTGCTTGCCTTCCTGAATGGGCTGCCTTGCTAAATGGTGTTTTGTTTACCTACATATGACCCCACAACTCTTCCTTACTCTGATAAGTCAGACTCAACTGAAACCATCCTTGGCACTTAGCAGATAGCGGCAACTCATTTGGCACATGCTGCCCACCAATGGCCTTATCGTGTAGCACACATTCCTTTCTAAATTACTGGCTTCTGACGTTTAAAAATAGAGAGAAAAACACGTGGGTATTTTTTTTCTTGTCCTCACAATGCCTAGTTGCTTGTCCTGGTGATGCCCTCCTTCAGGTCCCTTCTCTAGACAACTTTTGTAGGCATTTGGGCAGGGCTCCCATGCAAGGTGCTTACCAGAGGTACTTTGGAAGAGGCACATGGATGTCTGCATTTCCCTGTTCTTCCTCAAGTAGTGCCTTCTGAATCATTGCTTTTTCTTTCTTTTCCTTCATTCCTTCCTTCTACCTCCTGGTGCAACTCTAGAAAGGCACAGAGGGCTCAGGACAGAGGGTGGAGTCACCCCTTGCTGTTCCTACTGTGGTATGGACAAGACAGAGGGAAAAGAAAGGAAGTTATCCTGTGGGAAAAAATAAAGGAATGAGGAAAAGAAGGAAAGCACAGGTGGGGGCCTTGGCTGTCCCGGGCTGTGGGGCAGCTGGGAACATCCTTTCAAGAGGGAGCATGTTTCTGAGGGGGAAAAAGCGCAGGTGTGTGGGAGTGGTATCTGCAGAAGGATATAATAGTATTCATTTCTCTTCATAAATGGTTTACTTTTAGGAATTTGGGGGGATGTGTAATGTAAGAGGAGAAGCTGGTTGGTGGTAAACACAGACCTTGCAGAGCCTGTTTTCTGTGCTGATAAGATGGTTTTCAACATCCACACATGATTTATGCTGGGCAGCATTATGGTTATGTCATGCAAGCCAGATGGTCAAAACTCAGCCTGCAGTCAGATCTGGTCAACTACTGCGATGGGCAAATAATTGATCATCGCCAAAGTAACTGGGGATTCAGTTTGATGCCTGTGGTCAGTCTGTGGGACTTTCCCTCGCAGGGCTGGAAAATACATGATGTTCAAGGTGTGGAGAAGACACTTGAGACTTTGGAGTGGTATTACGTGGGCACTACTGGGTTGTCAGACTGCTTGGATGCAGGGGCTGACCACAACAGATTCCTGCTACAGATGCTGGACGTGTCTGCCTGTGTTCCTTGGAGGCTCAACCAGGCATTGCATGGTGCAGTCTCTAAGCAACAGCACATCAGCCGAACTTCCCAAACACCAGTAACACTAAGCTAAAAATTGCTAAAAATCACGTGTGTTCAAGTGAGAGGTATTTTATTGGCTCTTTGTCCTTCTGGGACATTCACACACCCCCACCCTCATTTGGTGTTTTGCTTTCTCTAGATGGGTTAATTTGCCATGGCTTTTCTCTGTAACAAAAGGTGAAAGCAAAAGTTGTTCTTTTCAGAATCACTTAAGTGGAGAAAAAAAATAAATAAATTATTTGTCCATGGTAAGGCTTTAGGAAGTTTGATGGGAATATTCACCTCAGTGAACTGAGTGAGAAGGGCATTAAGTGAGGTATGTTGAGGTGATGGGTAAATGGTTTATCACTTTTCCTTATTTTATTCTGAAATGTGCATGAAACACAGACATTCAGAAGCAACGTCTCAGGAAATGAGCTTGGGCACAGATACCTTCAACAATATGTATGTGTGAGATACTTAGTCACTCTGAAAATGGGGGCAGAGGAAATGTTTGCCAGA
>NW_009951950.1:2356565-2376825 GCF_000747805.2 Chaetura pelagica | reverse complement strand
GGGGGGAATAGCTGAAGAAAATGCTCTTTTCCTGATCCATAAATTAGAGGCATAGCTGCTTAGTTGGGATAATTCAGGCTCCTTCCACTGAGTTATTAAACAAAAGTTACTAAACAAAGAAGTTAGAGCCATTATTGCTCTAGTAGAAAGACTAAAACTGCAGCAGTTTTTTAATTCCCTGACCCCATGTATCTGCACTTCCATGATTTAACACCAGACTAGAAACTGAAGTCTGGCAAACCCTTGTCTGCAGGCTTAGGTTGAGCCCAGGTAGTCTTGTTAGCTGTTACAGGGGTGAAGGTAAGAAATATCAGGACATCTCAGGAAATGCAGAAGAGGAAATAATTGGAAATTCACACATTTACTTAGGCCCTTTCTTGGGAATTGTGATAGGAAGCATCTACAGGATTAGCTGGGATACAGAAAACATCAGTAACTTATTGAACCAAGTTCATGCCAGCGCTCCATAAAAAGTCACTGCCTTTCAGAGTTTTATAGTTGAAGTCATCAGTTCATTTCATATGTTTTGTATCCCCTGAGCCACTCTTATTTTTCAAACACACTGTGAAATTAAAAATCCTCCAAATCTGTGCAAGTCCTGCTTCAGTCTGGGGAGATGTAGGAAAGAAAGGGGACAAGAAAGGGGAAAAAAAAGGCCTGGGATGACATCCAGAACTATTAGGATACAGGATTCTCTGTCTGCCAAGAGCAGAAGAATGTCTTTCTAAAATGAATAGCACACAAAATGCTGAATGAAGTGAGCATAAGAAGCTCTATCAAATCAACAATTATTTGGTGAAAGGAATATAGTATGTCTCATCTGAAATGAGCTGAAATGGTAAAAATGTCTGTTGCCAAATGTCAAATCTGGAGAACTGCTGCTGCATATTTTGTGCTGTTCTTTACAGGTTTTCATTCTGCTAAGATTCCCTCCTAGTGTGAAGACTGGGATGTTACCCCAAAACCTGGGGTAAAAAGATGAACTACAATGCTCACAGTCAGGTTTTGGGGGTGCCTAGGGCACTGTAAGTAGGACAGAAACAGCAGTTGTCCTCACAGACAAAATAATGTTGTTGCAATCCTTTTTATCCTCCAAGGCATGCAGGACACTTGCAATCAACAGGTTTTTCACATGTCTGCAGACCGTAGGGGTTCATATGGATGTTTGCTAACAGTCAGGTTTTGGGGGTGCCTAGGGCACTGTAAGTAGGACAGAAACAGCAGTTGTCCTCACAGACAAAATAATGTTGTTGCAATCCTTTTTATCCTCCAAGGCATGCAGGACACTTGCAATCAACAGGTTTTTCACATGTCTGCAGACCGTAGGGGTTCATATGGATGTTTGCTACTATAAAAAAAAAAGTGAATATGCCCTAAATCACACAGTCCTGCAGTGAGGCTCCTGGCCTTTGAGTTACAGAAGTCAGTTCTAAACATGCGAAAGTCAGAAAAAGCAAAAGTTAGGTTTCTGCTTGGAAAATATAACTGCCCCTAATCAATACCTGCCACTTCCCTCTGAGGAACAAGGATGCTTGTAAAATGAAGCTGCAGACCATGCTTTCACTCATAAAACTCAGTTCTGTTTTTAGTTATGTTCTCAGGGCACTTTCCACCTCTCGGCCTGGGAATATGGAAAGGAAAGACATTCTCACCTTTCTCAGAGAGCTCTCTTTAGTTTCATTTTAATGAAGAAGCTTCAACCACTGACCTGCAGCCGCAACCCTGGCCCCACACACCAACTCTGAGGCCAGGGGCATCGTGCAAGGAAGTGAAAAGGAAAATGGAAAAGCAAGGACAATTCTAGAGCAGCTGCCTTGGTGTGGCTTCCCATCAGCTGCACTCCTGGCAGCCTTCAGGTGGCCTTAGCTGCAGGCAGCAAGAGGTGGAGGGCAGGGACTGAGCCAAAACAAAGTGGACAGGTCTTATTCCCCTTTGGTTTGGACCAAGCATCCTTTGTCTCAGAAAAGTACCACTAGGAAATATTCCTGCCACTAATGAGGCCAAGCAGAGAAAAAGATGCGGGACTTGTGACACTCCATTTTGGCCAGTTTCTCTTCTTCAGGGCTTTGCTGAAATACAAAGGCTGTGGCAGAGCTGTTGTAGTTGTTGCACTCTTGAAAACAGAGATGCTATGAATCGCCAAATGAAGCCTGAAGTGGAGGGCACTCCAGAATTGTGGGGTTTTTTTACTACTACTTGAGGGGAACAGAATACTAATTAGTCTGGGAAAGACAATATTATTTGGTCAGATAATTCAATAATTGCAACATGCTGCTTTGTTTTTTATTTGCCTCCCTCTGAAAGTCTCTTTCTCCCTCTCTTCCCAGATTCCATGTTTTCTGCTATGGATTAGCTACCTAGGCCTCCAGGTGGAGGAAAACTGTCTGTTTTAATTGCCTTATATTTGTCTTCCTTGTCCCAAATGGGATGTCCCCTTGCCTTTTCTTTTGCCTGTGTTCTGCACAGAACAAGAGCTGTGTGGTGTTTGGGGTGATTTTAATGAAAAAAATAAAAATAGAGCTAGGAATTAATTTATAGACTGACTGTGTGCTCTGTGCAGAGTCTGCCTGGGCAAGGACTTCACTAAGCAGAATGAGATGGTCATATTGGCATCTCAGAGATAAGTAAACAGTGTGGTAGACAACCTCTCTCCAGGGACATGGTGAACATGAGATTACTTTGTTCCTTGGTGTTGTCACTATTGACTCAAACAGATATTAAGGAACTTCTGTTTTACACTCCCTCCACAACTGCAGCTATGATAGAAAACTCTGAAATATAAAAATGTAGATACATTTTTTAGTTTTATTTCTTGTGGGATTTTTGTTGTTGTTTTATTGTTTTGTTTTGTTGGGTTTTGGGGTTGTTTGTTTTACTCAGTCTCTTGATTCTTCTGTCTTTAAAGGTTTGTAATGTTTTTCCAGGCTCTCATAATTCATTTCAGTAAAGTGATATTTTAGCCAGTCCCTGGCTCCTCTGTTTTCCTCTTGTGTTTTGTCCTCTTCCAGGCTTTGCAGTGTCTCCCACCTGTCATTCATGCAGTCTCAAAAACAAATGCTAATAGTCATAAGGGTTCCTCAACCTTTGGTGGCTCTGGAACAGCTTTGTCTTCTTCTAGCTTGGCTTTTTCTTCTGCCAGCACGTTAATTGTGCTAGTCATTTGATCACAGTTAATCTTTCTACTATCATATTAGAGTAATACAGTAACAGGGCAAAGGAAAATCAATAAGAAAGTCTTCAGAACCCATCAGTAAATCAGATGAGAGTCTCAGCAAGGCAGTGAGTCAAGCATTTAGCAGACTGCAAGCTGCGTCTTTTGAATTAAAAACTAATGAGAAATAACAACTGGAAGACTCTAAATTAGCTGTGCTCATGTCTGGCCATAAAAGGAAGATGTAAAGGGGTCTCTTTACAAGACACTTGGAAGGAGGGTCTTTTGAAGAGGGCAGTTAAATACATTCCTAATATTAAGCACCCCCTCAGCACCAGACCTGTGACAGCCCTTCTCCAGTTTTGAAATGTCACCACAGAAGAGAGAGCAGCCCAAAAGCCTGGAGCAAGTGCAGCTCCTCAAGGTTTATGGGAGGTCCCTTAGCAGATTCCTTCTATGCTGACAGAAAGGTCCAGTCTATCCCTCCATTCCCAAAACTGTGACTGTGCTGTGGGCTACACGACTCCAGAACTCTGTGCTGGGATCCTCCTAGGAAGTGTTTTTTCTTCACAGAGGTATTTCTGTCATGGGATGGGTGGAATGAGAAAATCTCAGCTCAGATCCTTTATTTCTTCCCCTTCCTTCCTCTTTCTCCTCTGTCTTTTTTTTTTACTCCAGAAAACACAGTCATTTCATAAGCTATGGAGTTCACACAAGCAACTTGGCCTGAAGGAGAAATCGCTTTATGACTGCAAAGCAAAAAAATATTGTTAAGGTGCAGGTTCATCTCTTCTTCTCTCTCCACAAAAAAACCCAACTGTATAACTGCCACTTTCTGGGTTTTTTAACAGATTTTTTTGTGTCATGATACTTGCCAGTAGACTTGATCTGATCTCAGTAGTTTATAAAACACATCCTCTCGTGTGTTTTCTCCCATTCCTCTTCTCATAATGAGGAACTGTTCCCAGCAAATACACACAAACCCATTACGTGTTCTTTGAAGTCTCTTTTGCCAAAATAGAAGTTTACAACAAGTAGCTCATTGGTCTGCCAAGAAGACTGTCAGTTGTATTATTTGCTGACCTTCTCTCAGCCTTCCTCTATGTCTGACCACCAAGGGTCATTTGGCTGAAGAGTAGGTGTGTACCCAGCTGGATTCAAGGTAACCACACCAAAGCCAGCTCTGAGCTGGCTGGTCCTGCTCCTCCAGAGCAAAATAACCACAGCACCATTCATGTGGTCCAACCACCTTGAGTGCTTGGTGAGTTTCTCAGGGCCTTTTGCATCCCACATTGAATTTGGTTCAGGCCAGCTGGCAGGCTAGTTACATTAATTTTAATTTAAAGAGTGTGTATATGCCTGTGCTGGCCCATAAAAAGGCCTGCACTCTCCACAGTTTGCAAACTTTGGGGGCAAAAGCAGGACTGGCATTATAGTTTTGTGTTTACACAGCTCCCATAGTAGTGGCCTTCTGATCAGTGGGAAGGGTCGTCTCTGCTGTTATTACACGGAAGGGGAATAATTATGCTGCACTCCTGATGGCTTGCAGCAGGCTGATACCCAGGCAGAGCTGCGACAGATGGTGCACAAAACTAGTTCCTGCTGCTGTGGTGAACGTGGTCTGTTAAAATCTGCAGGTTTTGTCATGTAAGGGTAAACAATACGTTTCTAACCTAGGGCAATGAGATGCGGCAAGATAGCAAGTGCGAGGTGATCACATCTCTGGTGTTAACCATGGTTTCTTGGATGTTTAATCCTTTTCGTTTTTCAGTGGCCCAGCTTCTGTGAGATTTTCTGACACTGCAAGCCCTGAGACTTCAGTTTAGGATGACGACCTATCAAACCATCAGCTCTCTAGCCCTGCTGGTTTCCTTGTCATGCAGCTGAAGGTTTTTTTAGCCTCTGCGGCTGGGAGCCCAGACATCAGGGATACACCTATACTTTGTTAGCTGTTTTTAATTAATAGTCTGTCTTGAGCATTTTAAAAGCCATCCCGCTTAGTTCACTCCTTGACATGACTGATTTTGCCCAGTTCTGTGCTACTAATGAGTAAGTAATAGCACAAAACTGTAACAGCTCACACTGCAGGAGCTAGGGACTGGCAGAGTGCTCTCCAGCTTTTTTTAGATATCAGTGAACAAACATCCTGTCGCTCTCCTGATGTACTTGAAGATCTTTCCTGACCATATACAGTGCTCAATTATACCTCTACTAGGGAAAAATAGCAATAGAAATAAAAAAAAGACACGTCTGAAGCTGATTAATTTAATGAGGCAGACAGCAAGCAACAGTCATGAATAAAAAAGCCCCAAACCTTGATGATCAAAGCCAAGAACAGATATGTGCTGGCTTTTCTATGAAAGCTGGAAGTCCAGAACTTAAATAGGTAGAGGCTATAAATTAAAATGAGTGCACTTTTACATTATGATATTGATGCAATGGACATACCAGAAACTTGGAATGTAAGCTGAGCCATGGGATAGCATAGCTGTAGGTTGAGACTGAGAAAGGAAAAGCAGATTACATTGTGCTACTCTGTGCTTAAAAAGAGTTTGGAGTCAAACC
This sequence comes from Chaetura pelagica, assembly GCF_000747805.2. Classification (NCBI taxonomy): domain Eukaryota; kingdom Metazoa; phylum Chordata; class Aves; order Apodiformes; family Apodidae; genus Chaetura; species Chaetura pelagica. The sequence continues at coordinate 2,371,109 of NW_009951950.1, read as the reverse complement.
AGGTAAACAAGTCATCTGTAACATACAGGTAACGGAGAACCCCTGCAGTTTGAAGTACTGTGCCTAAAAGGGAAGAATATTGAACAGAGGGATGCTCTCAGCCACCTGACCAGGCTGGTGACCTTGGCTGAAAAATGGGAAGGGTAATAAGAAAGCATGAAATGGCAGAAAACAAAGGAGACTGGAGGTCTTGGTGAAGTCCTGCAGCCTGAGTAAATGTTATGATAAAGTATGGGGCAGAGATTTTATTTGCAGATGCCATAAATAATGGCTTGTTGCAGCAGCCAGGCAGAGAACACAACTGAGAAAAAACAGTGCCTGGTTTTGACCTGAGCCGTGAGAAGAGCGTTGCTGTGGATGCAAGTATCACCCAAGCATTTTAGCACAGTGACCACAAGGCACCCGAATTCAGCAACTCCGTAGGAGCAAAAAAAACAACCACAAAGGCCACAGTGTAGAGCTTCAGAAAGGACAATGCAAAAATACAAAAGTGAGAAAACATTTTAGAAATTAGCAGCAGAGTTAAAGAAAATAAAATGCTTGCAGATGCCATGGTCACGTTTAAAGACACCATGTTGAAAATTTAGAGTAGGGAAGTATTATGTGTTGATAAATGACTTCCAGGGTTGACACAGGTAAAGAGTAAAGTAAATGAAACTAAAGGAGAAAGATGTCTTGCAGAATAAAGAGGAAGGTACAAATGAGAGAAATAGAAGAGGATACACGTTCTGGGAAAGGAAATGTAAAACCCTAACAAAGCACTATGTGATAAAAAGGTTCTTGGTAGCAGCACACCAAAGGCATCTAACTAAAAATAAGAAAATTTTCAAACATGTCAGGCACAGAAGGTCACTGGCAAAAGCTCAGTCAAGCTGTTAAATGTTCAAAGTGTAAAATGAAGGCAAAGCATTACCAGGAAAGCCAAACATATTATTTGCACTGACGTGCTCCCATTTAGGAGTTCAGTGACTGAAAACATTAATTGGACAAGTCTGATGAAAGGTCTGAAACTGAAGTAACATTAAAAGACTTTTGAAAACAAACCAATAAAACGGATAACAACAGATCAACAGGACCAGATGGCACTCAGGCAGGAGTTTTAGAGCAGTTCTGATATGAAATTGCCAAACTATTAACTGTGGCGAATAACCCACTGCTTAAATTGTCTTTGCTTAAATTAGCCTCAAGGTTAGAGGAAGTGGGATGTGTGATGCCCCCTTCTAAAAAGGTCCCCAGAAGAACCCAAGGAAATGCATACACATAAGTTTCATTTTCATGTAGAGGGCATTTGTAAGATGTATATGAAGAAGAGGATTAGTAGACAAATGGAGAAATACAAAATATTGGATAAGAGTTGGCACAGCTCAGAAACCATGGCTCATAAATCTCCTGGTAGGTTTTCAGACCAAGTTATCATAAGCCTGAAGGTTGTCTTATGGATTAGCAACTAGTTTGAAGAGGAGAAACTAAGGGTAGGAATAATGGTCAGTCTACACAACATGGCAAAGTCACCACTCAAGGTCATACAGGGATGTGCATTGGCCACAGGGCAGCTCAATATACTCAAAGGTGGACTGGAAACATTATTTTAATTGGAGATAAGCCCTGATCTGGTGCATTATGTGTAATTGATTAATAATTCAATGGTTGAACTTGAGGTCCTTTCCAACCTTAATGATTCTGTGATTCCATGACAACAAAATTTGCTCACAACATTCAGTGACTTGGAGTAATCAAAATGAAAACTGGTTGTGAAGACTTACAGAAAGATCTTATGGTACTGAATGTCTTGAGAATAAAATAGGGGATGATGGTTGATGTTACCAAATGCAGAGGCATAGGCTTGATTTTAGTGCACATAACTTTACATGCACAGTGGTGGGCCCTGGAGAATTGCTACTGAGGAAAATTATCTTGGTATTTGAGAAAGTTTCAGCTAAACCCACAGCAGTTGTCAGAAAGGCAAACAGATAATTAAAAACCAGCAGAAAAGAAATGAGGGAATAAAGTGGGATGTTCTGCCATGCTGTAGAGCCACCGCATGCTTTCATCTTGAAAGTTTCATGTAATCACAGGAAAGATGTAAGAGGAACCAGAAAAGACAGAAGAAAAGGCAGCAAAGCTGCTGAGAGCTGTGGAGCAGTTTCTGTGTGAGCCCTTTGCTCCAAACAAGTATGAACAGCCAAGCATCTTCGTGTGCTCAGAGAGCGTCCCAGCCAAATGGACCTCACCCCCTCAGTCCTAGCAGGACCACAAGGAAAAAGAGATATTTCTTGTTTTTTTTTCATTTCATTCAGGGTGCTTTACCTGGGAACACTGAGTTGTGCAGAGCCCTGTGACTACCACAAAGTCAGGATTCACACGATTTTGTAACACTGCGGCTTCCAGCTCCTATTGCTGCTCTGCTTGCCTATTTTCAGTGCAGCTTCTGCCCAGGAAGGAGAGAACACAGTTTCTAAGAAAGAGACTCTAACTGCCAAATGTATTTCCGTTTAAATATTTGCTGATGATTGTCTGCAGATTAGGAGATCATTTTGTTTGCTTCTGTCTTTAAGGTTCAGTGGCTTACGACTTGTATTAAGCAAGAACACTAATGCAAAAGCAGTGTCTGATAGCATCTGTGGTCATTAGAAGCTATCTTGTGTGGTCGGGAAACATCATGAAATTGATGTTCATATTTTGGTGGTTTGGGTTTGTTGTTTTGGGTTTTTTTTCATGTTGCAATTTTTTTTCCACTCAGTAATGTTTCTTCTGTGCTGCTTCAGTCTCCTGACTGAAGGCATCCAGGGTTGGAAGGGATGAAGCATTGTCAGGTAAACAAAACAGAGACTTTTGAAGAGGGAGAGACATAGTCCCGTTCGAGGCCATACAGCATGACTGTGGCAGAAACAGCCAATTAATCTGCCTATATGTCATTTCCTGCATCCCCTAAATTAGGATTTTTGTGTACAGTACAGAGAACTTTGAAGTAAAATAGTGACATATACGCAAATTGATCAGGAAACCTGAATGACGTTGAAGTTGGACTGACTTGCAAGTTGGATGAGGACAAGAAAAGCAAAAACCAAAATCCATCTTGTGTCTCAGCCGCAGCCAAATGCAGTTCTGAATCCTGAATTCAAGGCTCAAGCTCTTCCTCTTGCCACTGAATATTTATGGAAAAATTTGGGTCTGAACTCATTATTTTGATCCAAAGCTAAAATTTGTATTTCTCTGGCTGTGTGGATAAATTTAAAACTAGGCAGAACCAAATGGTTGAGGGGTCATACACTGCAGAGGGAATGACACTGAGCAGGTGACTAGGATGTTATCAGTTTTATTTAAAAAGAAAAAAATTCTAAAACTTTTGCTGCATTTCATACTTTATAATGTTGCTTTTAGCATCTTGGAGTGGATGTTCCAGCAGATGCTGGGGCACGTATGTTTGCAAAGTCTGTTCCTCTGGAAGGACTGTGTGCTGTGTGCCACTTTCATTGATAGTTCACGGAACAGGTCAGAGAGAGAACAAAAGAGAAGGGGAAAAGGTTCGATTAGCGAGTCTTTGCTGCCCACTGCGGTGTGATCTGGCTGTGGCCAGAAGACATTTGGCACCCTGGGGTTGCAGAGCACAGCATGGGCTGCCTTCTTGTGGAAAGCAGGGCTCAGCAGCCCGTGCAGGGCTCTGTGCTGCTGGTGAGGACACGCTCTGGTGTAAAAGCAGGTTGTGTCCGTCTAGACTGCACTGAAACCTGCAGAGCACATACATCCACTGGGATGAAAAACCTTCTTTTCGATGGAGACACCATGGAACCCAATTACATAAACTCGCTTTGCCATCTCTAAAAAAGTGAGCAAAACTGTTTCACAATCAGGTCCTGTAGATAGCTAGAGTGGAGGGGAGTCACTTTGTAGGTGAGCAAGAAGAGCAAAGATATTTTATGGCTAGGGTGGTGTCCTGTACCCCAGCTAGCAGAGGATATTGGCTTGAACCCATTGCAGGGGAGCAAGTGGATTTACTTATTCAGAAAGAAAGGTTTCACTAATTTCTCCCCTGACACAGGCAGCATTAAATCTACCTTTCCCATTCTGTTCCTCCAAACCCTTTTCATCCTGCAGGCTCTCCTGATGTATCTCTGATCAAGCTTCATGACCTCGGGCCATTAGTTTTGCTACCCTGTGCTCTCTGCAGAGTTGTGTATGAAGTAATGCTGGGACTGTCACCTGTGTTGGGATGGAACATCCCAGCAGAGAGCTGACACTGCCATGTGGGCAGCAACCCTCATTGGCTTACAGGCTCAGAGTCTGCTGCTGGGCTTCCAAGGGGAACATCCACCTTTCTGTTTTCTGGAAAAGTCTGTTGGAGAGAAAAAAGGGTGATTTTTCTTGTTTGCATTCAACAAGCATGCTAGCTCAGGGGTTGTCAACTGCAGGAAATCTTGTATTTCCCCTTAGAAGAAGCAAGTCTCAGTGCCTACAAGGAGAATGATGTGATCAAGGTATGTGGATAGCTACTTAGCTACAAGAAAAACAGTGATAGGATGCTATCTTCAGTATTGAAAGTATGACTGATCAAATGGTGCTGGAGGAGAGAAGGGGCCCTGACATCCATTCCCTCTCTACCCTCATTTCTTCTAAGAAGCGTGGTGCTCATCCAGTACCCTTCTCACTTCAGCACAACTTGTGAGAAGACACCTCTCAGCATGGAGAAAAGCAGGCTTGAGCCATTCAATACCAAAATAATTTAGAAGTCATGCCACTGATACATCTACAAAACAGATTTTCAGGCACTGACTGGAGCTCATGCCTTCTAACCAGGCTTATCTTGGACATGTAACGTGTGGGCACCACAAGAGGAGTAAAGAGCAATTAGAAACAGATGGGTTCCCAAACTACACTGTAGGTTATAATTTTAACCAAGTTTGGTTTGAATTCTTAAATTTCAGTCCTGTCTCCTAAGAAGAGCACTATAAGTCCAGATGTATCCAGATTAAAAACTGAGAAACACCCAGAAACAAAAATAACCTGAAAAGGAGACTTCTTCACAGGGAGTCTGTGAGTGCCTGCAGCCACAGTGATTTTTGGTTTTGATTTGGTTTATCAGTTATGAAACTGATAAAATAATAAATCAGCAAAGCTTATAGAACTACAAGGAGAACTACAGGAACCTAGATCTGATATGCAAAACGACAAAAAAAAGTAGTTGTAAAGTGAAGAGATAAGCAATTTTGTTCCAGATTAGGTTTAGAGCCATTACTCAGTGCTTTATCCAGCCCAGATTTTTTTCCTGAAAACATTAGCAAAATTATAACAGTATAGAAAAATCTCTTTTGTATGCTCATGGGCAACAAGAACCTTTACAGGTCAGCTTTGCAAAACCCACAGACAGTAAGCCCCTTTTTTTCACTAGCTTTCATTGCAGAAGGATTACAGACCAAAGGTGGAATTGTTTCTGCTCCTACCATCTTAAAATAACAATTCCATCCCACTGTTTCACCTTCAGAGGTTAACAAAAATGAATCCTAGTCTTTAGCAAGCAGGACTGTTTCCAGTTTCAGTGACTTTCAAATGATGAACTTGTAGGTCTGGAAAGACTCTCACCTGGATTTGAAAAAAAAATATGTCTGTATGTGAGGAAGGCATTGGGGCTGCTTGAAAAAAGAACAACTAGAATAGTGCTCTCTAGGCAGGTGCTGTGTTATCACTTTCCCAAGTGGGCACAGGAAGAAAATATATCCTCTGCCACAGGGCAGAACACACAGAAGTGAGAAACGATGCTATGCATGAAGTCAAGTCACCCTAGGGATGCAGCCAAGTGCCAGAATAACTTTTCAGGCTTCACTGAAGAAGACCCAAGGGGTTATTATTACCAGATTTAGACCTGCATGCAACTACCGGTCTCTCTAGCATTGCCTGGATTAATACAACCCAGAACTGTTGCTAAGCTTCCATATATGCTGGTTATTGTAGTGGAATCCAGATATTCAGGGAACTGAAAACGAAACTATGCTTTTAGACTCAGACACTGAACATATATATGGATACATTGAACTTTTGATTTGGTAAAAAATAAGAATATTATAATGCGCTAATTTTAGAAATTAGCTTTGGATCAAGTGATTTCTTCAAATTAAATGAAAAGATCACCAAAAAGGTCTGTAAGCAATACTGGGTTTTTGTTGTTCCTGCCTGGTGTCTCTATTGCTCAGTGTTACCCAGCTCAGCAGGATTCTCAGGCTGGCAGAATGGCTCTGGTTTTCCATAATAGGCAGCAATGCTGTATATTATTTGCCTCTGCTCTGTTGTGTTGGTTTTGGTGTTTTTTTTAATCTAAATGCTAAGACTAGTCCCCCTGCTCCATGCCAAAGGTGCTAAATTTCCAGGCTTCAATAAATTCCTGAGGCATTTTAAAGAAGACAAAATTATCTTGAATGGAGGAAACACTCAGAGATTGTATTTACCTGAAAACACTCCTGTCTTTTCTACAGAGAATATCATTATACAAAGAACCATTATTTTTCTGTGGTAAGAGGAGACTGAGGTGCCAGTTCAACTGATCACAAATGAAACCCAGTTGGTCTAAGTGAAAGTTTCCTGTGATGTTGGTGAGAGCTGGGGCAGACAAGTACTTGTTTTCTTCAGAGAAGTGTGAGAGGCTTGCAAATATGCTTTCTGAGCAATATTCTAATAGTCTTAATGCCTGAACTGTGAAATGGCCAAGTTGTATAATTGAGTGGTTTCAGACCAGGCCACTGGTTAGTGCTAAAATGTGTCGAGGTGGCACAACAACCACTGTCAAGGGTTGAGTTTAAGTAAAGTAAAACAAAACATGCACACACCAATGCATTCCAGGAAACAAAAAAAGAAGTGGGAGAAAAAGAAATAGGTGCATTTTAGTTTTGCTGGCAGTGAAAGTCCTTGTAGCAATCTTGTCCAGGTGCTTGGGTTTGTTTTTTCTTTCCAAAGACTGAAGAAGCCTTTTAATTAAAAAATACTGAGAGAAGCGATTTGGGTTGCTGCACATGCAGAGAAATGAGGCAGTGAGTGTTTATGTTCTGGCTCTTCTAACTCACTGACCCTCTGCAGTGTAGATTTGCTGCAGATAAGCTGTGATTTCTACAATAGCAAACCTAACAACTCAACTGCAGAAAACACTCTCTCCAGATCTCTCCAATTTAGCATCCAAATGTTACGCAGCAGTTAAAAAAATGAGACAAAAACCAACCCCTCACACACAGAAGTCATGTCTCTTTTTGTGTCAGCAAGCCTACATCATGCCTCTGGTATTCTGAATAAGCAACTTCCTCTTGTGTGGGTTTGCCAACACATGGTGTAAAACAGTTGCAAGAAATAATATATCCACCTCATTATTCCATGTAGCTGCTGAAAAGATGATTCTGTCTTTTGTGGCTTAGAGGAGTTCTCACTGTCTGAAAATTATTGGAGAAGTGCAAAGGTGTTTTTTTTCCCCCTTCCATATAGCATTCATTATATGGGAGGGGAAAGGATTTCTGTTTAGCCAGAAGTGGAACAGCTGCCACAGATGACTGAGTGGTCCAGAGTGTTAATAACAATTCTCAGAACTCAGCAATACAGCTGAGCTATTCCATAATTTACACAGGTTTGGATAAAAGGAGTTAGAACTGCTCTCATCTTGCCCTTGGCCAAGCTGAACCCTGCCTGTAACCTTACTTAATAATATGTATCAATATTTTCTTCTAAAATGATGTACTATAATGAGTACATAAATATTTAAGATGAAATATGAAAGTTGCCATTATCTCTGAAAGGCTTATCATTGTTGTGATAGAAATTCTCCACTTTTACTGAGCAGAGACAGTAATTTTCAAAGCCAGAGCTTGTTTCTACAAAGCACCTGGCAAGTAAAGCCACAAAACAATTCTTGCTGACCAATGTGAACCTTAAGTTTGCAATGACATAGCATTTTCCTTGACAAGACTGCTCATGTTTCTGCAAGCTCCTGCTAGCTTCAAACCAAGTAGTGCATGTATTGTTTGTCTCTTCTTACCAATAAGTAGAGTGAAGGTCTTATGGAAATGGAAGGGATTTTATACTAAACAAAACTGGTTTCACTAACAGACTTCACACTCTACTCTCCTACCCTGTTACAAGCATGCACAGTGAGCTGGATGTGTGTGCTCAAGTGGTCTGGTCAAGGACCACTTGTGTGTGACATGCAGAACAAGAGACACAGGTGTAGCATTTCCCTTCATTGGGGATGGCAAATTGGGTTTTGACAGGCCTTTTATAACAGTTAGAAGCCAACAGTTACAACATCATCCTTTTTCCACAGGATTTTGTTTACTTCAGCCTTCATGAACATTAGCAAAAATCTGCTGTGCTTTGTCTGTGCTTAGGGGTATCTTAGAGTTACCAAGAGGAACGGCCCATGCAGAATCCTGAAATGTTGTTGCCTTCCTCCTGTGGACTCTGCTGCTGCTAAACTATCCAAGCTGCAGTTTATCTGAGCACAGGCCTTCTGGTCTGGTTTTTTCTCACCTGGCTGAGGATAAGGCTTTGACTTAGACAGCACATGGGCACATGGGAAGTGGGGACCTCATTGGTCTCTACAACTACCTGAAAGGAGGTTGTAGTGAGGTGGGTGTTGGCCTCTTCTCTCTAGTGACTAGCAACAGGACAAGAGGAAATGGGCTTGAGTTGTGCCAGGGGAGGTTCAGATTAGAAATTAGGAAAAATTTCTTCACTGAAAGAGTGGTGAGGTATTGGAACAGGCTGCCCAGGGAGGTGATGGCACCAGCCCTGGAGGTGTTCAAAAAACAGGTAGAAGCGCTGCTTCAAGAGGTGGTCATGGGGGTATAGGGCTGATGGTTGGACTTGATGATCTTGAAGGTCTTTTCTAACCTTAATGATTCTATGGTTCTAAGTTGGAGGTAGGACGTGCACATCTGTGGGTGCAGCGATCAGTAGATGTGAGAGCAACTGGAGAAACAAAAAGGAAAAGGTGAATTGCAGAGGACATAATGAAAGAAGCAGGGGCTGTTGTCTGATGAACAGAGTCTAGGTTTGTAGCTTTCACTCAAACATTTCCACTGTTAATACTTACTTTCTTCAATGAGTTATTTATTCACTATTAGCAGGACAAATTAATGCTGCAGTTTTGGGGAGGAGTAACCTGCTAAGAGTTAGTTCAGCTTTCTGTAGTCTTAAGTTTACTGCAGCCAATGGGATACACAGAGAGAAATATTACACATGTATATGACATGATACAGTGACTGCACAGACTGTCTGGTCCCCAGCTATACATAAATGCTTATATTTTTCATTGCTGCTGTTGTTTTTTTATGACATCCTGATCAATCTTTATAGCCTTACAGCAATCACTGTCACAGGTTTTGAGTTGAGGTTAATAAAGGAAATAGAATCTTACTGATTACTGCTACAGTCCTTGCAAATCAGCATGAACTTCCAGTTTGTTATTCAAGTTTGGGAATATTTGCAACACTGTGATAGGTAGCAACAGAAAGTCCTCATAATAAGTAAGCAAAAGGTCAACATACACAATCCTGAGACCCATCAGATTTGAAGTATGATAGCTTTGTTTCCCTCTGGAGTCTTCTGATCTCCACAGCCCTCCAACATCTCTTGGCATGAGGGTGACCTATACAACCTTGTTGTTGTTATTTTTGTTTATTTATAGACACAGTGCAAGATTATCATTTAAAAAAAAATGTACAAAATCATGCATGGTTTTCACTCTCAATATCTTACAAAACCTCTGTCTTAACATAGCAGTGTGACAGTAGCAGGGAGGCTCATTTTCTGCACATCAGAGATAAGACACCACATGAGCTTGTTGGGAGACTCCACAGCTTTTCAAAGCAGGTCCATGTGCAGATTAAAAAAAACTGGGAATTGTGCCCTTGAGTTGTAAGACCAAAGGTCAGACGAAGGTTTGCTTCGATTTTTAGTAAATGTGGCTTGTGCTGAAACAGTATCTGTGGAAAAGAGTACACGCCAACAACATCACACCCTCGGATTCCTTTCACTCCACTCAGCTCCACAAAGTCAGCAGAGAGTTATTACTGACTGCTGTGAGGTCAAGGTTTCACCTGGGATATTTATCCAAATCATAAGCTCTCTGCTGTAACTAGTAATACTTTAAAAAGACACACTCTCTGCCCTTTTTAGCCTGTGTATTTTAAAACTACTTTAAAAAGGAGGAAAATAGTGTGCAGCTACAGCACAATGAAATAAAAACACTCCCACAAGTGATGACACTGAATTTTTTCAGATATTTTTCCTTTTCTCTTGTGTCCATATTTAAAAGGCAAAGCAGGAAAATTCTCTTAATAGCCTCAAATAATAGCCAATTTTAATGCAGAATCCTCCATATAGATCTACCAGGTTGTAGACAGTGGAACCCATAGTAACTAACCCCTTCGTAGCTATCTAGTCCCAATGAAACCTTCTGCAAGACTATGCACAAGCAACCTTATGCCAGGAATGTTAAACAGTGATAGGTTACTCTGCAATTTAACATCATGCTTACATTAATATTATGAAATTATTGTTTACATTGCAGTAATTCTCAGACACTCCAGTCGAGAACAGAGCCCCTGTAGTGCTGCTCAATTGTAGATTAAAGCTCAATTTAGGCCCTGGGGAGTGTGCTTTCTAAAGCAAAATAGAGAGTCCCTGCTGGTGCACAGAAGGAAGTCCAATTGCCTTCTGCTTGGGTGTGCTGCATTATCCCAGCTGAGGGCACAGCCCAAAGGAGCTGGGACAGATAAATGCCAAGGACTTGGGGCTGCTTGTATACACAGCCTGTGTGTTTTTTCCCTCTGTATATTAGAGCTATGTCATGCCACCTCATCCACCCCATATCTCTGTGTCCAGTTTGAACCTCCCTTCTCCAGCTACCCCACACGTGTTCATTGATTGACCTTTCCTTCTCTTTACACACATACTCAGCTAGCAAAGGGTTGGTCTCCTACTGAGGCCTCCTCACATCAAGACTCTGCCCCTTGCCCACAGTGGGAACCTTTTCCTGCTGTCCCCTTTCCCACCAGAGCTCACTTCCAGAGGGGATTTTGTGGCAGCTGCAGCAGGGGTTCCCATACCCATAGGGGATACTCTCACCTAACATCAGCATGTCTGAAGGGCTTAGGACCCATGCTCAGCTCCAAGAGCCAGGGTTGGTGCCTGGGCCAAGGTTTTGGGCAGTGAATGGGGAGGAACTCACCCTCATCACCATGGATTGCTACAAATAATTTATTAATTGTGCTGAATGAAAAGCAAATACCATGACAGTATTGCTCAGCAGGCTCTCACCCTGGGAATCACAGCCTTTCTAATTGAGACCGAATAAGGGAAATAAAAGGGGAGTTAGACTTCACATTTTTGTTCTCTAAATTACAAAGAGCTCAGACATGACTGCTTACACAAGCAGTAACCCCACTGTTTAAATGACAAGTTAAAGCTCCAGGCTGCAGCCATGGCTGCTTAAAAGTACCACAGTGGTTGATTTTTATTAATAAGAGTTTTGCAAATGGAGCTGGTAGAAATGTCTTTTTCCCTGTTCTCTCTTTGACTGCTGATGTATAATGCTGTAAGCTGAATGGGTTGTTATATTCCTAGGAGAAGAGAAAAGAGATTGGTAAGAAAACATAAAAAAATACATCAGACTGTACTAGGGTAGAAAATCAGTTTAAGTTTGATACAATGGGTGGAAATGTTTCTTCTCAAAATCTGACTGCTACCACATTTTCATCTGTATTTGTAAAAAGTGCAGAGTTTTTGTCCTCCTAGGTGACACAACATTACTTTGCTACTGCCCCAGCAACCTAGAACAACCTTAGCTACATTTTTAGCACTGCTGTTACCTGCTGTGACTCACACAAGACTATTCCACTAGTATTCTTCACAATCAAAGCTAAAAATAATTCTCTCTAAAGACACAAAGGCACTATTATATAGGAAGAGGTTTTATTAAGCAATGGGTGTTAGTTTTGTTTTGTTTCCTTTTTTTTTTTTTTTTTTTTTTTAAATGTTAGGAGCCTCACTTGGAGAAACTACTCCTTCTTTTGTACCCAGTTTTCCTGGGAGCGTACAAATGCATTTCATTTGATTTTGAACCTTGCTGCACAATCAACAATGATTCAAGACTGGAAGCAAATCTCATGGAAAGTTACTTCAATCTGAGATTTCAAACCAGTATCCCTATAATTCTTACGTGAAATCACATTCCCAAAAAAACAAGAGTGGTTTGCTTTTGACCAAATCCATATTAAGATGAGGTCTATACATGCTTGTTAGATGACGCCAAACCCTGGTACTGTTTCAAAAAGCGGCAAAAAGAAGGTGTAGAAATAATCCAAGGAGTGCACTCCATGTCTTGATAGTTCTACATGGTAGTCTGTTCCTACATGTGGGCAGATACTTCATATACCAGTGATGGTCATGCACATTTGCCCAAGCCTTTGGGCTCTAGATTCTGTATCAATGTGTTTCCATGTGCCTTGGTTGGGAACGGAGAATAGAGACCGAAAACTTCTCATTTTTGTTGGATCTCTCCTTCTCCTGGTTTGAGCCAGGATGAAGCAAATTTTCCTTTTACTGTTTTTTTTTCCCTTCAATAATCTTTCTTTTAACTAGTAGCAGAGTGTTCCACTTAGGAATGATAACAAATGGTGAAATGGTTTTGTACCTGCTGGGTCTTCAAGGTTGCTGGGTCTTCAATCTCCCGGCTCAGACACCACAGGAAGATCTATGACCCCCCTATAGGAGGCTGAGTTAGACAGGCAGCAAAACTGGCCAGAGATGTTCCATTCCATATATCCACGTAAGCTCAGAGGAAGGTCAGAGATCACAGAAGACAACTTCCTTCCTGCTTCTTCTTTCTTTCACTTCCATCCATGCCCAGTGTCTGGGGAGGACTCCATCCATCCATCCATCCATCACCATCGACCCCCAGGCTTGAGCTCTCCTTACCCTCACAGCTCTGCTCTCTCTCCAGCAGCAGTGCCAGGATTTTTTGGGACTGTTCACAGCTAAGGAGGGTGCTGGGGGAGTTGCTGGGGGTGGGGTGAGGTGACGGGCTTTTGCACATTTCCTGAACATCCTAAACACATTTGTATATAATTGTATATATTTTCTTTTATCATTAGTGTTTAATTAAAGCTGTGTAGTTTAGTTTTCAATCCAGAGAGTCTCTCTCCTTCCCTACGTGGGTGAGAGGGGGAGGGGATCGAGACCTTTGTTGTCAAACTGAGTCAAATGGCGACAACAATTTATTGGCGCCCAAGGTGGCGCTCAATTTTAAGCCCAATTATACATTTTCACTAATTGGGAGTGTTCAAAATTCCATCTCTGATGAGAGGAATCCCTCAGATAGCAATGGGCAACACTTCTGCTCTTCTGCTGAATTTCATGATGGATTGAAAACTGAACAGACACTTTCTGCAATCAATCTACTGGACCTTTTGCCCAACATGCAACTGTACATGTGGTGTGCAGCTGAGAGCATACTGCTCTGTGTGGCTGCTCTTGTGATTGTTTCATGGCTTATTGACAGAACTGTAGCCATAATCAACCATATAATCACCAGCCTAGTGATCCTAGGGGTTATGATACTGATCTTTAAGGGGGCACTGTATGTGTACAGTTACAGTACAAATCCTAAAGTGAACGGAACGGTCCATGTTGGTAATGCCAGTAGCAGGTTCAATTTTACCTCTCCATTTTCTTTCAGGCTGAATCTCCCAGTCCTTGAATAGCATTGTTGCAGTAGGGATGCTTCTGCTCAATGTTTATAATGTATTGTGGATATGTAGGGTGAGGTGTTGCTCCACTCACTGCCATTCCCCCACAATCCCCCACAGGCAATGCTGCTGCCACCTGTGATGCTGCCACCACTACTGCTGCTGATATGGCCACTCATACTGCTAAAAAAACAGGTGCTTCTACAAGTGCTGCTACAAAAACAACTGCTTCTACAAAGATAAAGTCCACTCCCTTTGGAATCAAACTAGTTAATCCTGTGACCAGGAGCAAGGCAAAGGCGAAACCCTCCTCCCTTTTCACCTGCTCCCATCTGAGACATCCAGAGTTCCTTCAGGCAACAACAGAGACTGAAATTGAGGAAGCAGAGGATTCTAAATCAGTTGACGGAGCAGGTACCTCACAAACAGGTAAAAAATCAGGCCCTTCTCAAGCGGATAGGATGGCAGGTCCTTCTCAATCAGATGACAATAATAACTTTGTCCAGCCTTTCTCTATGAAAGAACTGCACCTCATGAGAAAGGACTTCACCTGCACTGATGGTGAGGGAATCCTTTCTTGGCTGCTCTGCTGCTCTGATAGTGGTGCTGAAACCTACAACGTGAATGAGAGAGAAGCCAAGCAGTTGGGATCCCTGGCCAGAGATGCTGATATTGACAGAGCACTTAGTAGTAAGGTGGGAACTACCACCCTGTGGAACCAACTTCTGTCAGCTGTGAGAGAGAGATACCCCCACAAGGGTGACATCGAATGGCGCCGAAGCAGAACACCCACTCTTGAGAAAGCCATCACCTACTTGAGAGAGAT
>NW_009951950.1:2343259-2356246 GCF_000747805.2 Chaetura pelagica | reverse complement strand
TCCTGCTACGAGACAGCAGCGAGAGGGACGGGACCCACTGCGATGCCACCTGTGGGGTCTCTTGAAAAATTATTTTAAAGAGGACATGAGAGTCTGGGACAAGAAACCCACTGATATTCTCCAGATACGCGTGCAAGAGCTACTGAACAGAAAGAAGGCAAGAGATGGTTCTTTCAAGAAGAAAGCTGCACCACTCATCACCCAGGATGGTTCATTGAACTCTAATGCTCAACCTTAGAGGTGCCCTGCCTCCAGCCAGGGGGAGGAGAGGGACAACCAAGTTTACTGGACTGTGTGGATTCTAGGGCCTGGCACATGGTGGAAACAAGTACAGGATGGTTGGAGACATATCCTGTGCCTCATGCCACAGCCACGAATACTATCCTTGAGAAGCAAATCTTGTGGAGACATGGTACTCCAGAAAAAATTGAGTCAGACAATGGGACTCATTTCAAAAACAGTCTTGTGACTGACTGGGCTAAAGTGTTGAGTGGATCTACCATATCCTGTACTATGCTCAAGCCTCAGGGAAAGTTGAAAGGTACAATGGTCTGTTGAAAACTACAATGAATTGATTGTTCTTAAGACACTTCTTAATGGTTTCTGGATTTCTCCAGTACATTAGTCTGCAGTGCTAGGTTTGGCTTTTTTATCTGAGAGAAGTTGCCCTTAAATTCCTTACTTAATAATTTCTAGCTACCTTCAGTGGCAGGCTTTGTAAAACAACAGCTATAAAATGCAGCACTGCTGAGGGAATAGTTAGGTGTATCTATATGTTATGATCATCAATGTATATGATCTTCAGATAGTGAGCATAGAAAACATTTAGTTCAAGAATGCAGATGTTTCATCTTATCTCAGACATTTCAAAGCACAACTTAAGCAAAACTCCTGCCTTCTGTATCATCCCATGCTGATGGCCAGGAACTCCCCACACAGGTACAGCACTTGATTGTCCAGCATTACTGGGGAAGCCTCAAAAACTTATTAACAACCCAAACCCAAGCAGCCCAAGCCTGCTGCACCTCCTCATCACAGTCAGTGCGTTATTAGGTGATGAATCAAGTGCAGAAGGAGTAAGACTGAGTAAAAAAAAAACCCTCCATGTAGACAGCCACTGTGAGAAGGTGTCTATGTACCCTCACCCCAATAAGCAAGGCGTGTTTATACAGACTGGTGACAGGGCTAGTGACAGTGAGATGTTGGTGTGCACCATCCATTGATTTAATGACTACTATCACAGCAGAACCCAGGAGTTCTGAGCAATTAAACCCAAGGAAAAATTACAGAAAGCAGAGCAGATTTATTTTTAAAGTCTCCAAAGAGTAACTGAAATCATCCCCTTTGTTAAATGTCTTAAATTTAAAGCAAGGCAAATAATCCATGCTAGTAACAGACTGTCTTGGGATCTTTTCTGTTTCTCCCTTTTGGCACAATTTGAACTGTCTCCCAGTTGGAAATGGCAATTTCTACTGTTTTTCCCAAAAACTCATGTTCAGACTGTTTTATGAAACACTCCAATCATCAGCACTTGTTCTGTAGACCGCATGGTGGAATATATTCTGAGGAAGTAATATGTTGTTGATCTGAAAAAAAAAAAAAAAAAAAAAGAAAAGAAAAGAAACTCAGGATATTAACTTCTACTCTCTACCTTCTCCATACTTTCAACAGTTAGTCCTGTGACAGGAAAGCTGGTCTGTACACATGTGAAACAAAAGCAGGTTTATATATGACACAAGGACATTTTGTTTGTTTGTTTGTTTGATGACCCAAACCAGAGGATTTGCTTCTCCCTTGTGTTTTATTGCCACTTAAATAAGATGGGAGAAGCTGATGGCATCATCCCACAGCACCTCTAAGATGGCCTTTCAGTTCTCCAGGAGCCCTGGCACACAGCTTAGCTTTACTTCAAATTGCTCAGCTGGGCAGAAGGCACAAAAAGTTGTGATTGATCACAGAATCACAGAACCAATGTTTGGAGTTGGAAGGGACCTTGAAGATCATTGAGTTCCAACTCCCCTGCATGGGCAGGGACACCTTCCCTGAGCAGACTGCTCAGAGCCCCATCCAACCTGCCCTTGAACACTTCCAGGGATGGAGCCCCCACGTCTCTGGGCAGCCTGTTCCAGTGTCTCACCACCCTTACACTGAAGAATTTCTGCCTAATCTCTAACTTAAATCTCTCTTCTTTCAGTTTACACCCCTTACCCCTTGTCCTCTCACTACAAGCCCCTGTAAAAATCCCCTCCCCAGCTTTCCTGTAGGCCCCCTTCAGGTACTGGAAGGCCACTATGAGGTCCCCCTGGAACCTTCTCTTCTTCAGGCTGAACAACCCCAACTCCATCGGCCTGTCCTCATAAGAGAGGGGCTCCAGCCCTTGGATCATTTTCACAGAGCTCCTCTGGACATGTTCCAACGGGTCTACATCTTTCTTGTGCTGGGGGCACCAGAGCTGGATGCAGTGTTCTAGGTGAGGTCTCACCAGGGCAGAGCAGAGGGGCAGAATCACCTCTCTCCATCTGCTGGCCACACTTCTTTTGATACAGCCCAGGATGTGGTCAGCCCTTTAGGCTGCAATCGCACATTGGTGGCTCATGTCCAGCTTTTGGTCCACTAGTACCCCCAGGTCTTTTTTCCACAGTGCTGCTCTCAAGTGTGACCTCCCCCAGCCTGTATTCATACCTTGGGTTACCTTGGTGGATCATTTTGACTAGTTCCTCTCTTGCTTTGTCACAGTTCTTTTCCCAGATGTATGATGCAAATCCAAGGAGGGCAGGCAGCCGCGGGCAAGCCCCTGGCTCCCTGCAGCACAGGGCAGTAGATGCACAAGCTGTGGTGCCACCTGCACATTTGAGCCCTCCTTCCCATGCCCCGACTGGCTCCCTGGGCTGTCACTTAGAGCTTGCAGGTGACAGGCTGCCTGGGCTGCCTGCAAGGGGGATGTTGTGCATTTTGCTTATCCCCGGTCTACGTATTTTTTGTCTTGAAGAGTAACTGGGAAGCTTCAAGCCAGGGGAAATGTATCTGCAGATATATTCAGGTGTGTGTGGATGTGCCTGCAACCTATCTTCAGCATTTCAACAGGCAGCATTTTAAAAGCTGTTCTGCAAGAAATATTCCCACATCAAAATCTGTATAAGGAAAAAAAAAAACCCACCCTTTTTTATAGACAAAGGATTTTCATGGATCAGAAATTGTGGTACCCAGTATTTCTAATTCTGAATCCATATTCATTCCAATGATGATTGAAAGCATAGTTGGATGTGCAGTGATTTATATAACCAATCTTAATCTTTTTTTGTCCTTCTTTTTGGTATTTTCATTTGGAGAAGTTTATTATTATTGCATTAAAACCATTAAAATGGGACGTTTTGCAATCATATATTTTACACTACTTCATCCTTCTTTCTTGCAAACAGAATCTGTATATATACACTTACTAAAATAATTACTTTCTTTAACATACATTTATCCAAATGCTTAATTTTTGCATTCCTAATGTACTGATATGTTGGTTGAAAAAAAATAAATTAATTTGTGCTGAGCATTTTTAATAAAGAATGGAACTCATTAAAATGCGAGAAGTCAGTATTTCATATTTGTGATTTATTTGCTGCAGAACCTCCTCTGATACCTGCCTGCATTTAAATTATAAAGCAAAGGAAAGACTACCCACTCCTTTCCTCTATCTTAAAAATCCCAGAAGGTGTTTTTCCCATGTTCTAATTGCTCAAGTAATTTGATTTATTCACATTTCAGGAATTTGCCAAGACAATTCAGTGACTGTGTAAGAAAATATTTCAACTACATTTATTCCTGTGCTGAACATCTGCTGATTTTAATATCTTGCACGTATTCATTCCTTTTTTTCTGCCTTATGTTTCCAGAATACTGTATTTTCATGAAATTCTGTTGAGATGACAATGCGAAGCCAGAGGATACTGCTCCTGTTTCTCTTTAGGGGTCATGCAGTCAGCAAGACAAGTTTGGAAATTCCAGCTCTTGGTATCACTAAAAGAAGCAAATTCTAAAGATGTTTTGTTGGAGACATCTATGCTTTTAGGCTTGGTTTAGATAGGATACCTTTCTCTTTGTAGTAGTTTATCAGTAATTAATGTTTTGATGGTGACCGCCTCCTATCAGTGACAATTGTGTTTGGTGAAAAATGCTTAAACTTCACATACTAAGAATTAAAAGAGAAAATTTTCATACAAGTAACAAGATTCATTGCTTAAATGCACCATAAACAAATGGCATATTCTCCCTTGAATGCCCATACTGTAGACTGCAAGGCACTACTATGATACAAGACATATAATTCAAGCAATATTGTAACTTTTCTTCTCATCCAAATCTCAGTGGAAAGTAATTAGGGCACACACTATGCAACTGTCTTTGGGCTGGTCTGGACTAACATCTTGCACTACTCAGTGCACTTTTGTCTGTTTGCTAAGGTGTCTAAACCCATCAGTTACTGTCCTGTCTCCCCAGTCTGAGGGTGGCTTTGGTTTGTGGTGAGCCTGTCACACCTTGCCTGTACATCCCTCCAGGATCCAGCCAGCACTGGCTGGATCATCACTGCTGGTCCCATCTCAGGGACTGTCTCCAGTTCCACGCTTCAGGCATGCTGAGCGCTGACAGCTGCTGTGTGGGAATCAGTGGCTGGAGTTAATTCCTGGCTCCTGGCTCTCCCCGCACTCACATTTGGCTCAGGCAAGTGTCTAAGAGCACCTGGTGGCACCAGCCACTGCACTCTGCATTGTGACATGGGAATCCCACCATTTCTGGTGGGAAGCCTCGTGATTATCCCAGACTGTAAAATGTCTGTCAATAGTGGGGCTCCTGACGCTGTGCTGCCTGCAGGAACACTTAGGAGCTCCATCTCATCCCAAAAATCACTCATCAGGGCACATGCATTATTATCATTACTGTCAGTGAAACAGACTGCGTTTCAGAAAAAAACCCCACAAACAAGAAAGCAGCAGCCATTTTCCAATACTCTAGTGCAGTACAGCATTGCTGATTCTAAGGCATCATACAAGGCTTCTGTGCCTTTAGTGATGATTGATTTGATCCCATCATCCTGGAGAATGTGTGAAATAGTACATCTATTTGTATCCTCCCATAATGATTTCAGAAGCTGTTTCCCCTTTGTGGTCTTGGTGAGACTGAAGCAGAAGGTTTCATGTATGGAACAGTGAACTTTGTCGTGCAGCTTCTTCCTAGCATCTTTTCCATTCTTCAAGTGATAATTTGATGAATCTTGACTGTTAAATAGGGCTACTCAAAAAAAGTCTCTGTTCTTAGACCTGTCTTGCAGGTGTGTTATGGAAGATAAGTTTTCTTTGCTCCTTGCAGTGCCTTTATTGATCTCTCCTGGTAAATGTCCAAATCAAATCAAATCTACCACTCAAATCTACCACTTCCATCTTCCCTTCTGGAGTGCTAACATGCAGGGATCTTCTCAAAGATCTGTGAATATGCACTCTTCCTTTTGATTATATTCACTCTGTAATACAGATCTGTTTCCTGAGATGGTTTCAGCTGCCCTCCAGTTTTCTTCTGCCTGTCCTCTTCCGCTCATAGTGATTCATATGGTATTACTAGTGAAGTCAGTCTTAGCTACAATGCTTCTCTACTCAAATCCTATTGCCTGTGTGTTGCTTTGGATTTGCTTTGAGCTCTGAAATGTTAACTATGTCTTTACCAACAGCTTATCTACAACAAGTGTATAACAAACAAGTTATCTGGATGTGGGTTTGTTGTTTTTTTTTTGTCTCAACAAGGGTGTTCAGGAGTAGTTCCCCAAATTCAGTCTCTGGTTTACAATGGGAAGTGCTCCTTCCATGTATCCTTTAATTACTGACATATTATTTCATAGAGGTATATGTCTTACTGTGAAGTCAGTCACACTTCTTCCACTTGGATTAATGGACACACTATCTGAAACGAGAAAATGTTTGCACTAGGGAGCTAGCTCTTTCTGATCCGGACTCCAGATTATCACTCCTGCATTTATTTTGCTATAATGATCTCTTCATTCTCAGTGTATATATGGGAGCAAGCACAACGATGACAGACTCTTGCAGCCCCAATCTCCCTACTAAAACTTGTGGAGCACCGATTGTACTTTTCCTTTGCAGCAGATTTTCTTACTTGGGCATTTAACTACTATGCATTACACTTAACCAGCACTTCATGAATCTCTGGTTCTTTCCAATATGAGGGTTTTTTTTTTCATCTGACAGCAGAGAGTCTGCTTCATATGATGATCCACTTGGATCTGCCTCAGAGACTCCCTACTACTAATTGCCGCTTTTCTCTTCTGACACAAATACATCCAAACACTTCTTCCCAGCTGCAGATATGCTAAAGCACTGCTGATCATACCAAATCTGCCAAACCTCACTCTCATTCCATTTCTGACAAATCCAGACAGTAACATGACTGAGAAACCGGCACTTCTCAGAACTTGTTGTTCGTGAAAGCTGATTTTGAAGCAACAGTCCATCAGCCATGGGATTTCTAAGGCTATGTGAATCATAAATGCCTTTCACACCCTTGAGAGGGAGGGAGAAGGATGTCCACTGGCTTCTCTCTCTTCTCAGCTTAGCTATAGAAATGTGCCAATTACATTGAAATCTGCAATCAGAAATGGTATGTACTCCAAACTGCACAACAATTCACCAGTGTTATGTAAACCAGAGCATCAGTAACAGATGTACAGACCAAACAGATACTGTGACATTCAATTTTCATTTTGGTGATGTCTTGGGGAAATTACTTATGTGGAAAGATTAACACATACAGAAAGATGACAAAACCATACAAATAAGTCTGTCTAACAGAAATGTTGCCCCAAGCTTGCATACCTGGTATTGGAGGCTTATCTAATACCCTTAGTCTATGGCATTAACTGATGACACAAATAGGGTCTGGTTTTCCTCTTGGGTATATTGTAATGCCAGACAGACTCTGCTAGCATCACTAAGCCACACCTAAGAAACCAAGGAGTCAGGTCCATAGATCAGGAATTGTATATAACCATGACAGATGATATTGGACAATCTTTTCTGGCTTCATTTATGCATTAATAAATCAATGGAGATATATTTTATGTTACATACAGTAGTACCACTAAATCCTTGTCCTTTTAAAAATACGTTTATTGAGTTTCAGGCTGGCAAAGCCACAGATTACTCCAGAAAAGCATTTTGAAGTATATTAAAATCGTATTAGGAAAGCATATCCCCTTCCAGCTTACTAGACTGCAAATGCTTCCAAAACCAGGAAAAAGCAACTTCTTCCATACAGAGGTAGAAAATCAAGTTTTCATCTATATTAGGGATCTGGCACATTGCAGTCCTTTATCTTTTCTGTTTTACATGTTTATACATAACAGGGCAGCCTGCCAGCAACTCAGGCCAAAGCCAGCAGCAGCGGCTTAGCTCTGAGTGGGTAGTTTTTTTTCTGGAGCAGCACATGAAATAGGTACACTGGTTTGTCAACATTTGATTCTAAGCACAGAGGCACTGCCTATGGTGCTGACAGTCATTATAAACATAACAAACAAACTGAACAGTATGGGAGTGCCACTAGAGATAGAAGGCAAAGCACTGTGGTTCATGGAGAAGATCCCCTAATGCAGTCCTGAAGCTGAGGAATCTCATTTGCATTTATGTTTTGGCCCCCATCCACCATTCTGGCAATGCAAAGGAAAATCAATTGACTAAGCTTCCAAAATTGCTTTAAAGACTCAAATAGTGTCAAATCCGCTTCCTACAGGGATTATCAGAAAATTCAGAGCTAAGAATCCCTAGTGAACTCAGCTCTGACTCCTTGATCCTATGCGCTGAGTGTTTTCATTACCCCATCCTACTTCTTTGCATGGATGTGTTCTACAGAGGAACTGGACCAGTCTTTTTCACACTTGGTGTGGGAACCATGCATGATTTGTAAGCTGTCAGAAGGTGGTTGGTGGAACAGGCCACCAAAACTCAGTATCGAATGTACATGCATCTTTCTATGCAAGCCAGCAAGAAAATGAGCAAGTTCATGAAAGGAAACCTACTAAAGAGATACTCAAAGATGAACATAAGACTTTCTCTTTGTAAATAAAAAAACAGTGTGGGTGCACGACAAGAAAACGTCACTTAATTTTACATGAGGAGTTGTGTAGCCCTTGAACCAGATAAAAGAGCACTGAGATAAGGTGATCTCCAGGGTCCGTTCCAGACTCACCAACCTGATCAGCCACACAACACAGCATGTGCCAGGTTCATCTCACCCAACACTCAACATCTATAGCACAGATGTTTACATGGAGCTGGGCTCCCTGTGTTATCAGTGGGATACAGGCCTTGCTAGGAGAGCAAGGCTTGCTCAGGCTTTTCAGATTGAAAATGTACTGCTAAAAGGGGTTAAACATATAGTGTTAGGAGGGCTTAAATCAAAGTAGCATTTATCCAGCATTTCCTCAGATTCAGTTACATTTATGAAGGTGATCCTGCTTTCCTGGTATGAAAAAATTCCCGCTAATGTTAGTGGGTATTTTTTCCTGAAGAAAATGCACAAGATATGGCCCTTAGATTACAGAGGGAAAAAAAAAAAAAGCAATTTCAGTCTAAGTCAAGAGTACTTGGTTCAGCTCTGAGTGCCTTGTGAGAAGAACTGAACTAAAATTCACTCCAAGGCATCCAAAGATAACTAATGCAATTGCAAGAGAAAGGATAGGGATCTGTAGTTACAAGTATTGTGAATTTGTATTGTATGAGGTTTTGTTCTTTGCTGAGCAGCATGACCTATTTCCCAGCATCATGTGATTTTTGTATTGGAAGATTCTTCTGTAAAGAAGTAGAATTAATTTTCCAGTGGAAAAGATACAAATCTCATTTTCCTTAATTCTGCCCAATAGAACAACATAACATTTTGTTTATTTTTATTTATTTTATTTAAACTTCATAACCCTTTTGAAAGATACGTATATGAAAAGCATATGCTCACAGTGATCTGTTGGCAGCATGCAGCTTCATTACATTTGTATTCAAAAAATGTACATGGCATCAGGAAAATCCAAATAAAATTACACAGAGATGTAATATGATTTAAAGTTCATCTCCCACCACAATGACAGTTAAGCACTTAGGCATCTAAAGTGCATGAAGGGAATTCAAGCTGCCCTCCACCTTTCTCTGGTGCCTAAGAAGAAAACTGCTTAAATTAGCTGCCTGAAGTTTTTTAGCTATGCACATGGAGATGAAAATCCACGGATGCCACATCTGGCTAAAATGATTTGGCATTCCTAAAACATTAATTCCTGTCTCATAAGCACTCTCATAAGCAACCCTGTCTATCAGATGTTCTCAGTCTGATAGAAACCACACAAGAACTGAGAGAAGAGAGAGAAAAAAAATCAAGCTGTAATGGAGACATCTGGAAGGGAACTGTTTATACAAACTCAACAGCTTTTGAAAAGCTGCCCCCTTAAAGCATGCACAGTTAGGCACTCCAAATCAGCACTCCTTTCTGATATGCTTGCTATATATGTATTTTTAGCTTGTGGCTTCCGTATTTCTAGTGATGTTTCTCCTAACATACTGGAACTGTTGGTAATTATGTTGATAGGACTTTTTTTAAAGCTTGTATAACTCAAAAGTGACCAAATGAAAGCCAAGTACACTTCCCTAAGGGAAAAAAAGTTTTATGAGTTGAGAAATTTCAGCTCTAACTGTAACTGTTCAAAACCTGTGTTCATAGCACAGGTTTCTAGTAATTTGTTGAAATCAACAGCACAAAACAAGACACAACAAAGCTGAGAATGATGTAGAAACTATTGTAAAAGAAATGTTGAACATTTGGTAGGCTAAGAAGATACTTAAGTTGGATTTAAAGCATTGGCCCCTTCAGGAGATGAATTCTGGCTTTCTGTATATTTTGTATCGCATGCACATTACTGCATTTTGTCCACTTTTTTTTTTTTTTAAGACCTCAAATTAATTAGGAATTTGAGCTTATATTTAGGACAGGATATGTCAGCACTAGAAAGTAAGAGTGTTGTTGCTATGTCATGATTTCACTTATGTATGCGCCAAATGCTGTGTATCTGCGCTTGCTGGAGCACCCCCAAATTTTCAAGTATAGACAAGACCCAACCCAGCATCTGCTTTGAGTCTCCTCAACCCTTCCAGAGCTGAGGCACTGTGGCTCATGCAGTACCTGCTGTACAAAGCTGCTAATGGTTGCCTGGCTTCTGCTCACTCCAGAAGTTAATCAGGGCTTTGCTGCAGTCAGTGGAATGTAATGAGGAGCTGCTCTTTGGACTGATGTGTTGAACATGACTCAGACACAGCTCAGTATTGAAAACTAACGTGGAAATGTCCTCCAGTGATTTCTAACTAACAGTTTGAGAAATTAGAATCAGATGGCGAGAGGGAGGGGGAGAACAGGACACTACAACAGGTGCGATGGCTGCAAAAGGGATACATTCAGAAACCTAGAAGTGAAGCCCCATTAATGTTGAAAAGAAAGTCTCTTCGGGTGAAGAAAAAAGCCTGCTTCTCCTAATTACATTCAGATTCTCAGAAAAAATTCACAAGTGAAGAAGATCTACGGAGGAGACTTTCTTTCCAGCAGATCCTGCAGACCTGTTGGGCTGGTCTGAAACTGCTGCTTTCCTGATGCTGTTAAGAAGAGTTCACCCACTTTGATACTGTTTTCCACAATAGGCCGGTAGTATTCTATTTGAAATCTTCTATTGTGCACATAACAAACATTGCTTCTGTGGAACAGCTAATTTAAAACCTGGGGATGATAATGGATGAGTATCAGGACGGTTGCTTTCAGCTGCAGTTCAGGGGTAGTGGTCAGCACTTCACAAGGCTCTCTTATCAGCTGAGAAAGAGAAGACACTGTTTGCCAATAAGATGTCAGAACACAGCTGATCAGGAAGGTGGACATTAATTTCTTGGCTAACTTTACAGGTGTTACCTTTTGGGATTTTTTGTCATGCTGCTTCTGTATTCACCATTTTCATTCCCAAACTTTAAATGTATTTTCTTTTCTTCCCTTTTTCTTCTGTATCTGTGTCATGCTAAAATTACCCCATGAATGCACCATCCTTTCAGATTTTAGTTTTGACCATTTGATTATTATATGCACAACATGCTCAATGGACACTCGAACCATGTAAGCACTGCAAAGTAAGATTGCCAGTGTCTTTAAAAAATAGACTCTACACTTTGCTGTAGTTAAAATTCAGGCAGACCAGAAAGGGGCCAAGCAATCTTAACTGCCTTCCTGTTGGTGACACAATCTAAGAAGTGTTCTGACTGAAGAAACTATGTCAGGCTCTGTTTCTGCAACCAAATTGTCATGAGCTACTTCTATTAGATCATTTCCTTCAATGAGCTGTTTCTTACTTGGAAACAGATTTATGAGGTATACTAAAAGTGCAAAGGGGGAAGAAACAGAAGCTGTACTATGGGCATCCTTGTGCAAACCAAGAAGCTGCAGAAAAATAAGCTGCAAATACCTGTGTAATACCAGCATGGGAAATTGAGGCAAACAGGAGGCTCAGCACCAGGACCCTTAGATAAATGCTAATTTGCTTTTGTCCTGTCTCAGTTTTGAGCTATGCCAGGGACTGAAATAATCTGTAATGTTCTTCAGGAAGTCATGGAGGCTGCTGTGATTTATGGCAGCCTACTATAAAGCTACACCAGCACAGGAGACCAGCCAAAGATTTTGTGATTGGCCAAGCCAGCATGGGCTGAGCAGCTTTAGATAAGGCTGATCAGAACTGCCAGGAAGAGGCTGTGCTAGAGGAGACTGAGGGAAAAGAAAAAGCAGCACACACACCTGACCTAAGGGCAGAATCTCTGCCTCATCCCTGAACTCACAAACACCTGGAAACCACTAGTGAGTTCTGCAGAGGTAGTAAGTGTGCAGTGACTGATGGATTCAATGGCACTTTCAGTAAACACAGAACATAAATACTTCTATATTACTTGTGTGTAGATTTTCTAAAGTAGGCCAAGTTATGATGTTCTCAATGTCACATATTGCAGGTGAAAGAGGGGTACACTTGAAACCCAAGTAACTTCTTTTACAGGTCTCTCTTAACTCCTGAGTGTAGTAGCTGCTTTACTGTTATGTTGCAGAGAGAACTAAGACCAGTTTTGTTTTTTTTTTCCAAGTCACCACTTAACACCAGCCTCCTCAAAACCCAGATTTTGGAACCAAAGAAAAGGAGCTGATTTTCAGAGGTAATGAATTTCTGCAACCTCAAACGAGGAGCTTTGAGAGCTGCAAGCTCTCATCGTCTCCAAAAGTAAACCCAACTATTTAGCAGCATCAGTAAGACAAGGCTAACACCAGGCGCTGGCATTTGAAAACGTTGATCCAATTTTAAAGATTTTGTGTATAAGTATTTGCAGCTTCCGAGCTTTGACGCTTCCTCATCGTGCACCCAAGAAGGCAGAGGAAGGTTTCCCTACCTTTCCTCAGCAAGTGCCCCTGAAAGCCTCACGGAGCGGAATTTCCCCGGCCGGGACACGGGCAGCTGCTGCAGCCCCCACAGTCACACCCTGAGGAGAACGCCT
The DNA here is from genome assembly GCF_000747805.2 of Chaetura pelagica. Taxonomy (NCBI): domain Eukaryota; kingdom Metazoa; phylum Chordata; class Aves; order Apodiformes; family Apodidae; genus Chaetura; species Chaetura pelagica. Next base: position 2,343,647 of record NW_009951950.1, on the reverse strand, counting down.
GGGCCGGCAAACCGAGCCCATCACCTTCCGAGCCTTACTCTGAGGAACGCAGGCAGCCCGCGCTCCCTCCGGCACGTTCTCACCGAGCTGCCTTATGGCACCCGCAGGGACACGAAGGCGCTGCCGGCCTGTGCCGCGACGTCTGTCCCGGAGCGAACAACCCCGGTGAGACGCTGCTCCTTCGCCGAGCAGCTCCCATCAGCCGCAGCCCCGGCAGGGCACCCCAGGGCGCCCGCACAGCAGCGGGTCCCGCGTCTCCCCTCCGTTCGCACCCGGGGCGGTACCTGAATCATCACCAGCCTCACGTAGCGGTTTCCTGCGCGACCCAGAGTTTCCGTTACCGATTCCCGATGGTGCCACCTTCGCCTTCCATCCCCGCCGCTCCCCC